>NW_028185206.1:1999376-2178386 GCF_003343005.1 Rhea americana | reverse complement strand
AAAGAAAAGAAAAGAAAAAGAAAAACTCCACTTCTTTGAAGGCAGAACCTCTTTCATTAAGGCTTAGGCATACATGTATTTTCCTGATACGTTTAATCATGCAGATAATCTTAGGGGCTTCCATGCTGGACTGTTTATGTGAATAACGAGAGACAATATATAGCATCTATGTGGAAACTCACAGAAACAGATTAATTAGAGAACAAAATATCAGCAGACATCATCGTTTGGCATTCAGCTGGCTTCCCTTACCTCTATGTAGGAGACAAAATGGGGCATTCAATCTAAGCTTACATGTTTCTTATGCAAGAGCCCCATCCAGTCCTCCCATTAATTCTTTAGGGCTATAACATGCTTCTGAAGGTGCATCTGCAGAAGGGCCAAATAATTGCTGGCCCACAGCTGGCAGAAGTGGGCTCTGATATAAGGAATAGCTATGCTGATTTGGTTGTTTGCTATGCAGCTCATATGTTGCAATTACAAGTGGTATTGCCCCCTCACACAATGTGTTTTATTGTCTTATGTAGTTATAATATGCAGAAGTTAGCTTSCATTGTATTTTGCACAGGCCATCTTTGCAGTCAGGTGGGCTAGTTTTATAGATGCATGTCTGCTTACACAGTTAAAGATATGAACTCAGCTGGTAAGCCCATATGTATATTATATACATACATACTGTGTGTGTTGACCACAAGCAGGCACTTCAACTGTTTTTTTCAGTTTTCACAAAGCAGTGTCATGGAATTTGCACTGTGACTAGTAACTGCTTAATTGTATTTATACAGGCACAAATTTGTTTTGCAAAAATATATTGGTGCTAACCAAAACTTGTTTAGATGTACCCACTAGGGTGCCTAATGTGCATTTAATTTAATGAGAAGTTAAATTTGATTCTTTATACAACATATGTTAGTGATGCACAATACATGTGAAACATATTTTTCATCTCYCTTCATCAAATCAAACTGCTGGTAGATACTTAAAAGATTGCTCCTAAATGCAAGCAACTTAAAAATGTGTTCGGAGACTTGAGATAAAAATAGTTGACTTACTGTTTGCCTGTACCAGGGAGTATATTTTTATCTTTAGTCACTGGCTTGCACTCATGCAATTATAATGGATGTTACAGGTCTCCTCTCTTACAATGAGATTAAATCCAGCCCTTATGTGTGCTAAATCACTTCGGTTTGGTTAGCGGTCCCATCTAAAGAGTCACATTTCTCACTGACTTACAGATGTTTCTAATCAGATGAAGAAGGGAGGGATAAGAAAGCTTACTCTGAACTTTAAACATGTTGTCAGCTCACTCTTTGAATTGCTGCATGATTTCAGCATCACTTTCACAGATAGGCTGAAGTTAAAAGGAAACAGCAGACATGGAATCTGCTCTAAATACCTAACTCCTCTTCKTAATTGCTGTCTGTAGCCTTTCCCAGCACTATTGAAAATAAACTCTAACAATAGCTCATTTAAAATGATTTCATGTATAAACASCAGTTTGAGGCTAGCTGAGAATGATTGATGTGTCTCTTTGAAGACAGGAAGGATATATCCCTATCTGGAAATACTTACTTAGAGTTCATGTTCTCTGAATGCTTTGCTGAACCGAAGCTGCAAAATCTCAATGTATTTTTCTCTCTTTCTTATATAGACATATTTATAGCTGTATAAATCCTATGCTTGGAGCATGGTATAAGCAGGAAGAGATTTTATGTATTTATGGATATTATATATATATTAGATCTGTTAATGTAAAACATATATATATATATATATATATATATATATAAAGTTTGTACTTGTGACTGATATCTCTTGAGAAAGTTCCATTATTTAACATGTTTACAAGAGTATTCCGGCTTTATAACCTAAAAACATGCTGTCCCCATTGAGAATCTCTGAAAACACTGTTTTGTGTTTCTCAGTACTTCTTGTTGGGATAAGTGCACTTTTGAAGGTCTGGGCATCTACCCTGTCCAGGGGAACCCTCTGGAATTCGTTCTGTTTTCTGGCCTCAACAGCTGCTTAAACTGTGGGGTTTTCATCTTTTTTTTTTCTCTCTGCTTGTGGGGATTTAGCTGTGTGTCACGAGCTCTGCCTGCCAGCTCAGAGGCAGCATTCCTACCTGGCTCCTCCAGGCTGGATTCTGCAGCCCTCTTGGTCTGCCCTTCAGTCTGTCTAGTCAATTGCCTTCTGCTTTTCAGACGGAGAGGTTCATCCTCGCTGTCTGATTTTTGAGGTGCCAAATGCCTCCTGCAAAATGCAGGGTTTACATTTCCTGCTTTCGTTAAACCCAGTCCTGCTCCCTTGAAGCACACAGGAGTTTTCTTACTGACACTGGTGCCTGTCGTCTACAGGAGGGTGCAACTCTCTTCCCTTACCCTACTTTACCACCATTTAGATTTACATGCCAAAAGTAACACTACTGCGTGAGCTTCCCTTGTCCATGCACGTGCATTCTTCCAAATTCAGGCCACTGTTTTTGCTGGGGTTGTAAGGAAGGTGAGCAGAACTTGCGTCTGTTTTTCTAATGTGTCGGTCTTTCTGCCTGGACAATTCCTTGTGCAGTGCCAGCAGCAGCAGCAATACTTGCAAGCACAGATAGTGCTCTCCACAAATAATACTAATGATTAATCATATCAGGATATCTGCTTTGCAAGATGCAAAGTAACATTTCTAAATGTGAAACAGATTTATTTAATTCTTTGAAGGACAAAAACCCCAAGAAACAGAGATTAAACTGTTACTTTCRGATAACCTGGAAACCTCTCCTCCTGCATGTATATCTACACAAATATGTACATATGTATATATAAATACATGTATGTATCTACATGTCTATATATGTATCTATAATTTGCACAAGGGTTGAAAGACAATGCTTTTTAGCAATATGTTTTGATTACATTCTGGTAGCGGTTGTAATTATTATTTGATTGTAAGTGACTATTTTGTCCATAGATAGATATGTCTTCTGTGGTTGTGTAATGCTCTGGAAGAGCCTAAGTGTATTGCTGCTCTGACGCCAAGACCATCTTTAGCAAAGAGATGCCTATCTAAATAGAATGCATCATGATCATTACCTTAATAAAAAGTGAGTCATGCACACTGGCACATTCATTCTTAAAATAGTTCAATAAACTGATATATCAGTTTATCGATGGATAGAGCACACTGTGGAAGAAAAAAATCTGTTGTAATAAATACAAATATTATATTAATTCAAGCATCTTCCATGAAGATGCTTGATTTAGCACTTTATGCAAGAGCCTGCTAATGAATATTTTAATCAAGATTCAACAATGCATGTCTTCACTAAATTTTGGTTGAACAATAGATGTTCAACTAGTATAAAGTCTCTTTTGACTTGACAAAGTTTTAGATTCTTACCAAGACTGATAGCTAAATATATCATTTTGTTCTGGAGAGTGAAGAAAAAAATCTGACTGCCTCACAGCTCACTCTGAATTTGGTGATCATATACCTAGTGCACAGAAAATGTAGGAAAACGTAGCAAAATCTCCGAAACCAGCATCCAAGCTAAGGTCTTTGAGTAATGAATTATGACTCAGAAAAACTTTCATGAGCCATCTTGAAAAACTTGCAGATGATGTGGGAAACAYAAGGGAAAGCTGAGACTACGCAGGCTGTCAGCTCCTCTCCGTGTGTAGCTGTGCAACAGAGARTCAGCAGGCAAATGCAAAGGAATTTGGGAAGCACTGCTTGTGTGGGATGCTATGATACCTCCATATTTCAGAGGGATGTTTCTCACTCTTAGTGAAGAAGCAGCCGCTTCAGGGATGTATAAGGAATATCAGAAAATGTCAAATTCTGACAGACATGTTTGTTTTTCTATATACGAATTTTCTATATAGGAATTTATCTGAGCTAAATTCCTATCAAAATAAAAGATGGAATCTTCACTGCAGTGTGTAAAGTAGCCTGTGTATTTTCTATAGCATTCTGAAAACATTTCCACAGCATCGCTTCTTCAAACATATATGCTAAAAAAAAAGAATCTTCAAAAATTTATAATCTGTAGGCAGTACGACATCTTGTTTTTTATCATGCCACCAAGCCTTTTCACATCAACAGTCAAAATTCGTTTATAATCCACCTGTTTTCTGACAAGAACAGYTGTCAGTCTTTTAGTGGTTATCTGCATGAACATGTTAGCACTTTCTTTGTGTGAAGGAGCATTTGGTAGCCTAGTGGAAGGAGAGAATCTAATTCATAACAGGTGAATAGGACTCAACTAATTTTTGGTACAGCTGTCTAAAACATTCAATCTTTCTTCCTAGGGCCACATACATGGTGACTACAGTCTTCTTTCTTCTCAACTTTCACATTTGTTAGTTAATTATATGAATCTATCCCATTAGTAGCTGACGAAGAACGATTAATTATATTTTCTCTTCATTGGAAGATAAATAATCATGGRAAATACACCAAACCTAGATAGCAAATACATTCTGGTTCATTCTATCAGTGATCATCATCATCATTTGTCATTAAACATATTTTCACAGAATCTGCTGGTGTCAGAATTTTTCAGTGTAATTTTCTCAAAACAGCATTTATATTTATAGTGACTTTTTCTTGAATTATTCTGCAGTGCTGTATTTTATYACTAGCTGCTATCAAGAGTTGATGCTTAAAAATCCAAAACTGCATATTCTGGGAATAAATAAAACAATATGAAACTGGTGGTACCWGTAGCACATTTTGCTGCCAGACAGTCTTAGAGACAACCAGTTTCTTCTGCTTCATGTGCAGAAGTGATGCATCTACAGTTTCTGCTGGCTACTTTGGGTCTGATTCTGCATGGCCGTCACCTTTTGCTGGTGGTGCCAATGTTTTTGGATTGTGTAAGTAAGTGCAGGATGTGTAAAGAAAGGTTGTGTTGCTTAATAGGCATTGTTCTGTAATACATTGAAGTGAGTTATTTCTGCTGTCAGTGGGAGAGTAACTGRTGGTTTGCAAAACTGATTTTCAACCAATGCTCTCCTCGTGASAGCGGGAACTAACTCTGCAGTGTCCGGTGTTTGATCCTGAAATCAAGAGCTTTGCTGCAGACTTCAGTGAACCGTGGAGCAGCCCCTCGGGTCTATTTGGCAGGAGCTACTCTACACTCAAGGCTTCCTTAGAGCAGCTTCTGACCAGGTTGTTGCAAGTGGTCTTCTGCAGATCACTCACATTTAAAGTTCATCGTAGCTCTCCTCTGCCCTCTCATTTGCTGATTATCTAGGTATTTTGCTGAATCAAAGCCCTAGGTGTGAATATAGGTGAACCTCCTGAGACAGAGGTTTTTAATACATGATTTCTCTTAGATATGTCAGTTGTGTTACGTCAGAAACCCAAAGCATCTTGTGCAAGCTGATCCTAAAAGTTTTACACAAAATCRGTTATCTAATAGGTTTTTGGACGTATAAAAAATTCTGAGTTACAGAGTTTGTTTCCATCCGTACTGAAGTCAGTGGCAAAACTCACATTGACTTTCGCTGACAGCAAGAACAGCCCCTGAAGCTATTGTTGTAGCCCAGCACAAATTGCATTGGGAAATGGTTTAGCACTTTGCGACATTTCAGTGAATATTCTGAAACAATTTTTCTGCCTTGACATCTGGTAAATGGCACGGCTGGAAGTTTAGGTCTGTGTGTGTACTCTTTTAGGCAATACTTTTGTATTCACTTTTAAAAYAGATTTTTTGGCTGTTCTCATACGCATTTAAATATATATCTTCATAAAGAGTGGCAGTGATTTAACACAGCAGTAAATGTGAGGTGAAATATTAACRAAATGCAGGCTTTCATGAGTAGAAATGTGATACCTTTCTACTARCAATAAACTGAATGATTACACTGGAAATAATCAAGTACAAGGTAAAATTCATCAAATTTGTGATGAAACCTGCTTGATTTTTCTTTTCTTATAGAGTTTGAATTATAAAAAAAAWTAAGAAATGTAGTTTAGAGAGTATTATCTAAGTGCAGAGAAAGATTTTTTACAAGATTGAAGTTGTAAACTTTTAAACAATTAAAAATGACTTCCAAAACCACAATTAGATAAGAGGAGTAATACCTTCCGAGAGGTGGTCAGATCTTTAACCAAAGAGTGAGACACTGGTGTCAGGCCAACAAATATACATTTCAAAATATGCTGAGTGTTATGTTTATGTAGACATAAATTTTACTAAACGTGTTAACATCTGAGAATAAAGATACAACATAAACATACAATATTGGAAAATAGTTTAATCAGCTTTTCCAAACATTTTTGCTGGGATCTTCAAATCTACAAGCTAGATTTGGGCATTTGATTCTTTCTGGGTTATCTTGCTCCTTTTTAAAAAGTTGTTGGAGAAAAGTGGAAAAGTTTGATTCTTAGGTATCTTTGTAAATCTATCCTATTTTGTTTCAGAATAGAAGCAGMGAAAAGCAGGAATGGTTTGCAGGTCTGCGTGCTGTGCACCATAAGGTAGTTACAGCCACCTTGACTTCCAGGTGGTTTATTGCTGCAAGCAGTTGTGTGGTTCAGGGTGGTTTCTAGTGAGTAGCTGATGCTGGAGTGGTGCAACACTCTTCTTGTCAGCATGAACCTCATTGCTGTGCTCTGTAGGATCACTGTAGGAGACACAAAGCACTTCTCCTGGCCCTAGAAACACTAGAAACCAGGTGAAGCCTGAAAGGATACCTTAGCAGTTCTTTCTCCATGTTACGTAGAAAAAGCACAAAGTGGCTTGATGGATGCTGTGCGGTTGAGTATCTCTGTCCAGCTGGAGTGAGTTCTTGTCCCATTATGGTAAAAGAGGGTTTTGTCTCTGGCTTGGAGCCAAACTTTCAATCCTTTAATTTACTTGGGATTTTCCTTTGGCAGGACGGGATGTTCTGCTATGCCTGTGAAAATATTTTACTTTATTGACAAGTTATGAAGGTCAGGAGAAGCATTCGCTTGCATTTCTATGCAGAGATGTCTTCAGAAGACAAATAGTGAGGGAGGCAAGGGGAATAGAAGTAGTCCATTTACAAGTGCAAATTAAATCTAAATCTACTTCAGATTTTTAAATGTAACTGACCACATTTTTAGTTTCAATTCTGACCTTTTTCATATATAATTCCTGTTTTAGGAGGCTAATTTTAAGTATTTGCTTCTGAAAATGTTGGCCAGATAGTAGCCTCCTGTTAAATAGTTGCCAGAAATTCATTAGCTAAATGATCTGTTTTGTAGGTACAAGCAGGATCAATACTTTTGCTCCTACTAGTGATTTGCAGGTATGATCTATGATACTAATACTCCTGATAAGATTCGCTGCCTTTTGAGCCTTGACTATGTGTGAAAAACCATATACATGCTCAAATGTTGTCTTAACAGCACGTGCTTTCCTAACTCAGGGTCTCAGGAGAATTCTGGTGGAGCAAAATCTGGTGGCATCTATTTTTCTCATTGTTACTGGAAGCCTACAAGAAGTTTCTTCTATACCTCACAGCCAGTTTTGTTTCTTAAACTGACTTTATAAGATGTTACTTATAACAGACATTTATAAAAGAAAAATATATTGATGAAAAGACAATACTTTTTTTTTAGTATTCCTCATTTCTGCAGAGGCATATGCTCTTTCTACATCTCTCAAGAAGCTCAATATTTGCATTAATAATACAGAATAACTATTGACTGATGTAGAGGGCCATTGATTTCAGAAAACCCTTTGAAATGTCCCATTAATCTATTTGAATTTCAAATATTACTCTGGAGGATAAGAAGACTCTCTTGACCGTACTCCAATGTGTGATCACCTTTTGTTACTCTTCATTAAAGCCTTACAGCTTTCCAGCGTCCCTGAACAAATTAATCTGCAGTAGTGGCTTAATGTCAGATGAACTTTAATATGGTGATGTATCACCACTAGTTTTCACTTCTGTTTCGCCCAACACAGCTCTAGCAGAGGATCATGTTCCCATCTTTAGAAACTGTTCCTTTTTAGAAGTTTTTATGCCTTTCGTACAGCAAAAAATATTGAAACTTTAAAGAACTTGCTGTTTCCAGTATTCATGGCCAGATTTCCTGCATTTCATATTTGTGAATTCCATATAATGGCATTTAGTGACCTGACTAGCTGACGATTATAATTATCTATGTATTGTACAGAGAAGTGTGTCTAGGACTGCATGAAAATCACAGTTTAGTTGTCCTGTGATATTTTAAAAAGGCAAAGTGTAAGCAAATTATACTAGTTTTGTCAACTGTGAGGCATTTTCTGAAACCCTGACATACAGGTATAGAAGGGGAAGGAATCAATGTTGATTTTTTTTTTTTTTTTTTAATGCAGGATAATAGTGTTGATTGTTAACCAGGACTGGGTCTAAGTAGGCAAATACTTGGGGAAGTAACATTTTGCTTTACATATAGGACAGTGTATCTGTAGCTCAAGGTCATTGCAATGCTTTCATTTATTTGTTTCTTGCAGTTTGCAAGGTGCTAACTGATTTTTAGCTCTATTTTCCTGAGATGTATTCTATCTTCTCTTCCCATATTTTATTCTAATTTGTTATTCTCCTATGGTGACCTATATGTTTGGCCTTTTTCTTTTTGGATAGTGCTTGCTTTGGTGTAATGTCTTGCATTTCTCTACCCAAGTATTGGTTAGAAAGGTTATTTGTTTTTCTAAGCTGAAGACTACATTGACCCTGAATAATGGCCATGCTATTGTCTGTTTGTCTTTATCCTCTACAGCAAGAACTTTTGTTTTTTGAAGCTGGCAGGCTGATGCTGATGTGTGTGTTTATTTGTCATTGGCATTCCACTCAGGGATCACTCTAAGGTCATGATGATCATGGTTTAAGAATACGAACATTTACCCAATATTTTCATGGCCATCGTGAAATTCAGCTCATGACTCCTTTTCAATTTGTCACCATTGTCTGTATCAGTGTAACCTGTAAGCTGCACATATAAATGTATTAGGCTGCCTCCTTTACAAATTTTTGCAGTTCAATTTCATACTTAGAAAAAAGCTGCCAAAGTGTATCCAGGCAGTTTTAACACAGAGGTTATACCAGACATGCTGATGAAGATCTGGTTTGGTGATGAAAGTGATTGATATTAGCTTTACTTTAGTTCCAGCTTAGTGTACACTACTTATATACTGTAAAACGGAAGACCTGATATCCATTTATTTCAGAAATCAACAAGAAGTAGGATGCCAGGCTTACCAGAGTCATAAAGTAGCTGCTTATTGGCATGGTAATCTGAAATGTTCCTCAGTCATCTGGATGAAACCATAACAACATTTCAGGCTGGCAGCATGACAAGGACAGGAAGAGTTTATTGGTACAGCATGGCCTTGATCTCTGGGTGAGTTGGGTGTAATTAAACAGTAGGCATTTTTATATAATCAGATTCAAGTTCTACCTTTTAAACAAGGATTGCACGCTTTGACAGGAGAGCAGGAATTGCAATATTCTGGAAATAGTGTCGGTGGAAAGGAATCAGAGGTCATGAACACTGACTAAACACTGGTGCCCGCTTCATTAGAGGAACTAAAAGGATGTCCTTTTAAAAATCTGCTGATGCCTTGGGACTCCGCATCTGCAAACATTGTGGAGTCAGAGCTTTCTTTCGCTTGTCTAGGTTATGTGTGCACACTCAGGAAATATGGGGAGACTTTAGAGAAGAGGTACAAACCCAGCACAAGGGCTGGAAACATGACCCATAATGAGATGGAAAGGATTCAGTCTACTGTCTGTTCAACGTGCTAAAGACAATTTAATCACTTTCTATTAGAGAACATTTTAGTCCTCTTTAGAGTATAAAAGCATCGTGATGTTCAAGGTCTGTCAGTGGAAGTTAGAGAAAATTCAGGCAGGAAATAAAGTATTTCTTTTTTTCTTTTTTTTTAACGCAGAGTGTAATTAATCACTGGAGCAGGTTGCCTGAGGATGAGATAGATATCACTTAAAGACTTAAAATAAAGACTTTTAACGAAAGCACTCTTTAATTCCTCCGCAATTTTTATACACTGAGATCCCTGGGAAAGTTTCTAGAGGCTTTTCACACAAGGTTTCGGAATAGTTAATCTCAGTGGTCCCTTTGTGCTTGAAATTTTAATAAACTGTCAGTGAAGGAGTAGTTGAAATTACCTGGACTTTAAAAATTGTTGCTAAYTGAGAATATTTGTTTTGCATCCAACTGTGATGTCGAGAAAAGAGATAGGCAGATACTCTGATGTGCTCAAAGYGTTTGCTTATGAAGATGTGCCACCTGATTTTCATTTAACATTTCCAATCTGTCAAGATGTGTATGTTTTGTTCACATGTCTCCCTGTGTCACTGAGTACAATGAAAAATTAAGCAGTTGCTATGAATTACTCTATAGAGACCAGATTTTTTTTCTTTTGCCCTATCCAGAGCTAAAAAAGGCTAGTGATACTTATTTCCTGACACTTCTATTGTTGCTGTCACCTTTTTCTCAGTTATTCTGAAACCAAATGAAATAATAGAGGTTTTTTGAGAAGGGGAATTACACTAGCTGTGGATCCCAGAGTATATACAAGCAAAGAAAAGTTATTATTTTGCTCTGAAGATATGTAGGTTGCATTTAATCTTCTAAAATCTTTTGCAAGGGCTTTTCTCCAGGTACAAGCTTGCCCTTAAAATTTATTTGGGCTTTGCCCTTGAATTTCTGAAGCATTATGGTACTCTTGAGTTTGTGCCTAATCAAGGAGAGTGGTATCTTAGTCTGAGTCTCGTGGAGAGCCACATCAAAAAGCTAAGAAAAGCTAAGAAAAGGCAAATATTTTCAAAATGTATAGCAGGTAACTCATATCCCTAAATGTTTTGAAGAGCCTAAGCAAATAAGACATGATGAAAAATGTCCATCGAGGTCTTGAGACAGGACACTAGCATTTAAGATACAGGAGAACAGACATGAAGTGCATGGGAGAAGAAGATAATCACTGAGAGGCAATGTGGCCTAGCTGTTAGATCCACCTAGCTGGATAATCAAGAAATGCTGTTTAATTTTCTGCACCACAGCTTCCCCCTGTTTTTCTGGAAAGGTCAGTTATTTTCATCTGCTAGTGGAAAACTGGAAGTATTACTGTCGTGGGAGGGTAAATACATTTCTGATGTGCTTGGGTACAATAGCAAGTAACATATACATAGGTGGATTCAATCCCACTGACAAAAATCTTGGTATCACAAAAAGCTTCTGAACTAATCTTTGTCTTCACTTCCCGTGAAATTACCCTCAATTCCTAGGGTGAATTCTAGCTTCCTGTTGGACAAAGTGCCCTACTGGTGTCAGGACAGCTGAAGAAGTAAGCAGGAACATCCTTTTGTAATTGCTAGCCTCAGAAAGTTCAGCAATTACTGCCATTATAACAGAAAAATGTCTTCTTACTCTGCAGATAGGTGTTGGCTAACCATTCACAGCATCTCCTTCCTCACCTCCCCAAAACAGCTCTATTTCTTTACTATACCTCAGTCAGTTGCTCTTTATCCCATCACTGCTTTTCTGTTCTTCCTAGGAGAAGCTGGGGAATGGTGTTACTTGTATTAGAGAAGAAACTGAATTCCTAATACTGGCAATTTCTCTTTGCCAAGACTTCATTCTTTTATCAAGACGTGCTAGGACACCCAAAGATGAGCACCTCTGGCAGTATCACATGGCTGCTAGCTCCATATGTCTGACACCTAAAGAAAAGGCTATAGCTAGTTTTGGCTGTAGCCTATAACTCAAAATAGCTTGTGTATGCATCTGATAAAAAGGCAAAATAAAAAATGCTTTTGATTTTTAGAGGTGAAAATCAAGTACAGTGGAATTCTACAGCACAAAGAACAAAAGCTACCCAGCGTTACTTTTTTGGAGAAGATTCATGCTTTAAATGTCTTGATTAGTCTTGCTCAGGGAAATGAGTGGAAAACATCCTATTGAATAAGAAAAATAATGAAGAAGGAATAGATATGGAGAAAAAAAGACTACCTGCAACTCCTCTCCTGCACTACATTCCTGATTTCGCAGAGGTTGAACTGGCTTTTACCATTGCTTTTCTTCAMTCTACTAAATAAAAAAGAAGAAGTCTGCCGAATGGGATATTCATATAAACACAAGCTTTTAGCATCAAATTTTGAGTTTTTCTTTTCCTACCAGCATTACTTTTCTCTATTTTTTTTAGCTCTGTAAGTCTCAATTCTTTGACATTGCTTATATAAGAAATGTTTTCTGACATAGGCCTGAATAACACTAACAGAAAAAAGATGATCTGTAAATAGTGAAGAGGTGTTAGGTCAGATCTGCCTTGGTCCTGACATACCTTTTTTACCCAATAGTACCTTTAATAGACGTACACAGGAATGGTTACACTCTTACTTCTAGTTTTAAAGCATCATCAATATTTTCCATGGCAACTCAAATTTTTTCTGCTGCCCACATCTGCTCACATCTGCCCACAGGTGGCTAATGCTTTATTGGTTTTTGTAATTYTCCCACTGTAAGTGTCTTAATCTGATATTTTATTATGATGCTATGTTCCCTCTTGTTTAATTCTATTGACTTGCTCTCTTCTGAGATTGGCTTCCAGTGCAGTAGAATACCAAGAGCATCAAGAGTTAGATCCCTCCCTCATTAATTGCTACATCCTTATAGACATTTCTATTACCATTTTTGTTTAGTTTGGGACCACTTCTATGCAGGTTATAATTCGTAGGCTAGTGTTGATGCTGCAGCTCAGAGATGCACAGAGAGTTAAAGACCCACTCTGGCAAACAAGTATTCCTGTATTTTCCAGAGAGGTCTTTGAAAGAGACAATAAATAGGAGCCAAGCTGGTAGTTTTAGTGATCTATCACATGCTGCAAGACTTCCTTAGAAATGAGAAATGTGTGTGCATATAGAAGAGAATTTATTAGAGTGATCATCAGCAGCACTTCAGAGAGCATGATGCTGTTCTTGTGTTTTCAGAGAAAACTTTTTTTTTAATGGAGCTGTAATATGCAGCTCCTTGAGCATTACTTTTGAAAGCATACACTTTCATTGTAAAGCAAACTGTGAATARCACTAAGCTGCAGGCTGTGGAGTGGTTTTCTGCCACATCAGACTGATTGTTGCAAGATACTTGACTAGCCTTCAGATACCTAGCAGGCATTGTTAGGATGTTGCACAGGGCAGAATTTTCACAGACACCTACCCAGTGATAATAACACATCTTCACTTACATGTTATTGTAACTTACTGCGACTGAGGAACAGACAATTTTTGCTATCTCTTCTAGAGAAGAAGATGGATGGATAGTGGTGGTGATATTTTAAATCACTGTATCTAAATCGGAGCACCTGCCTGAGAGTGCTATGAGAAGCATGAGGATAGCAGGAGAGCCAAATTTGGCTCTCTTTTCAAGAGATGCTAAATGAACAGACAGAGCTTTTACCACCACGCTTGCAGACACATTTCCTGCTGTCCCTGCCATCTGTGATGATAGCCAGCTAGCCCACCACAACGACACACCTCGTGCTGGGTTTCACATTGAAGACACTGCTTCTAAGTTTCCTTGGGCAAATTCAATTCACGTATTTGACATGTATTTCATCCCCAGATATTCAAAGATTGTGAGATAGGGCTCAGAGAAGACATTATTTTTTCTGAGTATGAAAATATTTGTTTTTAACTGTCTTCTGCTTCTGAACCTTCTTAAGTCAGACATTTATGAATGTTTTACAGACATTCTACTTATAATAATAACAAAAAAGATTATAATGTAGTCACATCTTCACTGGACCTGGCACAGTTAAAAGTGAACAGACTAAAATCTCTCAGTAAAACAGAGAGATATCAAAACTGAATCCTTGTTTAAGAGTCTTCAAAAAGATAAAAGAAGTGGAAAGGTAAAATATCTGATAAGAAGAGGATTTTGCTTCTGCTGAGAAAGTCTGCTGTTGGCATAGGGGTGAAGAGATACAAACCTCTGCAAAATGCAACCGTGTTTCATTTTGGACACTTGATCTATGACTTAAAGAGTAAAGAATTTAACAAAAAAAAATGATGACTTAGGGTACTTCTATATGTTGGTTAAAGCTGTACTCATGTAACTGATGATGCAGAAGCAGAGTCCAGCTGATGATTCTATCTACCCTTAGAGGTGAGTTTCCTTATATTTGCCTTCAAGAGTTTAGTTTTGGCTTTTTGACTTCTTGTCTTTAAAGAAAAAAAAATAAAGGTTGTTTTTCAACTGATCCAATACTACCTCATCCCTCCTTATGGTCAGTTGTAAGAAATACTTTATTATTCACTGAGATAATAGTAATAATAATATCTTTACCTTTGAGGTTTTCTGCTTCTTTATTCTTTTTATCTTAATTGGAGGATATAATGTTTCATTTGGCAGACTTGAATATGAAAATAAATTTTGAAAGGAAAGGACTGAGTAACTTGCTTTAATTTAAAATAGCTGTTAACCTTATAAAGCGTATGTTCATTACTATATATTTCTGGGACATCATCTAGAGTGTCTGTTGGAATGATTCCTGCTTTCTACTTAAAAAAAAAAAAAAAAAAAAAAAAAGGTATTTATTTCTCCTAAGATACTTAATAATTTTGTCATAATTTTGCCAAATTTTTTGTTTCAAACCACCCATAAATGTAATCTTCTGCCAGTTAAAATACATATTGTCTCAGAGCTTGATCTTACAACGTTGTGGACTCCTGATCCAACTGCAGATTTAAATACATGCTTCATGTTGGCTGCTCAGATGCACGCATTTAAGCACATGTTTAAATGCTCTGTTGGATCATGCAGAACCTGAAATATATTAATATGTTTTGCAGATCACACCTCACACAGAAGGTACATATGCACAGA
Source organism: Rhea americana (assembly GCF_003343005.1). Classification (NCBI taxonomy): domain Eukaryota; kingdom Metazoa; phylum Chordata; class Aves; order Rheiformes; family Rheidae; genus Rhea; species Rhea americana. The sequence goes on along the minus strand of NW_028185206.1, from coordinate 2,163,536 downwards.
CAGCTGTGCAAAGCTGTCAGTTTTGGCTTTGAAAACATGCATATAAAAACCCACATGTTTGCCTGCAGTATCTGAACATCAGTTCTTTGTAATGATCACTGCTGAGGTGGAGGGGAAACACTGGCTCTGAATTCAGGGACAAAACTCTGACTTTGCCTAGGTCGGCATTTCACCTGAAGTGTCTTAAGCAGTCTGCTCAGCTCTGCTTTGTGCTTTCTCACCACAAGCTCTGTCTTCAATGAGGTATCCATAAGTAGCTTTTGTGGAATTACTTTGAAATCTCTTCTTATGTAGCAAAAGCGGTGGCTATTTTTTGAGCTGTTTGAATAATTCACAGGGAATAACTGATTAACTGAATTCATTTTCTTATTTTCTCTAGCATATATTTCCCCCTTCCTGCAATGATGACTAACTGTGAACTGAGTGGACCTGAGTTCCCTGAGTTTTAAGTGCTAGGTGTTCACTGGATAACACTTTGACACTGTAGCTGGAGATGTTTTGTGCAAGGCACTCCCTCCACTATTTTGTGAAAGTTCAGTTTCACCTAGTTTCTACTCTTTCATATAGGGGTATACATATATTACTTCTCATTAGGGTGAGCAGAAAGCACACCATGCTACCCCATGATGGAAATGTGCATTGGAATTCCCAGAAAATCTGGGTCAGCTATGTAACACTTATATTGCTGTGAAGCCCTCACCCCCCAACCTCTGATGAATACCAGATATTGAAGTCCTGCTGAGAATCGCTTTCAATCAATCTACAGAGTTAAATATACCTATGTAAATTTATTCGTGCTGTACTTCAGTTCCTATGAAATATTCACAAGACTTTGAAAACCACTATCTTTAAATATTAGTGGCAATAAACTCAATCATTCGAGGAGAGTGACATCAAAAGAGCACAAGCAGTTTTTGAAGTAACTTCATTTCAACTAGGCAAAAGGATTCAAGACAAAAAGGGCCCTGATGGTTTAATCTGATCCCTCTACCCTTATGGGTTTGGCTGAGTGTTTTCTACAGGTACTGTGAGCTCTTATGACTGGGTTAAAATACATCTTACATTAACTGACAGATTCTTTACCTACTATGGATGTTTTATCCCACCTACTTTTTCCTTGGGTTACAGCCCTTTTCTCCTACAGAATTTTTCTGCTTGCAAGAGAAATTAAAGTGGTGATACATAGGGAATGGAACTAAGYACTGCCTGCTGCTTCTAAAGCATTAAGTGGAAGAGAAGCTAACACACAAGCAGCCACCTGCTAGCAAGCAACATTGTTTCCCATGTTAGGAAGAAACATGAAGGAGAARGAGCCTTGCTTTATACCAAATCTGTCTTGAGATCTCAGGAAAGGTAGATGGTTGTGATGATTGTATCTCCCCTCCTAAATCTCTTGTACGGACGCTAAGGAAATAGGGGCTGGCTGAGTGGACAGTGAAGTGGTCTGAGAACTGGCTGAAAGGCAGAGCTCAGAGGCTTGTGACTAGTTGTACAAAGTCTAGTTGGAGGCTTGTAGCTGGTGGTGTCCCTCAGGGATCAATACTGGCTCCAATATTGTTCAACTTATTYATCAATGACCTGTATTAAGAGGCAGAGTGCCTCCTCAGCAAATTTGCGAATGGTATAGAACTGGGAGGAGTGGCTGACACAGCAGAGGGCTGTGCTGCCATTGAAAGGGAACTTAACAGGCTGGAGAGATGGGCAGAAAGGAACCTCCTGAAGTTCAACAAAGGCAAGTGCAGGGCGCAGGACCTGGGGAGGAATAACTCTATGCATCAGTACAGGCTAGGGGCTGACCTGCTGGAAAGCAGCTCTGTAGAGGAGGCCAATGGTGTCCTGGGGCGCATTAGAAAAAGTGTTGTCAGCAGATTGAGAGAAGCAATCCTGCCCCTCTCCTCAGCCCTGATGGGGCCACATCTGGAGCACGGCATCCAGTTCTGGGCTCCCCAGTACAAGAGGGACACGGAGCTACTGGAGAGCGTCTAGTGTAGGGCTACTAAAGTGATGAAGGGTCTGGAATGTCTGCCCTGTGAGGCATGTCTGAGAGAGCTGGCACTACTCAGCCAGAAGAAGAAAAGACCATTGGGGAATCTTATCAGTGCATATAGATATCTGAAGTATAGATATAGAGAGGATGGAACCAGACTCTTTTCAGTGATGTTCAGTGATAGGATAAGGGGCGTTGGGCACAAATGAAACACAGGAAACTCCATCTGGACATAAGGAAAAACTTTGTGACTGCAAGGGTGACTAAGCACTGGAACAAGTTGCCCAGAAAGGTTGTAGAGTCTCCTTCTCCAGAGATATTCAAAAGCCATCTGGACGTAGTCCTGGGCAACATGCTCTAGGTGGCTATGCTTGAGTGGGAGGCTTGCATTAGAGATCCCTTCAGAGGATAACTTCTCCAGAGGTCCCTTCCAACCTCAACTTTTCTGTGATTTTGTAATGTTGATGCTACACATCCATTAATTGTTCCTGCCATATAGTCAGTTTAGCTCAGTACCTTTCCTACAGTCAGTGAAGGGTATGGCAGTCCTTGAATGCCAAAACTCAGTTCTGATCGACTGCTACCCTCACCTCTTTCCTATCCATACATGTAGCCCGTTTCTACTCAAGGCTGCAGAAAACTGAGTGGAGATAATGCTACTGTATTGGGTAGGAAGGCTGTTAAAATGAAGCCTCAAGCAAAGAAAAAGAAATGCTGCAAAGAAAACAAATGCCATTGTTGCTACAGAAGACTTCACTAAAAAGAACAGGGGACTGGAATGATGCACAAAAAAACATATTTAAAATAAAAGTGAGCTGAAGCACTTTCTACAGGTTCAGCTAAGGAAGAAGGTGGCTGAATGACGAGCTCAGCAAAGATGCCCAAGAGGCATTTGTTCTTTCCCAATTACCTAGCTGGCCTGCTCACACAGGGCTTAATTGTGCCTTGAGCTGTTATCAGGAATTCAGATCAGACTGCATCTGACTTGGCATCTAGACAGTGAGGCCCATGTGACTGTGCTAGGGCAGCTGGCTGGTCTAACTCTTTTTAGCACAGTTTATCTTTCATTCCCAGCAGRCCCTCTTCACTTTGTGGGCTTTGAGAAGGAGGCACCAATTTGTGATCCTACATGGGCAGTCATAAATAGGACTGACTGGTTGTGTCTCTCCAGATCTGGGAGACACCTTGTGCTGCTTCATGTTAGCTCCAACAAGACAAAGCCAGGGTTATATTTGCTCTGTCATAGGTGCTGAGGCAGTCTCAGGTGCCCAAGAGGGGTTATTCTCCTTCTGTGCTACTGACAGCGCACAATCATTCTCCTCCAGGGAGAGCATCTTGCGCTGTGAAGTTATGGGAAACAGCTTTATTTTGGAAGCTTTTGCTTACACCAGGGCTAAGTTCTTTAGAAGGGAGAAAGAAAGCAATTTGTCATGTCTTGTAGTAAGATGAGTGATAGAAATCTAGGAGCTGTCAAGGCAAGATCCCCTTGTTTCATAGCCAAGACAGCACTGCTTTAACCCCTGCAGTCTCCACTGCTATTATCTCCAGCTCTCCTGCTCTTGTTCTTCTCTTGACAGCATTTGGGAAGCAGAGATAGGACACAGAAGACTCCCTCTGAAAAAACACTATTACATCTCTGTCTTAGCTTAATCTTGATTTTTCTGCACCTGCTTTCTTGTTAGCTGATTGTTTTTGCTTTTTCAAACAATGAGTTTCTGAAGAAATCCATCTATGAGGATAGTCTTTTTGCAGCTGGAAGTGGTTTAAGATGGGAACTAAAAGGACCATCTTCACAGAGATATGCAAACAGAACCAAGGTCACTATAGTCAGACTGGAGAAATTTTGAGTTGGTCAGCCATTGTGCTTAGTATGGCTATATTCCCAAGTTAAGGCTTTACTTCTAGGACATATCTTGGTGGATATGTTTTTTTCTGTAGGTGTAAGCAGAAGAGTTTAGATGTGTCTATAAGGGCAGAAGGAATCGGTATTTTTTCACTGTTTTGGTGAAAGATTTGGAAAAGATATCTGTCATGATGGGAGCAGAAAGCAGGGGTATAGGTAGGGTTGGTAGGGAGAGGGTAGGTAGTGTATATGGATGAATGATGCTAATGTTCCAGTCCATAACACCTCCAGGATGGCTAGGATTCTGCAGCTTCCTCTAAACTGCACAGTAGTGAGTGCTCCACACTACTGCAAAAGTCAGCAAAAACCTCCCATTTTAAAGAGAGTTTYTGTCCCCACCTCCGAAGCATGTATGTTTAGTTTGCACGCACTTTTGATATGCCATGATCTTTTCCCTGTGGTCTCATAATAATACAATGGGTATGTGCCTGGCTGCAAAATGTGAGAGCTTTGCTAATGCAGGATGCACATCTCTTTCCTTACATAGGCAACATCTTGATAGGAATCAGCCCTAGCAAAACTTGAGAGCATCATATCCAAATTTTTCTTCAGAAATTGCAGCCTGACTTCATCTTGGCAGAGCAGACATTGCCTGATGCAAAAYAATAGCAGAATTAAGTTTTCTACAGGGCAATTTCACAAAACTTTGGGGTACCACCCAGCTCTGAACAGGCAAAACCTCTGATGGTCTTCTTGGTTTTCCAGGAATCAGTAATGTCTTGTTGTGTCATATCATGGGCAAAGACTCACGTGTCCTTCACCAGCTGACACAGACACGCTACTTGCAAAGGTTATCAAAAACAGTGTCCTTATGATTTCAAATTCAGTGATATAGTCCCTGAACTAGTAAATAATGAGAAAGAAATGACCCAGTTCTATATGTTTGCTCTGTCTCTACTTCCCACCTGGCCACCTTTTAGCACAGAAATGGAGAAGATTCTCATGCATACCATGGCCAGATCCAGACTGCCAGATTATTCTGACTTGGATATAGTTTTCCACTAGCATGAAACTTACGTTAATATCAGGTTCCCACCAGGGCTTACAATACCACTTAATTTAAAGTTTTGGGTTAAAGGAGGCGCTCACTTCAATTTTTATCAGATACTAATAATAGAAGTACCAATTTCTTTTTTTAAATAATGAGTAGAACCATATGATTTGTCTCACAATTTCAAGCATTTTAGTAACTGATTTCCGATTTTGATTTTGATTCAAGGCTAACTTTGCCTGTTGCAGTTGCCTTCAGAAGAAATTGAGAACCAGAGAGGAAATTAATATTGATAAAAAGGTTTCCTAGAGATATAAATAAAATAAGATCCAGTAGAAAAATACAATACAGCATATAATAGAATAACATAAAATATTCTAAATTCATTATTTTTGAATGAATCAGAGATGAATTGTTTAATGGAGAAAAAAAATACATTATTTTCTTTTAGCTGAGGAATATAGTTTTATGCATCCAGCTTTCAGAAAATTAGAGTAACTTTGCATATATCTGACTGGATCATGGAAATGTAAGGATGCCTGCAAAGGCATCTGCTTGGTGGTTCTGCAAGCATGAAAACCTGCTTTTCTAGCTCTATAGAACAAAGAGCCAAGATTGTAGGAAGGGGTGCCTTCTGTAGGTTAGTAAAAATATCTATTATCTATTATCTATTTTTCTCCATTTTTCTCCTTCTGAAGAACATGCGGGAAATCAAGAAGAGAGCATGTTATAATGACAAAGTGACCATGTAGGCTTCTCTTTTCAATGTTGGTAGCAGCAGCTGTTATTGCCTCTCTGAACGACAAAATGTATTGTAACAGCAGCCTATTACATTGAAAATCTGTTGCCTTGAATTGATTCATTTAGCCAGGCAAAGGCAGAAATTGCTTAAAAGCAAAGAGGCTGAGAAGGGCATTGCTTCTCATTTATTTGTGCTATCTGTTTTGTGCAAAGACACAGAACAAGAGTCTGATCCTAATATTTATTGGCAGCAAGCGTGCCTTTGAGTGGGACACCTCGCACTCAGGAAGAGCAAGTCCTGCTCTCACACCCACATGCTGGCCACATCTCTCTGGGAACGGACTGCTTCGCCGCAAACACCGTGCTTCGTCCCAGGCACATTGCTCGTCAGGCTTGCTGAGATTTCTTCTATACGCAGTGAAAGCTGGTGAGGGAAGATGCATCTTGGCCTGGCTAGAGGGTAAGCAGAAACAGGCTTATGTAGTGTCACCTCTCTCCTCCCTGCATGTGCTGCCAGTTGGAAGGACAGTGATGTTCCTGACGTCGTCTCTCCACAGYGTCTGCCATGTGGGTATTTCCTTGCCTAAATGCGCAGTAGTAGCAATGCTGTGCTGCTGTGAAGCAAACATCCATGCTACAGGGACAGCTGCTGCCCCAAGCCTTTCCCCTGGGAAAGGGGCTTGAGCATATGCTGAAGGAGCAGAACATTTAGATGAATGTGGCAGTGCAAGGCCCCTTCTTGTGAACTGTGCCAGGCAATAAGAATTTCACCATTTCCACAGCTCCCACCCACAACCCTCTGATGCTACAAGACAGTAAGGAAATGAGCAGGATGAAGCTGATTTTTTCAGTTTACTTCTTGCAGAATCTTCTAAAATTGAGCTGTCTTCTTCTGTAGCATGATGGCCTCCTGAAACACTGTTAGAGTGAGGTTTTTTTTGTTAATATGTTTGCTTGTTTTAATAACAGCAGTTTGTTTGGATGCTGTAGTCCATGTGAATTGCTTGCATAGCTGCCCATTAAGGTCATGCATTCCATCTCTTGGGAAACGTKATTAATCTTGCTTCAAATTAACAAAATGTTATTCCTTTAAGGAAAATGGRTTGAGAGAGAAGAGCATAACTTCTTTTGCCCTCTTCCTCCACCTCCACAGTTAGTGAGCTCCATAAACTACTGCAGAGAGCTTTGGTAACATGACTTCTATCCGAGACAATTTGAAACAAGGTGTGCTGATAAGGCACTTTTCTAGCTGTATAACTTTTTAAAGAGATATTTAATAATGATCTGATCCTCTCATGTTTTGGAGTTCAGGAAGCCGCTTATATAAATTSCACCCTTGAGGCAGACATCGCTTAACAGCTGAGTTAATTTCTGTGATCACTTTAAATAAAGTAATATAGATTTGTTTTCACTTCTTCTCAAGAGCAWCATTCTACCAAAACGTCTCTTCTCAGAGTAGAAAGCACAAGGAAAGATCTTCAAAATGCGTATCTTTGAAAGCTGTAACTCAGACGTGTTATACATCAAAAATTATTAACTTCTATTGGAATTGTCAAACCTTTCCACGAAGCCCATGCTACTTGCTACTACGCCTGTTGCCACTGTTACTCAGCATTTATAACTAGGCTATTTTGCCAGCACTGGAATACCTGTTTGAACTTTCTGAGCCCAAGTCAGTTACACAATGATCCTCTTTACACTGCAGTATATGAATGCAGGGTCTTCCAAAGGGTTTGAAATACATGGGTGTTTRTTTATGGCTTCTTTAAAGTACTATACTAAAGTAAAGTTGTTTTATCATAAATAAAAAATATAGATTGGAAGCTAATTCTTTTCTTGTTACTTTCCCGTAGCGATAGATGAATTGAAAAGTTTTCTATTTTCCTTTTGAAATTTTCTCAGTTTTGTAATTGTCTTGAATAGAAAGCCACTTCTCCAGAACAGAGGAGTATTCATACACATGAGGGGGCTGAATTAAAGCTAATAGGCATATTTTATTCTTGTACGGCTGTGCCAATGAGTGCTTGACTTTGCAGGCTTAATGCTTTTTAAATGTAGGAGGCTGGTGGGTGAAACTTCGTGTGTGTATATATATACACATACAAAATGAGCAGCCTATAGTCCTTAAATCAGTGTCCTGTTCCTTTGATCAGAAGATACAGTATATAATTCAGATACTATTTTTCTTCATTACTTATCAAAAGCAATTTTACAATTACAACAGTTCTTCTCCTATATACTTACTGGTGAAACAGGCAAAAGAGGGATAGTTAGGCCCAAAATAGGCATTTTGTAGCCTGTTTAGAAGATTTGGTTGGCAATATGTTGCGGTGTGATACAGATGCAAAATAAATGAAGCCTATAAAAATAAGTTATGCTTCAGGGGCAATATGCTCACTTAGAGTCTGCAGCTGGCTCTCCCCRAAAGAGTTGTAGTTATAAAACCAGCACCATAAAATAATTGCACGGTAGTGTTGCGAGGAAAATATGTGTGTCAGACTTGCTGGCACTTGTGCAATCTGAGAAGGATCAAAGGGAGCTTTCCAGTCAACAAGTCAAAGTACTTGTTGCGGGTTTTTACCGGTAGCCTCCTCAGTGGCAGGAATGGTTTCTTGTTCTCCTCAGTGCTGCCCATCTCTCATAATTGGCCTGTGTACCACTAACATCACGGCTTTCTTGATTTCCAGAGTTAGACAGTTTTCGGTTGAGAAGGGGAAATCAAGTATGGGGTTACTCTTGTTATGGACTAGGGCTTGTTAGCTAATAGATAGCCAGAAAAGACAAGTTGCATCTCAAGCTGGAGAGCACATAATGTGTTATTAACAGTTAATAGCTATTCAGRGTGTCATTTTTAATGAGTTGCGAGAGGGAAGGGGCTGCCTCTGCACAATCTCTGTTGTGAACTCTCATTTACCATTATTATTATCCATGCGAATCTGAGAAACTTTAGGCAGCTGCAAAGGCATGGCAACAATTCAGTTTGGAAGGGATTTATAAGTCACAAATTGTCTTATTGCTAGGCATAGGCATATTGCTAGGGCTGGATTTGGACAACCTTCTGTGGAAAGGACATGGGAGGCTGGTTGAARATGCCTTCTCACTTCTCTCTACTGGAAATTTCAAGGAAAACATTTAAACGCTTCATAGTTAGATATATTTCAGAAGGAATATGAAGGAAAATGTTGCATAGACGTATGAAGAATACGGCCCTCTCTCTTCTCAAGTGCCACGCCAGTTCAGTCTTTGTCACGAAAGTCAAGATGATGCCTAGAGTTAGTCACCCTGAAAGTACAAGGGAGATGAACAAGAATGTGTCTGCATGGAATTTTACTTAAAACTGGGATTTATTTCTAGAAATAACTGAATAATGATAGAGTACATGATTCTGCTCTCACATTCATACATTGATAGAATAATTTCAGTTACAACCCTATAAAATAGGCCTAAATGRGACCCTTCTGAGGCACTGATACTTTAAATTAGGGAAGTTATTATGAAAACTAAGGAAAACATTCATAYCCAAAATCACAACAGAGAACAATAAGGAAGAGATAACATTAGTGGCTATAATTCTAGATCRGTTAAAAGAAATATCACTTCATAAAGCACACAGGGAATGTGGGGAACTTATTGCTCAGTGATCATGAAGTCAAATTGTCCAGAATACAAAAATGACAGAAAAGTTTTATGAGCACAAATAACATTTTAATTGTGTAAGTTGGAACAAGGATAATTTAGTCTCCTGCCTCACTGTGTGAGGGCTGAAGGCGGAAGTGCTCTTCTCAKCTATGATGCTGAAGAGTAGAGAGCTGTACTATGAGATTTGCTCTYTCTTTACTAATCATTCTTGGTGATATATGTAGACCGTAAGAGTTGATTTTTCACTAGAAAAAATGTTATATTTCTGTATTTATGATAGAGAGTTGTTATCAACTCTACAATTAYGTGTGACATATTCACCAAGGATGTGTTTCCACAGGACCTGTAAATGTAAKCAAGGAACTGGCTGTGTCACCTTCACTGTCCTGAGGCCTGCCCATGAGAAGAAATGAATGATGAGGCTGGGGCAGAATTTGCTCTGGAGAGTAATTCTGGAAAACATTTTGGCTATATTGTGGTGGCAAGACATCTATCCCACCAGGACTGTAGCACTGATCTCTCTGAGTGGACAGAAATTTAATTGCAAGGCACATGCGAGTGCCATGGAAATGTGGACTTGCAGCTCCCCTCCCTTTTGAAGCCCTCCTGAGGCAGACCTTCTGAGGGTCACAGGAGGAGAAGAAGAAGGAAATTCCCTGCCCCTTCTCTGGCAGTGTGTCCAGTGATGTGTAGACTGCCACTGTTGTCCCCCCATCTCTAAACTCCCTCAACAACCCTGTGTAGCTGTTGAAGTATGGAATGAGAACCTTTTCCCTGGCTCAGTGATGTTCACTTATAATGTCTACTCCTGCCTTTATGGGCTGGGAAACRAGCTGCTGCTTTGGTCATCAGCTGTGGAAAGTGTTTCTTTCACTCCCCTTTCTTCTTCTAGTTCTTTCYCATTGCAGAGAAAGCCCTTTACTCAGCTGTGTCCATACAACCACAAAGRTTTAGAGAACGGCTGCAAGCGGCACAGTGAAACTGGTCGGTAGGAGCTAAACTGCTGTTGCATCCTGATTGCACGATGTCCCACGAGCTGAAGTCTATTCAGAGCAGATGCATGAAAGAAAGGAGATAGGCAACGTGACATGCTGSCAGTCCTGGCTCACTACCCTGAGCAATTGGATATCCACCTACAGTACAATTAACCACCTTCAGCACAAGCCTGGACATCATTGGTGAAATACTTTTCCTGCTCCTGCGCTTGCTCCCTATACTGGATCCAACAGCTGGTCTGCTTTCCTGATGTAACATTTTTTGGTTGCAGGCAGAGGCAGAATTCAAACTCAGAACCAAAGCTAGCAAAAAAAAATAAATTTCAAAAMGTCAGCAAATCTGAATTTCAGTTCTGCCTTTAGGGTGATGGTCTCACCAAGCTGGTTAATCTCTCAGTCAGTCCTGTAAACGATGGATAAATGATTGTGAAATGCTGAAAGACAATTAAATGGTTTGGTAGTACAAATGTAATGAAAACTGAGCTACTCTCTTGGTCTGTATTTAATAACAACATGCTTTCYACATCCCCTCACAAAATCATCTTTATAAAATTGAGAGCAAAACTTTAAAGCAGATCTAATAGTTTCTCTTTTCTATGCACATTTCTGATTATTTTTCTTGGTGCTTGCAATCAATATTTAATATTGGAACARGCAGTGAAGCTCAGTTCTTTCCCATTTTTTCTCAGCTAACAATTTCTGTTTGAARCACGGGGCAAAAGTGTAACAGGATCACATAGGCTTTCTAGATACATACGAGGCTGATAACAAAGAGTTTTTCCTACAAGGATAATGCTGGCYTTTGAAAGAGGAATTAGGTATAATGCTTGAAGAAAACATCGTGAATGCCAAAATCTTTTTCTGAAGCAGGTAAGTCATTTAGTATTTGACCTGCAGGAGAATCCTAGATGTGTGTCAATGCACACAACAGACATCCCTCTGCCAGGGAGGGATCTTTTTTCTTTCAGAATTGTAGTATTGCACAAGAACTTAAAGAAGACATGGAAGACAKTGTTGCAGGAGAAAGCAAAGCAAGAGCAGATACAGGAACGGACATCACACATGTTGATTTTCATCTCTGCTCAACTCCTGACAGAGAATTTGTTTTGTAGATGTTACCAGAGCACAAATGGGAGGATGGGTTAGAATTCAAAGTAGTCCCTGTACTCTTAGCATCATTTTCCCTGAAGCACGAGGAGAGGCAGGCGAGGTAACACAAAGCAAGTGATTCAGAAACATGGGGAAAAGGCTGGACTAGAGGGCCAAGGGGAAGAGCAGAGGCTGGGGCTGGATGAGTGAGGTGGGAGATGAGCCATAGGCAGGTTTTTGGTGGACTCTGAGATGCAGAGAGTTTTCAGGGGAATTGTGGCTGGAAGAGGTGGTTTTCCTTGCAAAGAGAGATTAAAATCATTTTCAAGACTTCTGATAAGGTGGGAATAGAGAAGAGACCTGCTCTTCAAAGTGTTTGATAAGAAGAAATGGCCCGGTGTAGATATGGTTCACCCTGTGCTAATGAGCCTGTGTCTTGTCTTATATCAATATGTAACATCAAATTGTTACATTAATATGTTTTTCAGTATTTTAAAGCATTTGCAAAATTGCTGGTAAGTGATATTTTAGATGTTAAGATACATCATAGGCGACRTAATGCTGGCTCAGGAGTACGCTTTGTAGTATATATTGGGATATCAGCACATATATTTCTTCATAATAACCTGAATCTCAGAACTGGTGCTTTCAGGAGGCTGAGAAATGCTGCTTATGATGAAATCACTTCCTTTAATTCGCGGTTGTTTGCTTTTTTTGTCTCAGAGCCTGACTAACCTAAATTAACTGTGCACTGAACCTAACTGAGAGTAGAGTCAGCTCTTGTTTTTGAATTTGCTAGGTAAATAAGATCCTAATTTACCCCAAATTTTAGCTAGAAAACAATCAATTACCCYTGTGCTGGTATGAAATAAACTGCAACAGATTCACAGTGATTACAGACCGTAAGCCTTTCACAAGCTGCAGACAAGTATTTTGCTCTGCCTTGTCGGGTGTATGCCTCCACAGCTCATCCTAGTAACTGCTTCGTAATTCTTAGGGAAATTCTTCAAGTTTCGCCTATTCTCAGACTTCAACTCTACCTGCAATCTTAAATTCATGACAAATGCTGGGTGGGTTTTTTGCATCCTCCCAAATGTATATAGATTCAGTTTAGACTTTTGCCTGGCTTTTGACTTTTGGAGCTAGAAAGGGAGAGGGGAGTGGTTTGTTCTGGTTTAATGGCTGTCAGTTCTGCTTAATGAACTCCTGACCAATAACATTGTCTTGAGCACTGTTTAGAAGACAGGTTATTGACGTATTGGAATAATTTGCTTTCCTTAGTGTAATGCAATTGAGCTAACAAGGAACTCTGTGTTTTACAAATATATCCTGTAAAACCCAGGCAGTGACATGTTATTACAGATGAGCGTGTTCTTAGCAGAGGTCTTACTTCCAAGAAAAGTGAAGATCTAAACCAGTTTTCTGAATATGATTTTGTAGTAAAACTCCACATCAAGCCACGTGTATTAGGTAGAATTAGTTAAATTTTGATATGCTAGTAAAGTGGTACTCTTGATTTTCCCAGAATATTTTTTATTTTTCAGTTATAAAAAGGAAATTTTCCATATTGTTTCAATTTTTACTTTCTGAAAAGCAAAAATARTAGACAAGATTTACACATGATTCAAGGTTTGTTGTATTTAGGTATAATACAAGGTGTTTCACATTTCAATTTTTAGCGTTTTTATCAATTTGAATGAATGTTTTTTTGATTGATTTCTTTTTACTATTCCTAGGAAAGAAGACACAGTAAAAAAATTCTAGTTTTGTTTCTCAGATGTTTCTGATATCTTCCTCCTCAGAACTAATCCTTCTGAGGAAAGTTTTCCAGCTGATCCAAGAGCTCAGTCATCAGTAAGAAAAGAGTTTAGAACATATTCCTAACTAGAGGCCAGAATGAAATATTTTGGATCAGCCTCTYGGTGCTGAAATCCTGAAACTCAAACTAAAGTACACTTCCAGGAGGAGATATGGAGTGMTGTTATGTTGTCTGTGCTCCTCCCAGACTTTGGGACTTCGAATCTGTTTGTCTCCTGAAAGGATGATAAGCATCACTCATGTCAGCCACAACCAACCAGCCTGCTATCTATGTAGCAGCTGTCCTCAAGCATTTGAGGTATGGTGTCTTCTGCAACTGTGTGTCTAGTAAGATGGGAAGTATTCGTGGTTTCCCTAGGCTAGCTCTGAATGCGTATTGCTAGTCTGAGCTTCTCTGTTTCTTTGGCAAGGCTGGCAAAAAAAAAAAAAAAAAAAAAAAAAAAAAAAAAAAAGACCTGCAGGATGCACTCACTGCAGCTAGTTTCGGTTGAAACTCTCCTCTAGGGCAGTGTGATCTCTGAGGCTTCACCATAATTGCCTTTCTGCATGACACACCCGTCCTTGCCATTGCATTCCAGGAGAAAGAGCACTTGATGACAATGTGCTGCAGCTTATCTCCTTTCAATCATTAAAACTTCTACATGTATTCTTTCTCCCAAGTAAGTACAGCCCTGACATTGGGCCATGCAGTCACAYGTGAAAAGTCCAGAGTGAAACACACCTGTACTGCTCTGGAGGGTGGCAGAGACTCTGAAATGTTGCATAGGCATAGGAAAAGGGCAACGACTGAGCGTTTAAAAAATCTGCCTGTCAGAAGAGCTTTGTTGCAAAAGACTATTTAGCAGTGGCAACTCACATGGCTCTTTGTGACCATATTTTAATACAAGAAAACTGTGAGAACTCTCTATCTGTTATCACATAAAAGCTAGAGACTAGGRGTTCTTTTAGAGTGTTTGCTGCTACGGAAAAACAAATTTGAAGACATATTCTTTCTCTGACCCACAGCTGATTATTTGATCTTTTCTTTCACTTTTCTTTGTGATGGCTCTGAGTCACACCACTTTGTTATAAGATCATGAGCCCGAATATTTAACTTCAGCTTCTGTTTGTAAGATAGTTTCACTTACTTCAACATACCTATTAAAATGATGATACTTACTGACTTTTATAGAATGCCTGAAATTATAACAGTGTAGCTGATGTACTGGTAAAAGGTGTTGAAAACAGTAAATCAAAACCAGACTTTGTGGGTAACTGTTGAACGTGAAAATCAGTACAAGTGCATAATTTGTGTAAATCCTCTTGTTCTTTGGCCCCATTCTGCCTTAAATATAAGAATAAGTATGGTCAGGTGAGTAAGTTGTTTTCTTCATATTTCTAGCCTGGCCTGATGTTTACTGGTTATGTACAAAAATGTGTCTTTCTGACCTTTTGGGGGCCTAGTTCTGTATGAAAGCTTTGGTGCTTTTTACACTGTCTTCTGCTTATTGCATTTGCCCATCTGTATGCATTAATTAGCCATAAGTAAGGAGGAGCTTTGGCAAAATATACACTCTGACCACATCAGTGTAGGAAAACATCAGAACCCAGGCTACTTCCTCTTGCATGTGCCCAGGTACTTTGGAGATGATGGGGCTGGGGCTGGAGCACACTATGTCACCTTTGTTGTCTTAGTCTGTCTCTGCAGAGTCAATGTCCCTAGGCTTGAGAAGGCTCATGCAAAAACCTAACAACCCACCTTCTCTTGGTCTCTTGCTCTAATAGGAAACTTCCATATTTTAAGATCCTTCCTGAATTTAATCACAATCCTGTGTATAGTATTTTTGGTTGGTTGGTTGGTTGGTTTTGTCCTCCCTTCATCCATTAAGTGAATTTTGCAACTATGGTTAAAAATCTTTCTATAAATTTCCATTTAAATATTTTCAAAGCTTCTTTATGACACTTCTTATTGTGCCAACATTCTACCTTAGCTCAAATAACTGTTTTTTCTCCTGATGTTTACTTTCAATCTATTTATAGGCAGCAAGCATATCCCCTCAGCCTTTGTTTTGCAAAGCTAAACAAAATCCCACGCTTCAGTCACCTCTCCTCAGGCAGGCTTCACTAGCTGCTTTCATTCTCCGTGTTTCCAGTTTCAGTTCATCCTGTTTTGGGATTGTTGGCCAAGTTGAACAAAAGAGTTCACCAGCACCTTGTGCAAGGGAATTGACACGTCCTTGTTCTCACTAATAGCATTTCCCTTGAGAAGACATTTTGTGCATGCAGCATCACATATGAGTTAGCTCTGGCAGCAACAGCTGTCTGTGTCAGTGCGGACTGAGCTGCAGCAAGAGCAACACTGACTATTCCCAGMCCTCTTTCCATGCTATGGCCAACACTTCTACATTAGGCAGCTGTTAAAAAGCTTCACTATAGCTCTATTGGACTACARAATATCCTCCTTTGGAAAGGTAGAAATGGTATGTTACTTAAAGCTAACACAGTACAAATTTCCAAATACTAAAGTACCTGTAATTTTTTAACTTCAATTTCATTTATATCTAGCTGTTACTAACTTTCTACAATCTATTTTTTACCTTTCCCCTGCAAAATTTTTCTGCTAATATCTAACACAGAATTAGGACAAATGATGAGATTGTTATCTACATATAATTGGATTTGCGGATGTTTGGTGTACATATATGTAAGAATAATTTGACTAATGATTCATGCTTACTATCGTCATCTTTTAATATGTGATAGTGTTACCTTTGCCTTGAGCAGATGGAGCTCAGCATGTATACAAAGAGTTTGGGAAAATCATCCACCATTAGTGTAGCAGCCTCATAAAATGAGTCAAAAAGGTTTATACAAGTATTTATATCCAAGATCCTAGTGGCTTTGTTTGCCGTGTCTTGCTAGCACATCAGCTAGTGTAGCTATTAAGCCTCTTTTCTCTCTTATATGCAGACTAAGATACTGTATCCAGAAAAGTCCTGAAATAGTCGTATGAGTTAGAGTTGTTTGCAGAGCCTGGATATGTTGCCTGCAAGGTGTTTTTAAGGTTCTCTTACTCCAATAAAATGCTACTTTTTATGGGAGTGCAGTCTATTTTTATTACGGAAAACATGCCAATTAACCTCTAACTTTTATGTTATAGCGTTTAATTTGTGTATTTATAGGAGATCTCTACAACAGGATATTCACCTCCATATTTACTTTCTCCTTTGGTTAGAAAAAAACAGTGCACACTTGATTGCATTCAGTGCAAAAGTGTAATGCAGGCTTGACTTCAAAAAAAGGAATTGTTGTCCCAARGTTGTCTTCCATTCCTTATGCAGTTTAGAGAGAATGAAGTAATACGTTTCCAACCATGGGAATGAGCAGAACACATGGACAGCAATATTTAAAGTGCTCTGGAGCTATTTAACACTTCACCTCAGACTGTGGTAAGGATGGGAAGGGCTGATTCTAGTCTCATAAACAAAAAATTAAAGGAGAGTAACTTCAGAGAAGGAAAATAAAATACATCTGAGGAAAATACGTATTGTATACTGTCAATCTCCTAATTACTAAAATATCTTTCTGTCTCCATTTATGCGTAGCCTTTTTTTGACTTGATTACAATTAACACAGAGGTTGAACAGTTCTGAGATGATGAACAAGCATTTAGGTAATTTTAAGTCTTTTTTCCCCTGTTATCTTGAGCACATTATTAGGATAATGAAATTTCTTTGAATACATAAAGAATTTCATATTTATAAATATATGTTTTATCTGCATGCTCTCTCTCTACATGTAAAACTAAAATGTGTTTAATTAACTTTGTCTTATTTGGTATTTGGTATTTGTCTTATTTCAACCTGTATTTATAATAACTTGATCTTTTCTTGCACATCAGTTTATGATTGGCATGGGAACTTAAAGTTAAATGTCATCTTTAGTTTCTTTACCAGGGATGCTTTTTTAGGGGAGCAGAGGGTCAGGAAAGAAGCCACGAAGGCAAGGAAAAGAAGTACCAGTTACAGTCATATTCCACCCATAGAAGTTGCAAGCAATATTTAGCTTGAGAGCTGAATTCCTGTAAAGTTGATATCTTTGACATCTTACACGTTAGTTCATTGCCGGCTAAGCTGACCTGATGGCCAGATTAGCCCTGATGATGTAATTTGTTATCCTCTGTTCTCCGCAGACCAACGAAAGGGTGTTGGCCTCATTTCTTGGAGATTTTCCGTGGTTGGAGACTCCTAACAGCTATGGGATGGGGGCATAATCCCACTTCACCCATTTGGTGGGAAGTTTCTCCTTTGACTTAAAAGCAAGTTCAAGCTCTACTTGAGGCTGAGAGACATATGTAACCAGACCCATCCTGACAGCTGCCAGTTTTATGAATTGTCATTTCTCCAATGCTCTGTTTTSTCTAAGTCTTGGGCTGGAGGCACAATATCTTGGCAAAACTTCTAACATTTATTACCAAATTACTGTCTTAAGCCTTATTACAATCCGATGCAATTAAAGGATTGGATCTTCCTGTCATTCAGCTCCGTGGGAAGTGTGATATTTCCTCATTTCACAGTCAGCCTAGTTGCTCCTCAGACAGACAGGAAAGAGGGACATATGTTCAGCGCCGGGTCCCTGAGATAGCAGCCAGGGCGCCTCCAAGCTGAGGAGGCAGAGGGGCTTGGGCTTGGGTACGCCGACTGCCCTCCAGATGAGCAATCCCCTCCCCATGGCCTGCACAGGGGCACCTACGCTCTTCGGTGTCCAGCAGCACAAGCTTGGGGCAGGCGAGCCAAATCCACAGCCCAGTCTACTGTGGCCATGATTATATTCTTACTCTGGCATGGAAATGAAGCACCTAAAAGCTATTGAGAGATGCTGGCTTATTTCCTTCAAGTGCAAGCWTTATCTTTTCACTTATTTTTCTGTCACTGCTCAGGAGCCCTGCCAAAAATAAGAATGACATAGCGCTAGGTTTCCTTTCTACAGTGCTGTATTTTCTTTTGTAGTTGGTCCAAAAGAAAGGTGGTTGTGTGAATTATTTCAAGGTTAGGCCTTCCAGCGTTTTCTTTTATATCTGCTAATGTGTATCCTCAGGGCAGCAGTAATTGCAAATGTCTCTTGCCTGGGCATACTCCAGAGAGGTAAAATGATGCCAATGGGCTCAGTGCATGCTAAGAGATTCCCACTGTCTGAACCTCCCTTGCCTCTGGTCCTCCTCTGCTGGCYGAAGCAGCTCAGTGCTTGGTGAGACCAGGCCCTGCATGACAAGCATCAGGCTTTGAACCTACTTCTCCTGTAAGTCTTCTCCTGAAGGCTGGAATGAAATATATTTGCAATAAGTGATACAGCAACCTTTGGGTGTTTTAGCCAAGAGTTGAAAGAGGATTGCTGCAGTGTTAGAGGTGGGTGCAAACAGCATGCTTCATGCCAGTTGCATACAAATCACAAAATAAATCTGTGAAAGAAAGCAGAGATGGAGCCCTTTTAAGAGAAATGAACCAAAAATTCTTGAAGCCTTATGAGAATCCCAACATTCAGTATAGCTGGTAGATACTGTTGTCTCCAAGGAGACAACACTGAATGTCTCAGTCAGAGACAATGACCAAGTGATTACAAAATATGTCTTTGGATGAGATTACCATATGTGCATGCAGAACATTTAYGACTGCCACTGTATGCCTGCAGATCAAAACACATTTGAATGTGTGCCCTTACTGAAGGCTTTAAAGTTAAATGCCTTTCAGAATAAAGGGACTGTTTTGAGAATCTCAGACCTGTCTCAGAGATCTGATTGACTTTTTCCTGTCAAGCCTCACAAAAATCCCACCAGAWTTTTTTCAGAGATAACTTCTAAACCTTGTAGTCTATGTTTAAGTCATAATTAAAAAAATTATTATCCTGAACAAAGAAAAATGTCCTCCAACAGCTTCCCCGGGCTTTTTTATCCCTTCACGTAAAAACAGTGATTAGTGTGAGTAGCAGCTACTGTGTTTCATTCAGTATTCTGTATATCACTGGATATCTCCTAAAYGAAGTAAATGCACAATGCTGTGCCAACAGGGTCAAGGTCCTAATCTTATAACTCATCTGCTGACAGACCTCTCTTCGGAATAAACATATTCCTGGCTAGTAATGTACCAGGCAGGCCCTGGCCCAGCCGGTGGTAACATGTATCAGTAGAGCATTAAATGTTCTAAGGGCATTAAATATGTTCTGAGAGCATTAAATCTGTTTATTTCCTGAGTATAAAATTCAAAACATTAGCATAAAGAKAGCTGGAAATTCTGAGCAGAGCATCAGGTAGTATAAACTAGTTTAGATTTATAAAAGGCATAAGAATGGCTGCACTTTGTCCAAGCAAATGCCCGTGCAGGCCCACTGTTCGGCTTGATAGTAAACAGCTGCAGATGCCCAGGAAGGAGTATAAACCCAGGACAAAAGTATTATTATCCTTCTTCCAGCATCATCTCCAGATTTTCACAGATCAATGGAGCTTTACAGACTTCTGCTGGGCAAATATCAGACCCTCCTTTTTATTTTTGCAATTAAAAAGAAAAAAAAACCAGATCAGCAACAGGGACGTGAAAATTAAAATGAAACAAAATAACCTTCCTAAGTTATCTTTTTCAGTTGCCATGTAACCAAGTAGAATTCATTTTTGTTAGTTTCTGGTACTATTTTTAAGGCTTGCAAYTGCAGAACACATCATTTTCCATAGTAGGCTAAAAATACCTCTGGTTTCTATTTAACTTTAATGCAGACGTAGTCATATACAGCTCTGATGTATAGAAATACATTTTATAATGATAATATTTCTGCTTAGAAAATAAGTGGTCTTTAAGCAATTTGGTTAATATTGCTCCTGCCATTGTTAYACTTTAATTACAACACTGTCTGCTAATAAAACAGTACTATTATCACATCATTGCACAAATTACCACTGGCAGAGCTTCCATGATGATGCAGCAAATCACAAAACTAAAAACCCAATTAGTATCCCAACAGGAACTGTTTCTATTTGTGTGCTGTCAGCTTGCACTGTTGATTGCAATGGGGCCCTGATTGCTTCTGTAGCTATGTTCCCTATTTTTATGTTCACGAACTTACACTCTGACCTTTTTTTCTCCTCCTTCCCAGCACAAGTTAATTGTGGAGTCAGTGACATTGTGGTGATTGGGGATATGCACCAGATGTCATAGCTGGCCTAACTTTGGTTTATTTGCACATGGAGTTTCTACAAATTAAGTGGCTTCAAATGTCATCAGCCTTTTAACTGTGAAACAAATCTGTCCAGCTCCCTGGGTGTGGAATTCTTGGGTGGTAACATGTATGTTTGATTTGTCACACCAAGTCTTTAGGCAATGGACAAATGACTCCAAATGCACAAAAGTCGGTCAAACCATGTGGCTGGCAGCAGCTGGGAATTGTACCCTTTGTGTGCCTGTGGACCTCATCCCGCAATGCYGTACGGATATATTTAATTACTTTACATCCGGGCTACTCTCGGCACTTAATTTATGCCACATATGACTGAAAGGTGTGTAATGGAGTTTAGATATTTATGAAGGACAGATGTCCAATCTGTGGAGTTATATTTTTTAAAATTACCCTTTATTCTTTCTTCTTAAGCTTTTTTAAGACTGTGTGAATCCACTTTTTGGCTTCCTGAAATATCCAGTGAATATATTGGCTACAGAAAACATTGGTTTGCAATTCAAGTCTGTGAGTAGAAAGAACATTTTTTTCCCAAAATTATTACCATGCAAAATGATGCAAATAACCAAGATTTTAGTACAGCCCATGGGTCCGTTAGGAAAAAATTTAAAAGAGGAGAGGTGAAAAAAGGAGATTAGCTTAGTTTAATTCTATCGGAGCCTCTCTTACACAAGTGACAAATGGTTGGCAGCAGCTGTTGTCATGATCAGAAGAGCCAGAAACAAAAGCTGAGACTGAGCTGCTTCCATCACAGCACTCTTGGGGCTTCTTGGAGAGTGACTGCAAAGTGGACGTTGAGAAGCCTTGCAGTATCCTCTTTGAGAAAATGACATTTGCAAATGAACGAGTGCCTCTCTTTCGTCTTGGGTATGATCCCTGACACGCTTCAGGTGTTACAACGATAGGTTCAATGTACAGCTCTCGCRGTGGATGTGTGAGCAGCTGGGGATATCTGAAGCTTTTCCAGGCACRTTTCCAGGCTGGGGAGAGAGTTTTGAAGCCAGTGTAACTGACTCTGTGGCAGTTGGAGTTGTTCATCCCAGGGCACTCACTACTGTGGGATGTAGTGTATTATAAGTGCATCAGTAGCATTACACATATGCAAGCAGTTTGATGTGTCATTAGCTGTTCCCAGTGCAAAGAATGTTTGCGATTAAGAGATCAGCCTGCTAGGATTTTTCACCTGTAACTCTGTAAGACCCCRGTTCATAACAATCTCAGAGCTCCAAGATTTCCTTCACAATGATTTTTGGTTGCTTAGAGAGTGAAGGAGGATTTAATGCAACCTGTCTGTCTCCATTTTGCTTAATTAACAAAGTACCCTTGCAGAAGATATGTATTTAAAGAGATAAAAGTGCTAAAGCATCTTTCTGAGAAAAGGCTTAATATTACTGGTGAAAATACTTCTGTCTCTATGTGTAATGCCAAGAAAGTCAACCTCAGGGCTATTTAATTATGAAAAACATTGATGCAAATTTGAAATCTGTGTGATCTGCACCACAGCAACACAGATTACGGCTTATACCTGACGATTCCCAGTCATAAAACTCTATGGCCCAGACAGCTGGCAGCTGAACAGGCAGAGGCCATTTCCTGCACTTTCACACAGTCCTGAAGAGGACATGGGGCTGATGCAGCTGTTGTGGTAGTAATGTCAAAAGCCAAACTGAAGTGACAACTCCTGTGCACCACACACAGACCAGATTGATCTGATTTTTACAGGTCATGAGCATCACTGTTGGAAGAAACACTGAAAATCTAACCAGTGTATAAGATCTCTGCAATACTAATCACTTTCTTGCCTCATGTTGTGTGTGTGGCGGTGGGGGGAGAGAGAAAAAGCAGTGGATATCTTCTGGGGAGCAGAGTTTGACCACTGCATTGTTCATGAAAATTTCACTGAGTCTCTGGCATGGTGGGAGAGGCCGAGCTAGTGAGAGAAAATGCCTTGTATATTGCCTGGGTATGGCTTAGCGAGGAGGCACGTGAACATTGCCTTCTGCAGTCAAAAGAGCCTCTTGCACAACAGCTTCAAGCACTTTTAAATATTATTGCGACATTATACGTGGAAAGGTGTCTCCCAGCAGAAGGGATATGATATTATTTTAAGTGGTCTTATGGTTGGCTGGCTCATGATGCCAGGACAAGACGTCAGTTTAACGTGTTTCAGCAGTGTAAGCTCAGGGAACATCAGAGAAGGGCAATGAATTTCTTCAGCTCCAAACTGGGCAGTCTGCTCCTGGCGCGTGCCCCTGCCTGCATGGTTAAAACTGCAGCCTGAGCGGTGTTGTCCTTCTTCAGCACTGAGATAKTGTTTGTTTTATGGTAGTATAACAGTGACCCCCAGCAAACAGAAACAGTCATAAATTCATAGAGCAGGAAGCTGTTTCCCCTCTTCAAGCTCACTCTCTAACCTGGCCAGAAGGCCAAGCRTGGAGAGGAGAGACCTACAACAGCAGTGCTCTGCCTGCTGGGTCTCCCCATCCCCCTACAGCTAGTTTAAAACCAGTGCCTCACCGTGTAGAAAACAAACTGAAGTAGACTAGCCTTCATCTGGAAAGCACAAGAATTAACTAGAAAGAAACAATAATTCTCAGTCAGCCTGCCAGCTGCTTTGAAAAATAAATATTTACTTTGTATTTACTTAAAACACATAAATGCAGATCTGCATACACTTGTTTTATAAGAGGATCTCTAGCATCTTGTCAGTTTTAATTTATTTGCATGTTTATATATTTGCAYTTGGTCTTTTTGTGGAAGATCAAGCTACTCGGCTTTTCTTCTCCCTCTCGCCCTCTCTCCCCCATGGTTACACTCCTACTTATTAATATTTGTATTACGAGAGCAGCTACAGGTTTGGTTGTGTTTTGGAAACTGTGCAGGGATTGTGAGAGGTCTTGGTAACTCCAAGACTTAGCAGGCTGAGCTCTGGGGTGAAACAGCGATAAAATGGATCTCTGAGGGTCATGGAGCGCCTYGGTGGCAGAGGGAAGGGTTAGCACTGAGCTCCTCATGGTCTGCCTGGCAGACAGCCCTGATTCAACCTGGCCTTCCTGCTTTCCCTGTCCTTGCAGGAGGATGTTTCCCCACCTTGATGGAGGTTGTCTTTGGTGTAAACATGAGCACCGGCTAGAGAAATGCTTGCCAATATGTCCCCTCACTAAGCTGAACAGCTTGTTTCAGTCCTACACCATCATGTCTGGGTCTTATGTATCATACTGCATTGCCAGCTCAAAAAGCAAATGCYGTCTTTTTGAGATGGCTGTTGGGAAGAACATGCCTCCCCTTTGACCACTGACTCACCCTCTGGGTGTTTATTTTTCTTCCTTTTCTTCCCACTTCTGATCTGGGATTTTACCYTCCACCTCCAGCTAATTTTGTAAAGGTTATAGCAAGCTAATTTTGTGGTTTCTTCAAAGCAATCTGAGATGGAATGCACTTCTRATTACCATTTCATAGACATTAATACCACATTATTGTGCTTCTGTAAAGCCTGAAATGTAACTAACTGTTTTGTACAAGCTATTTTGTAATCTCAAACAGATCTAGACCAATAGGGAACATTAAGCAAATCTCCCCCCTTCAAAGYGACGTTTTTTATAAAATCTTAGTGATGGTGTCATTCACCTACAAATAAATTTGCTAGCCTTTTAGCATTTAAACAGAGATGCTTTTGTGTTTTCATAGCGCAATTACACATCAGTCAGAAAGACATGCCATTCAGCAGAAAGCACTGAATTAAGTGACAGCTCATTGGAGAGAAGAGAGATGGGTCTGTCTGGTATGGACTTATTCTTGTTTGCTTGTTTACTTTGAACTTTTCATGTGCTTTTAAAAAATCTACTGGTGTAAAATTCCAATCGAAAATAAAAAAGATGATAGGTGCTTACTGTGCTCTACTCTCACAGTCACAATCACTAATTAGGTACTGATTTGCTCACCTTAGTAGCACCTCATTAAATATTTAGCTAATCATGCATTTTTGAGGCATTTGCAGCTGAAATTCCTTTTTAAAGGGGATGCTGCTATGCCAAAATGTTTTGCTGTTTTCTCCCCTTGCTTTCTTCTGCTGCAGTAACTAACTGCTATCTGTCTGCTTGTCTCTGATTTTGTAAGTGGGAAATTCAAAATGAAATCGAGAGAATAAATGCAGATGTTTAATCATTTAAACGGTAAATCACCTCCAAATCTCTGCTGAAGGGCCTGTGTGCAAAGTCAGAAGCGCTGGACCCCAAGRGCTTAGCCCTGCTCTGTCGACCTGGTGCTCGCAGGATTCTCCCGTTTTCAGCGCATCTGTTCTGGGGACGGGGTCGGATGCACCTCTGCGGCTGCTGCGAGACACTGGCTTCCTGAGCTGATCTCGTGTCCTCGGGAGCTGCTGCGTCCCTGGCATCTGAGCACCAAACTGCTGGTTTCTCTTTGCAGAAGGAAACTCGTGCACGAGGAGAAGTTTCAAGCCAAGCCTCGTGCCACTTTCTCCCTTTTGAACAGCTCTTAGCAGGCTGGGTTGTGAGATCCAGTCACGATCCTGTTCCTGTGTCTCAGCCACAGTGGCTGTGTGTTTCCCTGCTGCATTAGTGTGAGCTACACTGACTATAGCTCAGTGATTACTGCAGCTATTTAATCTGATTAGGGAGTAGGAAAGGGAACTAGRCAGCAGAAGATATTTCTTTCCAGAGTATTTATGAAAGTACTTTTCTTATATCTCTATTTTTCTGCCATGTGAGGTAATGAGGAAGGAGAGAAYTCTGGCTTAGGCTGTGATGAAGAGGTGTTTGTCTCCTCACCCGATAATATTGATCAGGCTGGAGGCAGAAAGCTTATTAAATCCCATACTGCTGTTCCAAATCAGTGCCACCTGCCATTGGATTGAACCTGATGGATTCCTTTACGCCCAGGAGAGGCCAGAGGTACATCGGCACCACAGCCTTCCTAGAACAGCGTCACCATGGTGAACCCTTTTTCTTTCCAAAATTGCTTTTTCTGCAGTGAAAATAGGCAGAGCCTCTCCTGTGCTGTGAGGCCATAAGGGTCTAAGTAGAAATTGCCTGAGCCTGTGTAACGAGTATGCAGTCACTTGGAGCAAAATACCGTAACTAAGTAATGCACCGGTTGTGTGCTAAGTGCTGAGGAGCACTGCCTTGGGTTGACTGAGCGTGGTGAACACCTGCTTAACTTCAAACTGTGTGTGCAAGTACTGCCAGCCCAAAGAAAAGTTTGTTTTGACCTCTACTGAGTTTGCTCTTAAGTATACTGCAGTAGGGGAAAGCAGGCAGGCATCTTTCAAAACTTAATAGACTGAAATCTTAAACATTGATATATAAGTTTTTTTTTTCCGCTGTCTGTAAGCAGGACTCTGATGTCTGCGTTGCTTTATCCCTGAGCTTCTAAGATCTAATGGCATTTACACAATGTTCTTCCCCAGAGAGGGATGATCATCAGGATATGCCTCCTTAAAGCATCGACCTGACATAAATCTGCAGTGGTGCTGACAGTTCTCTGTAAAAATAGTACTGATCATAGAGCCATATGATATATACATATGTACATCAGAAAAAAAATAGTATATATATATTTGAGTAGTATATATACTACTCAGTATAGTTTGTGCTATATATATGGAAATATATGTATTGTTATATCTATTATATCTAATATATAAAACACATATATATACATTTCTGAGGAGTATCTTTATTAAAAAAAAAAAAAAAGGAGAGAAGTTTAAGCTGAGACTGGGGGAATCAAATTAAAGCACTTGCAAGGTGTGAGCCAAACCTGCCCTGGAAGAAATAAAAAGGGAGGAAATCTTTTTCCTGATAGCATGCAAATGTTACATACCTACTCTTCTTTTTTAAAGTACTAATTTTTCAATAGAGTTTTGCAGGTGACCTGTGCTTAAAAAAAAACAAAACAAAACAAAAACAGATGCAATGAGAGGTAGATATTCAGAAAATTGCTCTTTTTTTCAGCAAAATAACACTTCTCTTACTGAAAACTGTAAATATCTCGAATCCTATCTCTATATCTGTCATCCTTCCTCCCTTCTCTCTTCCCACTCAGTTTTGATCTTTGATGATGAACCAAAAAGTTCATCAGCATTCCAGTTCTAATTCAGCGTTTCTTAATCTGTTTGAACCTACTACCTAGAAAAGCAGAACGGAAATGAAACACCCAAGACAAAAATGCAAAGCATTTCAGAGGTTAACCTACAAGCTCTTTTACACTAAAACCCCTACATTATGGCATTAAGTAAAGCAAGCATTGCTGTAAGCTCTAGTATAAAAAAAGAGCTTATAGAGAGCTTTCTAGAAGTAGGAGCTGCTGAAGATCAAGTATTCTGTGAAACTGTGTCCCTCATAAGACCATTTTAGTCACTGATAGAACCAGAGGGCATGGAAAATAGCTGTTKGTAACACTGCTGATGTTGTCCCCCATTGAAAGCACTTTTCCTGAGGCCTGTACCTGGCATCCTGACTTCCAACAGTGCAAGGTCTCTGGTTCCTTGGCTACTTTGCTGTAGGRATTGTCCTCTAGTCTGACCTCTAATCAAAGGGATCTGTGATTTGAAAAAAAAAGTCTCACCGAAGACTTCAGGGCCTTCAGTTTCCAGACTCTGTTTTCTCTCTTTCATCATAATCTTGTTCAAGCTGACAAAAAATAGCTCCTAAAGTCTCAGGACTATCTGGAAACATATGTGCTGGTGTTCCTGGAGAGGTGTCTCCTCTAGTGCTTCTGTCTCACAGAAAATTTTAAAAACTTTGCTTGGGTTCAGAACAAAAGCAAAATCCAAGCTTCAGTTCTGTGAGACAGGAATATCAAGTTCCAGATAATTCTATTTAACCTTCTGTTCTACCTTGGAAAGGGAAGTGAGACTATTTTCCCTGCGAAGAGCTTAGCTGATTCCTCTGTGCCCCAAGGGTATCTCCACCACTGCAAAAGGGCCACACAGGCACAATAATATTTCCCTTCAATTTGTGCAGAATTGAATTACCAAGAAAAGTTCAGAGCAAAGACGAGCCTAAYATTGCGTTTGTAAATATAGGCTTCTTGTTTCACCGCCTCTCTTCTCTCCCCTCCAGGCTGGAGTGTAATAGAGCCAATATTGGGTCTTATATCTAAGTGGATTTTTTTTTTAAACTAACAACAAGCTCCCACTTACCCTTGAACGTAATTCTGTGAATTTTAGGTACACTGCGATCTTCTGGGCTGTGCTGCAAAGCTGCTGGAGGAAGCTAAGTAATACCACGGGTGGTATAGTCTCCTCAAGCTTATTACATTTGCAAAAAAGTACTGMCTAGATTTCTTCTCTTGCACACTATCCTTAGTATCTTTACTCTAGAGTAACAACCGCCCTGCACCTGCRGCCATTTTCTCACTAGGGAACACAGAAGTGGCAGGTACAAATAGCTACGTCCAGCATCCTCRTGTGTTGGTGGCTCCACTGCCTGGGAGGCAGAAAGAGAGGCTGAGCCCTGACTGGTGGCAGCAGGCAGCTCTTCTCCTCCCCGCGTTTGGGGAGCGGGTGGTGCACCCAGGGCTTGGCCACCCTGGGTTACCTGAAAACTTGTGTTGTCAGGAGGGATAACAGTTGTGCAGAGGGACGAGGCAGAATGACCTTGTGTGTTTTGCATTGGCACATTTCACCAAATCGATAAATTGCAGTCACACAGCCGTGCTGTACAGGAGGTGCCTGCAGCATTTTCAATCTATTTTTCATTCCTACACAGGAACCAGCGACCTCACAGTCTTTGCATCTGGGGCACTCCCTGGGAAAGCATTTAACGTRTGAAATGTAGCTCTGTCATAACAGTCCGTTATAGACGGAGGAAATACTAGAATGGAGTTGCCCACCAGATGAAAAGCTGTGGAAACAGTCTAGCTGCTGAGAGAGGGCTGCAGACAGACGTTCAGAGTGAGAATGAGGGTGGTGACCAAAGGAATTGCAATTACCAGCTCTAAAGAGGACACTTCAGTCTCATGAGCATAAACTGAAGGGAGGCCCGCAGTGCAATAGAAAGAAGTGAAGAATATGCTGATGCCCTTCAGAAGAAACCAGTTAGCATACTTAACTGAAAACTCAGTATACAGCTTGGATAGCAAAAAAAAAAAAAAAAAAAAAAAAAAAAAAAAAAAGGATTTGTGCAGAGGTATCACGCTGAATCCAGTTTTGTTATATTTTCCCCATTATTGTCAAATTTGTGCACTTTCAAATATGAATAAAATTGTCAAAACATCATGAAGCTGCTTTTAAGACATTGGAAGATTAAGCCAAAAGAAAAGAAGAAAATCTAGATGTGCCAAGATTTTAACAGTCTTTTAAAGTCTTTAGGGTATAGTCTAGTTGAGTTTCCAAACTATTTCATAATAATTACAACAAACAGAAAAAAATTCTTGTCTTACATTCTTAAAAGAAAGAATAACAGGAAGTCTGATTGGTTCCAAAGAAACCTCATGTTCTAAAAGAATAAAGGCCTGATGTAATTCATCTCTGAGAATGTGGCTGTGAGGATACTTTTGGCTGGTAGAATATGAACAGGAAAAACATGAAGAAACAAAAAAATGTTTTCATCTCTTGTAAGCACTCAAGAAAGTCATGTATTAGAGGTTCATCTGTCAGTATCTTTTGCAGTTATTAAAATCATGACTTTTCACAAATCTTTGACCACTAATTAAAAGCCCACTTCATCTTTTAGTCAGGTTTGGTTCAACAGCATAACCATCAGAACTACACCAAAATTATTTCTTGTAATACCTCCTTGCTACAATTTTTCCATATAGTGTCACGGAGCCGCATATGTTCTTTTATCTGTTTAACTGCATTTAGTTGTATTGGCTCATATGCTTTGTATTATTAGAAAAAAATAATTGGATGTCAAATAATATTATTAATTAAACCTTTCATATAGCAATCAGTATTCTGAATTGTTGAAATGTCTTGGTTACATAAAAGACTGAGACAAGTGTCAAATATCATCATTGTCTTACAAGAGAAGAAACTAATACATTGAAAGAAAACCAAAGCTCAAAGGATAAGCAGGAAAATGYCACTCTTCTTGTATGATATGCTTAATAGAGCTTTTGAAAAAGCCCAGGTGATTTAGGATCTTAAACTTCAGTTTCAGAATGAGAGCCTGAGGTTAAGGACATGTCAACAGAGAGGTGAAATGTGAAGCATAGACATGACTATAGGTAACACACTCAGATGAGCAGAGAAAGTGTGGGAAAGCCTTTCCTAACTCATCCAAAGCTGAGCCAGTCTCTGGTTGTTAGCTGTTGTTTCTAGATTTTTGTGCTTTTATAAACTGAGGCAGCAGTGCTTGCAACAGATCAAATACCTATATGTCCACAGCATCCATCTCACTTAACTTAGCAAGTCTGGAATTAGAGTCGCTTAGATGTGAGTTAGCCCATATAGTGCTTATAAGCCTTGAAATATTTTCTGGAAGTCCCACCACATACGAGAAATTAGGAAGGAAACAAATAAAATAAAAAAACAAAAAGTGCATCTTTTCCAAATATTTTATTTCATCTATTACCAGAGATTTAATTCTAGTGCAGATTATTATTAGTGACCCTATTGCTTAAATAGCTTAAATAAATCTGCTTATTTACTCTACTGGCCCTTGGCCACTGTATTGATTTTACTGTGTGGTAGCTATCTAATTTTGTCCTCTATATTTTTCACAGTGACAATGTTGGCCCTTCAGAATTTTACTTCAGGATGTCCTCAAAATCTTTCTTTTTAAAGGCATGATATTATAGCCATGCTGGTATTTCAGAAAGCCAGGATGAGCTGGCCCTTCAAATGCACCTTTAGTCAAAATCAAGTAGTGCAAAATCCTGGTGCCACCTCCAGCTTTCTACCAAGCAAAGTTCATGCCTGGGAAAGTGGTTTACAGGCTTCCCTTTTTATGTGGACTGGTTTGTTGAGGTCCACTTGTGAGCTCCTCAGGTTGAGACAAATTTGGGAAAAGAGCATTTTAAATAAACAGTCTGGGCTGTCAGTCATTGAAATATGTGTCTGGACAAAACTTTCATAATATTCCTGAGGGGGTCTGTCGGGCCTGCCGCTGTCTTGCTCAGAACTATGAGGCAAAGACAGCTCTCTACTGGGTTCTCATCCGGTCCAGCTTTGAAAGGGTAAATAAACGAACACTTTGAAAAAGAGAAGAGCTTTTGCAAAAAGTGTTTGCTTGATAGAAAGGAATTCTTTTGTTAATTAGTGTGTCTGATAAAGACTAACCTTGTCCAAAGGAGAGAGAAGGGCAACCTGCACAGTCAAAGCATGTTCTTGAGCTGCTGACCATCCAGCTGCTGGTGCCAGAAACWTGTGAGCTCATGTGGCTATTGCACCCTGGTCCAGAGGCAGATCTTAATCAGTGTAATAAAACACAAATATACCCTGTTATCTAATGATAGATAGAGATAATTAATTATTATAAATATATTATCATTTTTTGGGGAGGTAGCATTTCTAGGAGATACATGGAGATACAGAAGACCAAGATACAGTCTCAAAAAATGAAGCCAAGGCTTCTGAATCTTAATCTTCCCATAAAAGTCTTTTGCATTCATACTCTTGCACCAAGGATCTGTTAAAATTCAGAGGTAACATGCTTTTGCTTTTCAATTGGCTGGGGCCATAATTCTCAGATTACAAGAGAGCTAGCATCTTGAGCTTGTTTAAGATACTGAAATTAAACCTTAAGTAGTGTAAAAACCTCAGTGAAAGAAAGAGTAAAAGAGACCTTTCCACCACCTTGAGGGGAAAGGTCAGTTTTATCAGATTTTGCTCATTTCATGTGGAGAAATGAAGGTCACCTGAGATCATGAGTTCTATTCATCGTGTTTTTGTCAGGAAAATTGCTCTGGGGAACAACTGCTTTGCAGCCACCGGCACTGACAATAGCATCTCCTCTGAGAACAGGCTTTTACAAGCTCTGAGACAATAAGCACAAGTGGCTTGCAGTAATATAAGTGCAGTGTAAGCTGTGTGCAACATGGTAGTGTTATTAGTGCCAGTGATGGAGCATGATTTTTTAGAGTACATGCCTTCTGTTTGCGTCRGTTTGTTGCAAATCTTAAACCTAATGTGAGCAAAGAAGCTTTATATTTTTGCTGGTTAACTCATTCTTCAACTTGTTCTGCATATACCATCATACTTGAAGCCATAAATTCTACAGAAATTAGCTCTTGGYCTTCTTCTAGAAGAAGACTCTGTTTGAGCCCTAATACAACATTAGGAGCTTAGTGTTAGTAAGAAAGCACKTAAGTTTGCCTTGTAATTCACCAAGACATTAGCACAAGCAGTCAGAGTCTGATAAGGAAGGACAAAAGAATGTGTTTCTGTGATGGGCCTGGTATGGCAAAGCGGTTGTGAACGACTTGTCCTTGAGTAAGTTTGTTCTGTCAGGTGTTTTCTGAACAGCAACCAGAACTGGAGAAATATACATCCTTGAACTAGTTCTTTGACAGACACAAAAAATTTTGTTTTGTTTTCCTTAGCTTTTTCTGAACAGGTCTCAAAATGTCCTAAAGCATCCCAACTTTYCCTGCAGTATTTTCTCCTTTTYGTGTCTATCCTGTTYAGCAAACCCCAATGTGACTGCTCAGTCCATAAGTCACATAAAGTCCTAAAACTTCCTAACTGCTTCAGCCCTGCATTTTTTCCCTGCATGAGGATCCTGTGGRCGGGTAGTTGCATCACGTTGCAACTCCTGGCACTTGGCAGATGGGAATGCTGGAACATCTTCCCTGTGCGGCTTGTTGCAGAAGGAGGACTCCTGGGAGAGATATTTTCAGTCACTCAGCTAAAAGCTTTGCTCATATCAAATTCAGGAACAGCTGAAGTTCATGATGACTTCAGTGCAAATGAACTGCTGTATAATCAAGGAATATAAGAGATACTGATTATCTTTTTTGCCAGGTGGAGAAACTGACTTTTAAAGGGTCAAAATCAGTTTAAGCAAGATTTGTTAGATATCTCAGTTAACTTGTCTGGAAACTCTTGTCATGGGCTGCCTGTATAACATGGATCAGTACTGACATCTATTTAATTACCTGGAAATACAAGTCTGAGAGTCACATGTTGATCCAAGTAACTGAGGTATTTGTATTTTCGTTGCAAGTATTACAAAGATCTCACTCTTCAGAAAGAATATACAAGCTGACAACTGAACAATGTAATAAAACATCTTAGTGCTTTATCAAATACACCTCCAATTTTTTTCTGGATTTTCTTTTTTCTACATTTTCTTACTGCTTTTTAGGTGACTTTCATGGTTTTGTGCTTAATGTTGCTGATACCCAAGAGTCTTTTGTTTAACTCTCAAATCTGCTAAATGCTTCTTGTGTAGCTTTGGGCAAAGCACTCAAATTCACATCTCTCAAGAACTTATGTATATGTCTGATTTTCATTTGTAAGCACGTGAGCTATTAGGTGAAGTCTCTTCCTAGAAAAGATTCTTTGGGGAAAACTTACATAAATTTTACCAAGAATATTTTTCAAAAGATAGGAGTAAATTGTCAAAAAAGGAGAATGTGAAAACTGTGTTTTAAGTTTTCTTATGAAAAAATCATTTTCATTTTTTTTTCTAGGAAAATCTATTATTTTCTTTGTCTTTTATATTTTTTTTTTTTTTTGTGTCTCTTACAAAAGTCAGATACATGCATTCAGTTACTCCTATGAAAACTTTGTGGTTTTTATGCTAACTTTTTTTATGATGATATGTCTAGGTAAAGAACAGCAGATTCTACCAAAACATTTTTGGTAAAAGCCTTATTTAAAGCTATACTTTCAAAGATGATAAAAGTTGGTGGAAAAGGACTGAAATTCATAGAATTATTAAAACAGAAGAGCTTGACAACAGGCACTGCTGCAATCTATGAATGGAAATAACAGCTGCAGAAGAGCCTGTGAGAAGTGACTACCTCATATCCTTCTCCTTGGGGAAGTTATCTGTTCAGGAGGTTTTGAACAGGAGAGCAATACTGTATCTAAATTTATCTTTGCTTTTAAACAGGATTCATGTAATGGTAAAAGTGCTAACTTCCTTTTATCTTTTTTAAAAAAGAAAGAGGGAGAAAATACTATTCCTGCTTCCAAATCCCATCCCAAAGGTAAAATTTCTCCAGGGCTTACTACTTTTTTTTTTAATTTTCATGCCCTTCTGGCACAGAAAAAGTGTATCTGTTCATGCCCTCTTGTCTGCTGGAACCCTTGTTTTGCTTGTTCATTTGAATTAATTCAACCTATGCTTGTGAAAATCCTTGGCTGTATGGAGCAGCTAAATGGAAGTTCTCCCCTTGCAGAAAAGTCTGTTTAACTCTCAGGTTGAATGATAAAGTAGAAATATTTTAAGAACTAGATGGCATGCTACATTAATTTGAAGGGCCTTTTTTGGGCGATGAGTGATTTCAGTGTCATCACAGCAAAGACTAAGAACAAAATGGATTAGATTATCCAGTGGCCAAAGGTTTTACAAATGACTATCAGTAATTTATAGACTGAACTGATTTTTATAGGAAAGGTACAATTTCTCAAACAGAATTATCATGATTTTGCCTGATGGGTCAACAGCAGGAAAAAAACAAATAGTCTGTTACTGAAACTTGCTGCTTCTGGCAGCAAAACTATGCAGAAACCAACAGCTTTGATGTCCTTGGAGCTCAGTAAAACRTTTGCTTCAAAGTTGGCATCTTCAGTTTAGCATTGTATTTTGTGTTTTTCTTTCTCCTCAAATTCAGACTAGATTTACACCAACAGAAGCCTCTTGAGTTTTCAGCAGCAAGTAGGACTCTCTCTGACCTCCTTTCTTCAGGAATGTGCTTTTCTTTCTGCACTTTAGACACCTGTGGGCAATATCTCATGATCCAACCCCTCCCTTGGCAAAATCCTTGAGAGCATCTGGATGAGAGCGTTCTCCCATCTCCCTGTAAGAGCAAGTGCTAGGTGCTGTATTTCTGAATAGTTAGCCATGTTTTCATCTTTCTGAAGTTTTCTGTTTGCACAATGTTGTGCCAGAAACAGTGAGACTTCCTTGTGCCAGTCACCAGCCCAGCAAATGCTGAAAACAGTTCCCTGCTCTCAAAATACATTGTTTAAACAAGCATTAGGAAAAAAGATGGGGGCACAGAAAAACGAAGAGATTTGTTCCTGCAGCAGAAAAATAAATTAATACAGTGCTAGGAGCAGGTTGCAAAACTCCTCTGTTTGTCCCCTTTCCAAATTTTATTAAGAGTTGCACACTTTCTCTCTCATATGCAGTGTCATTTTTTTGGAAGTAGTAGAGCATATTTTTTCTGAGTTTCAATTTTACATTCATTTTGTTTGATCCTATCCTCATATCTGTATACTGCCCAGAGACAACATAGCAAGAGGAGAGGCTCATTGAGATATTTTAACATTTTAAAGATGTTAGCATCAAAAGCAAGCTAGTAATCCCAAAATGACATTTTATGTTTAAAATAACAACGTTCTTCAAAATAAAGTTTTGCTTGAGAAGAAAAGAGAGATTCATGAGTTAAGGCAAAATTACTGAATAGGCTTAGATAACAAACAAACCTAAAAACACCATTACAGTATTTTTAAATAAAATATTTTAAAGTTCAAACTGACTTTTTTCCCTAGCCTTCCAAAATGAAGGAAAAAGAGTTTTAAAGCCTGAAAAGGAAATTTAATAAAACAGTTCCATAAAGCAGTTATTTTGAAACAAATGCAGACTTGTACTCACAGAAGGCAGAAATAAAAATGCTCTTAGGTTTGACCTGAAATGCATCTTCTTCTTTATACATGGTCATCAAGCCAAAATATGGTCATTTATCTTGAAAGGCTGAATGTTCTTCCTCTCCTTATGTTTTCTTTATAGTCTAATGCTGTCTCATAATGTAAATACTACTTGCTACCTTACTTCTCTCAGATTCCTGCTTTTATTATCACCCTGTGCTTTGCCTTCTGTCACAGTCATATTTGGCAGTGTTTATCTGGTTTTCCCCAAGTGATCCTAATGATAGCCTTTCTAAAGCATTAAAAAGCTAGTCTCCACTACATGTCCTTAAGATATCCCAAAAGAAATTCTATGAAACTCTCTGTGAATCTGCATGAAGAAAGCGTAAGTTTTTTGTGTTTGTGCAAGTTAACAGAAAGGAGGAATTAAAATAATAAGCAAATATTCAAGGTACAGCCTAATTCTAGTGACCTGTAAATTAAAGCTGTCATGGCCACACTATACACTATGGTTGATCCACCCCTAGGCAAAAGTGAAGGCTTTTCTTCAATTAAAATATGTTGGAAAACACAGATATAGGTGGTAAATAGGGTGGGGGGCGGTTTAGCTCAGCTGGTTAGAGCATGGTACTGCTAATGCCAAGGTCATGGGTTCAATCCCTGTATGGGCTACACTGCAGGATGGACTAGATGGTCTCCAGAGGTCCCTTCCAACCTCATGATTCTATGAAAAACTTGTTTGCTGTTTGCAGTCTAAGCACACATACTGGAACTGTAACCTTCACACTCAGAAATAATGTTATGTTGATGCATCTCAAGCCAGGCAATAATTGGTGGTTTGCAGATTTAATCTGCCCACAATAATTGTGGGTATTTGGATTGTAAATATATGCCACAAAAAAAAGACAATAGAAAGCAATTAGAAATGCTGGGGTAGTATATTAGCATCTGTTGTATTGCTGGATTGTTAAACTCTTGCAAACAGTGAGGAGAGACAATAGTTTGCAACAATAGGAAAGAGAGGCTTGCCTTCAGTGACTGCTTTTTGTTTGAATCCAACCAAGAGCGTCCAGCTCTGGGGTTTGCATCTATTTCATCAGCCTTTCCACTGAGTAGTTGGACAGGCTCTTACACAGCCTGCAGGAAAAGCATGGTGAAGTTTTTAAGCTTAGGCTAAGCATGCTGTCTTTTAAGAGTCTGGGGCAGGTCTGTGCCTTCTCTAACACAAATCTAGTTTCTCCTGGTGGTACTCTAACAGCTGCAATAATAATAGTTTTCAGCATCCTGGATCAGCACTCATTTGTGTCCCAGCAGCACTGATCAGAGGGCTCAAGTATGTCTGAAACTCTTTAATAGAGTTTTATGTTTTATGTAACAACAGAAGTCCGTTCTGGAAACACAGCCTTGGGGAGAGGGGTCATCCATTTTTCCTTCCTTTCCTCAGCAAAAAAAAAGCTCTCCACAGGCTGTCAAAGCGCATCACTGCAATGGAAATTTTGTAGAAGGGCTCATTTCATAGAAAAGCTGTTTGAATAGGTACCAGTGTGTTAGGTTAGGGAGCAGGGTGGGAAGTGAGGTGGGTATCTACCTCAATGAGGCCTGACTGCTTCTGGGGACCAGTGGCAGTGAGCTTGTGGCTGGCTGTTGACCAAAGCCATTTTGTACCTCTTGATGCAGGAGTCATTTTTCATATGATGTTTTCCAGTGTTAATTGTCCGTATTGGCTCCACAGCTGATAGCAACTGGTGCTAACTCTCCAAATAAGTTATTTCCCCAGAATTGTTACTGACACCTTTCATTAGCTAGAGGTTGATAAGGGCCAGCTGGGAAGAATAAAACAAACTACCTACTGGATGTGAAAGTAACTAGAAATTACTCATCTCTATGCAAATGCACTGCTTTAATTCAGAGAGGTGGAGAAAGGTGATTTCTGGTAATTTGTAAGCGAGAGTATTTCAGTGAACTCTGTTGTTCTTGGTTAGGTGATGGAGGACTATTTCCACTGCTGTCAAAACTAAGTGAGCCAAGGGCTTGGATAGTATTGGGGGTGTTGCKCGCTATTTTTCCATACTGGACAGAAGTAACTCTTAAAAATCAAGGCATTTTCTTGCTGCTGCAGCTTATTTTAGGTTTCAATATTTTGAAACTAAGACACATCCATTAAAAGATCTCCAGCATTCCTACTCACCACAGGAATGAGCCATGCCCCTATGATCACTACCCCTCTGCTCCCACTTGAGTGGAGACAGCCATGAGGCTTGTGTCTTCCATCCATGTTGGATGATCCCCCTTCACTCTCCTTGAAACTTAGAATTGCCCAGGATTTACGAAGAACAGTGTTTGAGTTCAGACTGAGTATGCTGATATCTCTGAGCCCCATGGGGCAGAAGGAGAATAGGTCAGTGTAAGACTAATAAAATAATTATTTATGGTTTTAAAATGGTGGGACACAACRTATCTCCCATATTAAAAAGACTAGCTGGCTGGAAGGTGTGGGAAGGGAATTTTAAGTCAGATGCAAACGGGRAAGTGGGCAAATGATGCTGGAAGTTGGAGGTGTTGTCACAGGAACGCTATAAAAGTGGAGCATTATATCTACCTCATTTCCAATGCTCTATCTGTAGGTGATGCTGAAGGGTCAGAAGCAATGTTCAGAGGTTTTATAAAGCCCACAACTGTCACTGCCATTACTCAGGCAAATCATTTCCCTTGTACAGCATGTTGCATGTTGCTTTCACTGGGGGATAAGGAAGGATGCCCAATGCAGTTACTTTAGGTGCAGGAATATTTAGAAAGAAGAGGAAATGGAAAAGATTTATTTAAATAATGATTGTTTTTATTTAGTTACAGTAGATTGAACAGAGAGATCCCCCCAAAAGCACAGCTCTACTGAAGGAAGATTCTAGGAGAGAAATACTTTTAGAGTCTTTGTTACAATAACTGAAAAAAAAAGTGAGAACAGAAACCGAGTTATGGAGAGTTAATATTTCACCAAAATGCATAGGAGTATCTAGCARTAAAATGCAGATCCTTTGGTCCTTCCTGAGGATTATAATCATGTAGTTTTTGGCCAACACTATGAGTCTAAAATTTTCTGTGGATAACATCAAGCAATTGCTGAACTGAGCTGAGCACCTAGTGTTTTTTAAAGAATATTTTGTGTTATATTTACATCCATAATATAACCACAGTGTCAGGACTGACAGTTCAGCTTTGTCACTAGCACCAGAACAATACCACAGAATGACCAGGACGTTTTAAATAGAGAGAAATAAAAATGGTAACATGAAGATTAAATTTCCTAGCTGCTGAATGACCTTGTGGGTTGCCACTCATCTGCTTTCCTGAACTGCATGTGTTCCCAGAGCCTGCCAGATCCTGGCATGAGGAAGAGATGGTCCTCAGGGGAAAAAGAGAGGTCTCAACAGAGGGAGAAGACTTAAGCAAATTGTTAGTAAAGATAAGAAAGGGAAAAGAGATTAAAGATAAGGTGGGCCTGTCTGTAACTGTGTGGAAGTAAGTCCATTGGGATGCTGCAGTTGAACATATCCTGATTGTGGCAGCAAAGGTGTTAGAGTGTCTTGAAGACGATGGTTTGTTTAAATAAAATTCCCTTYTGTGGTGTCTGTAGGAAGACCAGTGGGCCATTCTGACACAGAAATGTGTCAGTGCCACATCCTCGTGCTGAACAGCCGGAAAGCACTGAAACAGTGGATACTGCATCAGATAAAATGTATTTTTCTGGACAGAGTGTAAGTAACATTTGAGCTTTCCATGCCCTCTCTTTTTACCACTTCTGTGCATGGGAGCAGCTCAGTAACCAAAATGAATAAATAAGTAAATGGGACCAATAATTGGATAGTATTAGCTACTCTGAACTGAAGTGGCGGGCGACTCCCCATAGCTTCAGTGAGCCAAAAATAAAGCCAAGAGGGTATTAGTGGGGAAGTGCTTACACACTTTTGGGTACTCCTGAAAGATAGCTACGTCAGGCGGTGTGCTTTGCAGCAGGGTGGTCAGCAGCCTGCTCAGAGAGGCAACAGGGGTTTACTTCCCGCTTTCAAAGCTTTCTCCCTCTTTCCACAGGTCACAGAAGCCACCACTGCTAAAGCAGGGCTCATTACCGGATCATGCGGTTTCTTGAGGGAACAACTGCAAAGCGAACCCTGTTTTAACTCACCAGGCCATGCTTTTGCAGAGGTTAATAGTGGGCCTCTGATCAAACAGATAACGTATCATCTGGCTGCTCTTGGGGGCGGGCAGCTCTGTGTTGATGGCATCGTTGCCTCTTGCTTAACACAGGCTGAGGCACGTCACCTGTGGTTCCTACAAAACTCAAACAGGATTTAGCTAAACTACAGCAGCTCTTTCACAGCGAGAGTGAAGCAGAGAGAAATRAGAAAGGCAGAGCAATAAGAGAACATGTTGCTTCCCCTCTTGCCCTAGTCCAGCAGTCAGTTGTCCTCCACTTTTTACCCTCTTTTACAATCCTAGGTTTGAACTAGACTAGCTTAAACTCCCTATCATTGGGTCTAATTAGGCCCTGAAACTAGATAAAGTGAGAAAGAAATCTTTCTAATAGCACAGGGGTTTTTTCTTGACACAGGCTGAMATTCCTTCTCCGCTTTCACTTCAATAAGCTA
This sequence comes from Rhea americana, assembly GCF_003343005.1. Taxonomy (NCBI): domain Eukaryota; kingdom Metazoa; phylum Chordata; class Aves; order Rheiformes; family Rheidae; genus Rhea; species Rhea americana. The sequence goes on along the minus strand of NW_028185206.1, from coordinate 2,123,805 downwards.
ATAAATCAAAGTCCTTTGTTCTCTGCTGAAAAGGATGCTCTCTGACTCATGAATCATGGTACATGGCTTTTCTATAAGCCTTTTGCAGTGCTTAACATCTTTTTTTCTACCTGCACACCACTGCAGGGAAGGGTTTCCCCTCCATGTTTCCCCCATCCCATCCCCAGCCCACAGAGATCCCCTTGCTTCTTCCCAGAGCTCCTGCACAGCATCAGGCAGTGGGGGACAGCATGTAGGGTGCTGCGCCAAGAATGCACAGATCCATGCATCATAGGTGGTGCAAACAATAGAAACTCACTGATGTGCTTTGCCATAGGACCCTCTCTGAGTTTTCCTGTCATGTGGGCTAAATCTTGCAATCTCTGCATTCACAACAGCATCTTCTTTCCAGGTGACGTCTTTGCTACTCTCTGCCAGGAGGATGAAATCCTGAATCCTGTGAGACAAATCTAAAGAAARAGGCTTTGGAACTCTTCATAAGGAGGGGAGACATTTGTAATGCTGGGCAGCATACTGTGAAAATGCGGTACCAAAAACAACTTTGTCACTTCCAAGGCTTTGGCAGATAGTGGGTGTTTATTTTGAACTACTGAATCATCATGTATGGAACAAAATCAACAGGCTAAAAGCAATTTTTCAGCCAGGCCATGCAGTACTAACACACTGCTGTGCTAGAAGGAAAAAAGGGACATCTTCTCCTTCTACCACCAAGGTTTATTTGTTGTGTCGTAGACACATAGTCAACAGTCAATGGGTGAAAATAGTTCAGACCAGCGTGAGCCTGTGGTTGGATGGACACCTTAAAATTTTTGAATTTAGATGTCTACTTGTAGTGGCCATTCCATGTCTTTGCAGTGACACTTTTTTCCATTTGGAACTTTCCAATTTCAGTTCTTTACAATTTGTCTTGTGCAAGTTCAGATTTTTATGCCAACAGCTGAACCTGCAAATGTGCATGTTTCATATACAGCCTGCCCAGCTGGAGGTCTTGGCTCATGTTCACAGCCCAGGTGTCATTCGGACAGAATCACAGCTCCCACACATGTGATGGAGAGCATCACTCCTCAAAGCTGTGTACTGACYGCTGTTGCTGTGCAGAGAGAAGGGATAGCCCAGCTGTTAGGTGTTACATTGAGAGGTAGTAGGTCCAGATTTAACTGTACACTCTCCACTCTCCGAGACTTCGTTTAAGATCCAAAGGATTAGGTTTCATTGAAGTTAGTCTCCTAAGTGCCTATGGGAGTCTGGCACTCAACCCTTACTCTCTTGAGGGTTCATTCATTCAACTTTAGTGGATCAGAGTACGAGAATGATAAAACAAAAAGGCCATGCACACCAAAGCCACACCTCACACCTAGTGAAAGGGGTTAAGTCCTCTCTGGTTCAGTTCACCTCATAGCTCTTGGGCAGCAGCGAGGACAGACACCTGGAAGGGGACCCCAAGACACTATGCTGTAGCCTGAGCCATGTAAACAAGACAGTTACACAGCAGGAAACTTAAACTGCAGTTATTAACAGACTAGATAAATTTGTAGTCTGGCAGGAAGACACAAAAGAAGGGATTAATATTCTCTGGCAAGTACTAAATAGTTAATTATCTTGACTGAATGCATTTTCTTAATTATAGGTAAAATTCTTGTATCATAATTGTAATACCTGAAATCTATAATAAGAAATTGGATTTTAAAGAAGCATGGATATTATACTAAATACATTACTGGCACGCTGAAACCACTTACGATCTAATAAACATCACTAACTATTGCTAAATGCGATATGAGAAAATTAAATCTCAAATTGTAATTCAATATAATGCTTGATTTTTTTTTCTGTTGTGCATAGAGATAATAGGCATAACAATTTATTTGTTTACCTGTGGGAGAAAACCTACTCATTTTAATTTTTAGTATTTCATTTTATTTTCTTTTACAGAACAGATAGGGAATAATTATGGTCTTACTCACTCATGAACAAATAGAGTAATACCACTGAAGTTTGGGCTAATTTGCATTAGATCGGTAGATCAGAATAATGTCCATTGAACTCTCCTCTTCACATGGCCATTCTGCTCAGCAAGCTTTGTATATGACAGGAAGAAGCCTTCGTCTTAATTATAGATTGGTTTTGATTGCATGCTGTAGAGTGTTTGTGCAGAAAGCTGTGGTTTGTCCACATCTTGGTGTGATCTCATCCCACTACAATTAACAAACAGCATCAAAATGAATGAATTTTAACCAGTTACATATGTGAAGATAGCCTAACGTATTGATCTATCAGAGGTCCAGGAAATCAAATTCAAACTCAAGACTTTTTAAAGCCTCAGCTGTTGAAAGAAGTTAGTGATTATGTACAACTTATTAAAATGTTGTCTTTATAAAATTTACTGTGCGTGTGGATATTATTATGAAAAGGATTATTGTTTGCTCTCCTTCTCATCTAATTCTTTTCTCATTATTTTGAAAGCTGAACAAACATGTGACTTATCAGGACTACAACCTTCACTCCCTTTATCTGATTAAATAGTTTTCAAGTATCTCAGTGTATTTCTGACACAATTTTGTAGTCATATATGGGTGAGTGGAGGAAGGTAGAAGAATTAAGACGTGCTTTTTCTTTGGATAAGTAAATATCCCCCAAAAGCATCCTACAAGAAAATGGCAATTCTATTTTTTAATTTATTTTCCAAAACGCAATATAATCTAGTAGTTTTTCTACAAGAGTTGTCAGAAATTCATTCTTTTAACAATAAAGAGGGAACATTTTTATGTATAAAAAAATATTCTGCATACCTAAGTAAAAATAAAATTATTGCTACACAAGTACACTATTCTGATTTTTATCCCTATTCACATTAAAGAAATATAAGAAGTCAGTTTTATTTAATACAAATATTTGTTTGTGGCATATATGTAGAACATAGTCTCAGAATAATACTTTCCTGGATGGCTTTTATGTCTACTAAATAATTTATCAAGATGCTTCTTCTGTAGATCCTCTCATTAAATAGGAAATGTCAGGAGAATGTTTAGAGTCTCTCCTCAAAAGAAAGAAAATTAAGTCTTCTTTCCCACTAGAATGTAAATATAATTTCCAGTGACAGGTGCAATGACTCCGAAAAGTGAGGTTCCTCAATTTTTGACATGCATCACTTAAGCCAGCCCACCAGCATCTTTTCCTACCTATCTTCAAAAAATACACTTTTAAGGTTGTTTGGAGGTTCTTTCCAATAGCACAGCATTCAGACTTGGTAGTGGGAAGAGAGAATATTTTTCAGATCCTACTGATCTTTGCAGTCCATCTGAGATACACGGTAACCCTGATTTGCATTACCAACACTCGAGTGTGTTATGCCATACCTGACGTTTGTAGCATAAGAGATTCCTGAATTCAGTAGTCCACAAGGAGACTCTCCAGCCRGCCTCATTATCCATGATGTCCGCCACTGTCCGGGTACAATCTGTGCCAGCAGGCACACAAAGCAGCCTTAAAGGTATTAGCCCAAACTATTCAGAATCATTATCAACACTTTGATTTGGGCAAAACTCCTACTTGCAGAAATGCAATTAGGGAGCTGACACTTCTTCAGTTATGTGTTTATYATAGATTTTTTTTCCTTTCCCATTTCTTCTCTTACCACCTGTAGCTATTTGTGTCCATTCACTCTCCCTAGTTTTATGCCTAATCTGCAGCTTCCAGGGACATGCACCACCTTTTTGTTCTCTGTTTGTGCCAGATCACAAATACAAACATTTCGATACAATTTATTTTTGATACCTCACTAATACAGTAATATAATGAATAATACTCATATTATGTCTGCTCAACTGACAAATTAATGAGTGACTCTCTGATTAAGCTAGTTTATCAGAACAATTTCCTTCTGAGAAGGGAATCAAACATTTGTATGTACAACAATAAAAGACAGAATGTGAGTTTAAACAAATGACAGAGATGATAGCAGTCTGTAGTGAGTCTGGAAGTAGTTGCAAGGCAGTGGAAAGCAAAGTGGCTCAGCAGAATTCTTACAAGAGAAAATACTCTATACCTAAAGTATAAAGACCCAGAACTGAAGATCTGATCCTTGGCTGTGCCTATGCAAAAGTTTACAAAACAAAAATCAGGCAGGGTATGCTTATGATTTTGGAAAGGACTAAAAGGTGAATTTTAAAGTAGACCCAGGAGTCATATCTAACCACAGCAAGTCGATGTGTTTTATTTGTGCTTGGGTTGTGTTTATTTTAGGTTCACAGCTTGTCTATAGAACCAATGGTAAAAACACGTGATGTAAAATCACATTTGACCTGTAAAACAAGAAAAAAGAGGTGAACTTGACTGGAGAAATAATATGCTGAGGGATGTAGACATGAAGTAACAGCAAGGTTCACAGGGCAAACTCAAATGTGTAGACCCTGTAGGGGTCTATGTGTAGGCAGTGAGAAAATTCACCCCAATGAGCACCCCAATAGAACATTTTTTTGTAGTCTATGACAAGTCTGTGATGTATAAAATTTGTTTTAAATAGTTTGGCTAAGTAGAAAAGATTATGGTCAAACAGAAAATCATATCCTTTGAGAAGCTGTGGATGAATATCTAATGTCTTGATGCTGCTGTCAACACTGTCTTCAAAAGGCATTAATATCTACTGAGTGCCAGTTAAAAATCCCTGTAATTGTAGATGTGCTTTTCATGCTTATGTTACTAATGAGGCAGAACAGACAAGAGAATACAAAGTCTGGGGAAATGCAGTTAAATTCTTAACATTTACCCCATGAGATCTGGAGTGAGATGCTGCCTAGTTGGCCAAGAAATAATGAAGTTCTTGAACTGCGCCTCAGCTCCTTGCAAACTCACTGTTTGCTCCTAAAAGGTCACAATCATGATCCATCAGAAGACTTGAAACCTCGAATGATTAGGTGCATCCATCACAGAGAAATACCTGGCCCTGAGAAAGAGCAAAGGGCAGGGAAGGAACAGCAGGTAGTTAGGCCTGTCAGCACAGAGATAGTTCTGTGTGGAAGCTATGAAATTTGTAGAACAGAACAASTTGAAAGGCCAGCCTTTTACTTAGGTGTTTTTCTTCTATGCCTCAGAGACTTATTCCAGTTTCATTTCAGTTATTTCATTTGAAATAACTTAACAGATTCAAATTTGATTAATAGAACATGAGGTGYTACATGTCAGACTAGCACAAGGTGTACAGGACTTGGAGATCAAACAAAATGAAGAGCAGCTGTAGGGCAAGACACTGAGACTGCAGCTATTGGATATCTAGCACTTTTTCTGCATGGTCTCACATCCATTCTGTTCCWTAGACACTCCTGAGAAGGGCAGCCACTATAGTCAAGAGGATGGGAAAGATCTCCCAGGAAAACATTGCCACCAGACACTGAAACCTTTGTAAGAAATAAATTATACTTTTTTATTGTCTGTTTAAAAAAAAATGATTACTGGAATAGAGCTTTAACAAGCTCTGAGATCAAAAATATAGTTACATGTGCAACTTGAAGACAGAAAGGATGTTTCTGCTGCAAGAAATRAGGTGTTGGAGAACCTCACAGTGCTAGCCCCTAGTAGGCTGTTTTCCCTCCTGCGAATTGCTGAGAAAGTGTGCATGATGTTTTGAAGGAAGAGAGAGAGGRGCTATGGACATAGGTTATTCTCCCCTATTTTTATATCACATGAGCAAATCTGTGGTCCTTTATTCACTATTTCTGTGACCAGCATTGAAACAGTGAAACTGGCAGGAAACTAGTTTCCTCATCATCTTTCTGCTAGTTGCTGCAACTTTCATCTGTTGTTGAGTGCAGGAGAGATGAACCAGTGAATATGTGACCTCTGCCATGGGTTTTTCTCAAGGCTTCTGATGGGTGCTCTTGCTTCCTCATGCTACAGAGTTTTCATAAAGGCGTTTTCACTCCTACTTCATGTAGGAGTTGGAGYTGCCTTCTTTAGGAAATGAGCTTATAACTGGGATGAAATATTGCCATCTGTTAAGCAGTCTTTAATAACTATTTATTTTGAAGATGTCTGTGCCAAATATTTTAGTTGTCATCCAGCTGTCCATAACTGATACGGAGTTCAGATGTTTCTGGTGTGCTATACTTTTCATCTCTGTGAATTGCTGATTTTAGTAAGATATATTCATTTAGAATAAAAGGTCAGGCATTGTCTCTTAGTGTTATTGCTCCCACCTGCTTGGATTTCAAAGTAATAATGCTTTGGCATAGCTGCCAAAATGTTTCCTTTGGCCTTTTTACAATCCCCACTACCACCACCACCAGCAGGATTGTCCATGTCTCATACCTTACCTTTCTAGATCAGCATCATAACATTACCATTAACAAAAGTTGACATCTTTTAGGAATTTGACATCTAGCCCTATTTCACACCAGTGTTATGCTGAACCTCTCTACTATGTGGCAGGTCAGCCTTCAAAGTCACTTCTTATCTGTGTATGTGGCCCTAATAGCACTAATAACTTTTGCAAGATTCCTGGGAAATAGAAAGTAACTCATTTTCTGACCTGCRAAATCTGTCAGTCAGATGCTTTAGAAAGCTGCCAGAATTACAGGAGTGGTGAACCTGTTATCCATGGCTTTCTTCTCTGATGATTCAGAGACAAGCATATCTACACTTGGTCTTGAATCCAGCCTGCTRTGGTCTTAGAAATGGTACTACTGAGGGTTTTTTACATGATGTGATATTTTCCTTAGTAGAAAGCTAGTAATAAAATGCAAGATWATGTTGTGGATGGGCTTCAGTAAGAATTTAAGCTATGTGTCCACACTGATAAGTCCTATGAAATGGATTATACATGCTGTTACCATTTATTTGTGCAGTCCAATTTCTTTGTTTTGTCTTTAATTCTAATTCATTTGCCATGATACAGAATAATACTATTTGTAAGCTACAAAATCATGATTACATAGCTTGAGTCCGGTCCTTCCAGACAAACCATCTGCATTTAGTTCTTTGTAGGCCAGATTAAAGTCTGTGTGACTTGACAAGAGATTTATTTATAAATGCTTGCCTTAATACTATTTCAGTTGTAGAAGGATAGCTAATGTTTATTTGATAAAGTGCACACTAGACCAGGTGAACTTGGCATGTCTGTTAACATTTTCCTTGCTAAACAGACTGCAGGATGGATGGATGTACCAGCATAACAAGAATGAGCGCATAAAACAAATAGTCCTTAAATACTCCTGAGACTCCTTAAATACTTCTTACTCCTTAATACTCCTTAAATGCTACTGAGACAGTATTTAGGGAGATCTTTTCAGCCAAAGCCCTCCAAAAAGGAGGGCTACAAAGCAGATATAACTAACCAAACATGACAGCAACAGAAATTAAGAAGAAAATGCAGTAAAAGAAGGAATGAATAAGAAACTGTATCTATTTAACTAAAACACCATCCTCAGTGTGGCATCTGTGTGTGTACAAGTGTAACAAATACAGTGGTTTCCTCTTCCATATCCTCCTTTTATTAGTTCTTTTACATTCCGATAATACTTCATGAATATTTAGAGTTTTTCTATGGGAATGATTTCAAAGATTAGAGGACATTTGGAGGCTTGTTTTCCATTTATTCTGGGAAAGATTTGTTACAGATGCAGAAAATCTTATCCTGGTCTATGAATACTGATTTCTTTTAAGCACTTAAAAATAGCCATGCAGTTCTTTCATTAGTGAATAAAAACATAAGGTATATTGGGAATACACTTCTCCTTTTGCGGTGGTTTAACAGCTATAGCTCTGTACAAATAATGCAGTGCTTTCCAAATGCAAACACTTGTTCCTCTTTCTTGTTTTCCTAGCAGTAATTGGTTAAAGAAGGAGAACTTCTCACAGTTTCTACTGTTTCATACTGGAACTCTTCCCCATCTGAACCCTTCTCAGATGTTTAAACTACCAAGAGGTCTTGAAACTTGATAAAAAAGTATCTATTAACTATTAAGAACTTAACTTTTTGCTCTATTCTTGCAAAGACATATACAATGATTAATTTTGAAATATTTTTTGAATGAGATGTTTGACTTTGAAAATAAAGCTGTAACATATAGCCCGTAGTCCGTACAGTTGCCTTTGTTGTTATCTCTTTCTTTCTATGAGTAGAAAATGCTATTTTTTATGAGTAGAAAATGCCATAGCTTCTAGCAGAGATTTCTTCTTCAGAACTCATAACCTGATACAGTCCCTTCATTTATGTATTATATATTCATATTTTATCTGAGTTTATGATCTCTCCAAGGTCTCAATATCTGCTTTGTGTGCTAGATTAGCTACAGGACCTCAGTGAAATGAGATGAATTCTGAGTCTTTTTTTTKTTTGTTTTTACACATAACTGCTATTTTAAGAGGAAGATTAACTTCTAACATAAAGTTGGGACCACCGATAAAASAAACATTTTGCCATTGTACTTTTACAGCCTTACTGAAGCTAGATCAACCTGTTAAATAGCTAATATTTCAAATAAAAGCACRTGGGAATTTGTCTGCAATTATGGTTAAACAATATATTGTGGCAATTCTGTATATGCAAAGAATAATCAAGGCCTTATATTGTTTCAGCACCTGCTACTGTTCGACGTCTGTGCTTTGATGACAGCCGGCTGAACCGGCGCCTGAGAAAGTAACTGCACATGATTTAGTTGCATTAGAGGGCAAAATTACAGCTGCACGCAGCATAGGTCATGGCAGAACCAAATAGCTCGGGGCACAAATCTTCCTTTCATACTCCACTGGKCTCCGTAATCCCTGGGACTGTGGGCTCCGATCGTATTTCCAGATGGTCTGCTCTGGTGAAATCACTAGCCAGGCTCTGCCCAGCCACATCAGCTGTGCTGGCAGAGAGCAAAGTTTAGGGTCACAGCAGCACTAGGATTACGTGGCAGATACCACCTGCCGCACAACGTGGGCCCGGTGTTTTCTGCCTTCTTCAGGACGCCATTTAGCCTCGTCAGCCAGATGACTAGAGTGAAGACGTTAGAGGTGAGGGCAATGACATCAAACAGGCACGCAGGTGGTTCACGTTAGGCTTGTACCGCTACTTAGGGGTGCATATGAAGGTTGCAATTAAATATTAGTTTTGTGTGACWTAATCAGGGTTCACATTATGCCTTGCAAACAAGGAAACCTGTTTATCAGCCAGTCTTGATGTAATTAAGTTTAGAACTTTGGTTAAAGCACCTGTGTTAGGAGCATAGTTGCCCTCAGCTTAGACAGAGAACAAAGGAAAGGAAGCCCTCTCCAGGAAATTGTCCATCTCATCTAAGGTCTGAATKGCACTCTGGAAATACTAAGCTCTTTTTAGTCTTTATTTAGGAAATTTAGCACAGCTAGGCTCTTAAAATAGGCTTTTCATTTAGCARCCTAAATATAGAAAGGATGAAGCTAAGGTAGGTGTTTCTTTACTACATAGAATAAAAATCTCACACATCTTTTGTTGCATTACATTAGTACAAGAGGTGGGGGCTTCCTTTTCTCGGATGTCCCCTGCTTAGCACTGCTGAAGTTGGAAGATGTAGGTGCTGTCCTGAGAGGGATGAGGGATGTCTGTCGACAGTTGCTGCAGCATCAGGTACTGCTTTGCTTCTGTCTCCAAATAGGTCTGCTGGCTATTATGCTCCCTAGGCTTTTTTTTTTTTTTCCTTGTTTTTTAAGATAAACTGCTCTTTCCCCCACTTAATTCCTAGGAAAATTAAAGCATAGCATCTGTATATTTCTCATGTTTTATCCTAAGCTTTGAATAGCCCGTGGAAGAGCTCCTACCTCTTACAGTAGCATGTAAGCTGGCAGAGGGTCTCAGGATGGTCTGCAGCTGACCAAAAAAAAAAAAAAAAAAAAAAAAAAGCCTTTGGTGTCTTAGTCAGAAAGATCATGTCAAGAAGGCAGCTGGCCTCAATTTCTTATTGGCAACTTACCYARGAGCAGCCACCTTAACATGTCTGGGATAATGCATGAGGAAAACCATTCCCATGCCACTCTCAAGTAGCTGAAGCCAGACTGCAGGAGAGCAAATGAGAAGCATGACGTGTATTTCTCATGAGCTATGAGGGATATATAACATATGAGGAACACACAAAAGTACATAGAGTAAAGATATACAAAAGTACTTGCTACAAGAAGTGGAAGGGGAAGTGGCATTGATCGATCACTTGGGGGTGAATGTTCTGGGGAGCGACCTCTCTCTGTGTAGTCTGGCCAAAATCCTCCTGCAGGAGGAAGGGGTCATGAGGTTTCTGTGAAGRTGGTTATTTGGGAGTAATGTCAGTGATGTTCTTCAAAACAGAGTCTACTTTGAAGGTGCCACCTTYATATATATAATTGACACCAACTCTAGACTTCATGTCTGGAGGACAAAGTTCCTTGTTCTACACAGCAGAGGGACATGTTGCACAGCAGCATTAGATTTTATGAAATATTATTTTTATAAGGGTAATCTTTTCAATTGAATTTTTCAATTGTTAACCTTAAAATAAAATTTTGTGTCACAAAATTACTTTACATGCCAGTTTTTCTAAATGAAATTTTGTGAATTAATTCAATTTCTTTTTTCTTTCCCTTTCTCATTTATTTTTCACATGGAATACAAGAAGATAACTACCCTGAATTTTTAATTTATTATTTTTTCTCTGAAGAAAAGCTAATTTTAGAAAAGTTTTTTTTTTCTGACTGTTTTGTGTTCTAGAGCAACAAAAAGGAAGATTGGAGAAACAGATGCACAGTATTTGAAAATCCAATTAGAAAACATCAGTTTGGATTAGATTCTTTGAAAATTTTCCCTGATGCTTTTAAAATGAAACACTTGTGTTAAGACAGTCTCATGGAGAGGAAGCACCGTTTTTTCAGTCATGCGTAGCAGTATGTCATCATGCAGGGTTTTGGGGGGAGCTTGCTTAATCTGTCCCAGCCAAAGCTTATACACATTCTATATCCAAATAGTTCTGTTCTAGTTAAGATTTTATATACTTTCATCTCATTAAATGATGTGACTTCCCATGCAGTTTCCTGTTTCAATTCAAGCTCTTCTTTTTACCTGGCAGAGGCAGGAAAATGGATATCTTTATTACCTGCCAGAGAGACTTGCCAGTGCAGCCAGCAACATGACCAGGTCTTCCCTTGCACCTGTGTTCTGGGACTCCCATGTGATATTGGGCAGTAGAGACATCCTGGGGGCAATGAGTGGTCTTTGCTCCACAGCAAGCCTGTTCTCTCCACTTTGTGCTGGGGTGGATTCAAAGAAAATGATCCCTCCTGCTCACCACTGCAAAGTGCTGCTCCATCTGTGACACTTGGAGTTTAAGTATTACGGCTGTCAGGACCACCTGGTATGATCTATGTCAAGGGACCAAGAAAATCAGGAGAAATACAAGAACAAATCTAAATAAAGATTTTCTGAGCATTGCCTGCTTCAGAGGCTTCTGCTCTCTTTCCTGTGCACACTCAGCCCACCTCAGAAATATTTTCTGAAGCATCAAAGGAAAATCACAGAATAGCTACACGTTTCCCTCAAAATTAGGACAATTAGTAGAGTGCTGTTTAATTTGTTTATACTTGTGTCTCCTCAATCCTCCCTTCCAAGTGCACACTTTRTGCTGCATCGCCTTTTCTTTTCTCAAGCATTCCCAAAAGGCAGCTATTCTAGCTGATTTATTAATGCACAAATGCTTAAGCATGAGATTAAACTGCGAATTCATTTTACTATTGTTTGACAGTAGTTTGGCTGCATCTTCCATTAAGTAAATTGCCTGAGTATATATTCCAAGTCTCTTAATTCTCCAGCAAAATAAGTAAAAAAGATACTGAAGACCCACAGGGAGGGTTTAACTTACTCAAGCAACTCATATTTAACCTTTTCCAAGGTAAAACCTTCACACAGGTTAGTAAATGGCTATTTTTCTATTGATGATTTTCCCATTCTTCCAGAGTCTCAGCAGGCAGAAAAATCCCAGCAGATCTTTGCATAGTATTAGATTAAATTCTCCATTTCTACAGCACTTTATTCAAATGGCATCCCAAAGCCTTTTTTGCGAGCGAGTCAATTATGTGCTGGCAAGTGAACACCATGTAAGTTCARAGCAGGAATACCACATAAGACATTCAGGTTTACTTTATGTGGTTGTCAGTTTTCTTGCAGGAAAATCTTACAGGTTGTCTTAAAACAGCAGAAACATAGATGTGAAGTATTTCGGTTTCACTTTCCAGGTTTGAGGTATCATCTGTCTCTCTCCCTCTCTTTCTAGTCCAAGACTAGCTGTTTACCTCTCTCAGCCACCAAAATAACACAGGCTCATGTTTCATATTCTAATGTAGGTTTTTCCTAAAGTCAGAAAGGTCAGGAAAAAAGGGAATTAGAGGCTAGTATGGTTTTCATAAGACTTCAGAAAGAGAAACTTATGTTTCTGATAGGTGCTTCAATGATGATAAAAATTTCTGATTTCAGGAATCTTTAATGCCATTTTTTACTCTTATCTTTTGGCCTGGGATAGTAAAAAGACATGGAAATGCTTCTTCTAGGATCTCTGAGTACAGTTTAAGGTACCTAAACTTTCGGGAATGTGCTGGCATTCTCTTTCTCTGCACACTGCTCTTCCCCTCAGCAGTCCTTACACTGGTCTTTTCCCTGCTTCTCTGAGCAGCACCCTGATGGCCCAGATGTATCTGTGTCCTTGGGTAATGGGAGGACCCTCAGTGTGCTGGAGCTCCTGAGCTGGAGCTGTCACTTCTTTCTCCCCGCTCCCCCTCTGTCACCCTGACTTCTTGTCCTTTCTCCTCCCCCCCGCACAGACAGTAAAACCATTTCCATCCTTTGGGAGTGTCTGGCAATAATCTTCTTAACTTACTCCCCTTAGCAGCATGAACACATCATCTCTCCATCCCAGCTTAGTAGAGCAAGAGCTAGCTATTTTGAAAGCATCTTCTTTTACACTATTTCATGTGAAATTAGCTGAGGTCTAGACTGAAAAACCCCTTTCAGAAAGATTCAGAAGCTTTGGCTTATAGTTAAAGTTTTTAAAATGAGTAGTTTTTGGCAGAGAGGCAGGAATCACTTGTGGACCTCTTAGATCTGCTGACAGCAAATGAAATGTGTGAGTTTGAAGGGCTACAAGTCAAGCAATTGAGATCATCTCTGCAGTGACCCACGCCTGCATGACAGGCAGAGTTTTCAGGAGCACTCACAACCTCTGAAGGTCTGTGGACATACATGACGAAGGGCACGCTCCTGTCCTCTGTTCCCCAGAGGGAACATCCGCCTTTCCCTCTCCCTGGGCAGGTGGCAGCAACATCCTGTCATGTCCTGCTGGCTGAAGACTTGAGTGCGGGGTTAAAACTGCCATGCAGTTACTCTGATTTTGTAGATAATAGAAATTTTATCTGTAAACACTATTCAAAATATGTAAATATGCAACAGAAMGGTGGAGATGATCAGGTTTTGTGTTTAGAAAAATAATTAGCTWATTTCCTAGGAATGCCATATACTGTTGAACAACATGTTTTCAATCATGATGAGAAATGTTCAAAATGGACCTAATCATTTTACATACTAGAGCTTTAAAAGAATGCCATACATAYGGTAAAGAAAATTAAGCTTTTTGTAGTCACAGCTGTTAAGCAAAGCTAGTCTAGCATATAAAAAAGTCAGAAGTTAATCCCCAGAAATGAACCCCCAAAACTGTTAGCAGTATGACAAGATGCCATTTCCCTTCTCTTTTGTTTAAGCTGCTAAGAGTTTTGAGTGCAGTCTGAACATCAGGAGCTTGCAGATCGAGCAGTACAGATCTAGGAAAAAAACTCTTTTCTAGTATTACTAATGGATGTAACTTTTGATGATTGCATGAATATTCACACACAAAGCTAACTTTACTSTAAATCTGCTTATAGAATCATGAGAAAATAAGATTCCAAGTTTGAAATTTAATTTCTCTTAAATCATTTAACACTTCAGTTACGATTTTCTTAAAACACTATAGAACTCTGCTTTCTCTTCATGTCATAATAACAATAGACAAGTGACCAGCTTATAATGAGAGGTATCATCACACATAAAACTAAAGGATGTTTTGAGAGAAAGAACTGGTTCTACTGAAAACTGCAGAGATACAAGAACGACACAAGTCTTTGAAAGCTAAATGGAGATTTTAAGTGCTTAATTTTAGGGTTGCAGCACAGAATATTTGGGTTCTCAGAGCTACATCATGTTTATAGTTTGCTATTGGTTTACTTATAAGGTCAAAATTATGGATTGCAAAAATAGTTAAAAGGGAACATGCAGCATATAGATTACTAAATTGTGAAGAAATTTTGAATGTGTTGGCTCCTATCCATTTTAAGGGATGAAAGCATTTGTTACGGAGCAGGCTTTTATTCCAAACAGCTGCACAACATTTTTGAAGGAGATCTTGGGTAGGATTTTCAAAAAGACTCTACTGTGCCCTAATTTTGTTCCTTCTAAAATCAATAAAGATTTTACCATTTATTTTAGTATGGATTGTTAAATGAAAGCCTTTAAAAATAATCTATTCTTTTTTGTTATGAAAACTCATCTTTTTGGTGATGAAAGTGGAGATTGTAGGAACTATGGACCGGAAAGACCATATTGTTCTCCGAATCCAAGCTCTTGCTGTTGCAACATATGCCTAACCATATCATGTGTCATCCCTAAATCAGCCAAATTTCTTGCCTCAGATGTTTATATTGAAAGCAGCTCTGGTGTTATACTAGAATATCTTAACTTCTGATCCTTTTTTAAAGTCATTTGAGTTCCACTTACTTTACTGGAATTTTAAAACTGAGACTATCAAAACTGACTCAAGTATTTCTGCCATTTTTACCCCACATTGCTTAGTGATTCAAGATCTAGGAGCAGACTCTCGAGATGAAAGGAGGACTTCCTTCCTCAACAGAACCATACAAAGACTCTAGTCTACATACCTTCTTCCAAAACTTTCAAAAAATTAGRTGATCAGGTGTATTAGCACTCAATACTAAATATAAACAAGCTACACTGTATCTGCCTGTCMGACTTTACTACTTTGGCAAGTATATAAAATCTATAGAACCTGATTTTCAGAAACCATCATCTTTTTTGCTGATTTTTTCTTGATATCTCTGAATAGACTTTTCTTTAACAAAAGTCAGGGTCTATCTGACTCTCTTATCTTGTATGTCCAAGAGAGTTATTTGAAAATAATTTTTTGTTGTCTAAATATGCTGAAGACTTCAGTGTATAATTATTGAATAGCATTAATATTTTTTTATTTTCTTTTTTGAAGGAAAACTGTGGCATACCAGGGAACAGGGGAATCATTTCATGGAACTTGGAAGTGAAGGAATAAGAAATGAGTTCAGTAACAAACCTTTGATCTGCCCTCTCTGGAGAGAATTCATTCAGCCCTAAGTTGCACCCTGTTTGGTCCATGTTCTTATACAACTCTGTTCTGTTCCTCAGAAATTAATTTTCTCAATTTGGAGAGAACTGAGTTATTGCTTTCCACAGCAAGGAAAGTGACCTTTAATATGACTCTGAATGATACTTTCTTATTATTATGGTGGTGGTGGACTGTTGAGAAAAACACTACAGTATCAGATACTCCAAATCAGACTCATAATTAAGAAGAAATTACATAATAATACAYGTTTGTGATTTTAATAAGCCTACCACCAGGTAAATTGGTGGCTGATGATCAAATGAAAATAAATMCTCTTTTGTGTGATTATTTTTAGCTATTAAAGCATATTACTATATGAATAATCTCTATATTTATCTGTTTTTATTGAGGGTCTTCAAACCTCTTCAACTCATTCCTACACCTCTGCAGCCTTGCAAGTGAGGTCAGCCCCATTAGTCTTTAAAGAACTGATAATCCCAAGGCAGAGAGACTGCCCTTTCCTTACTGTTAGTGTAATTGGAGTGCCCCAAAATGACTTTTGGGTCAGCTTTCCTGCACATCTTTTTTGCTGAGACAAGCACAGCAATATRTAATTTGTTTAACATCATTGTTAGATCTTTCTCAAGTATCTAGCTGTGGAGTACTCTCCCAGCTTGAGAAAACATCTATAAGGTACCTGGACACCCAAAGAATTTTTTATTTGCTTTCCAAACAAGCATCAGCTCTTACGATCCACAGAGAAAAYGTGGATCAGCTTTTCCTGAAAGAATAGTGTTATAGCTTACAACACTATTGTCTCAGCTATATCAAACTGAAAATTTTCTCCAGTGTACGTTTCTCTTCCACATTCGCTTTAAGCTCCAGTAAGGACCAGTCATAGTTGGGGAGAGAGAATAAAGCCAAATCAGGTGGAAATATTTTTTCCGAAAGAAAAGATAAAGGAAAAAAATTGTATTTGTGGGCTGATGCTGCTCTATATTCTCCACAAAATGAGAGCTCCATGGTGAACATAACAAGCAGCTATTGTACATCTTATTACCTAACATCTTCACATGAAATAGCACTGCAGTATTTTCTGACTCTTAAGAAATTCATATTTAATTCCCAGATATAAAAATCTCATTAAGCTCAAGCTAATGTTGAGCTTGGTCATTTAAAGGTGGTGAGGAAAAACAAAAAAAAGGGAAGGCATGTCAGATATGAAGTACCACCCTAGGAGACTATCCCTTTAGGCTTGAATTTAAAGCTGTCCTGTGGATTTTCTAATTTGTGATGGGCTTACTGCAACCTCTAACAGCCCTTAGGCATAGAAATGAAGTGACTTAAAGTATCCTGTGGTCTGGACAGCATCTGTGCACAGCTGAAATTCCAGCCCAGTTTTTTTTAAAAAAAATCAAAGGATTTGGTTCTGAAAAGACCATGCTGTTCCACTCATATTAAGACAAGGAAAGAAGTCACACAGTCTCCTTTCGAAAACTGTGAATAGGCTCGAGTTGCTTTGGAGTCCAAATAGATTCACTTTTTTTCTCCTTTTGCTATTTCATCAGTTATTTTTCACTCYAGGATGATACACCACATATTCCTCAGTGATGTCAGCAGGAGTTGTGAAGGCAGACCTTCAGAGGAGGTAAATTCATTTACCTTCGCATCAAGATCTGACCCACTCCTGTCTGCCCTCATACTTTTTGCAGCTAGAGATTATTTGACATAATCTGATTTAGTTTAATTGTAGTTCTGTTTTGTGAGGTAGGAGGATACTGTAATTTTAAAAGGTTGTTTCCCAGAACTTCTTTCTGGAAGGGAGCATGTTTGTGCCAAAAAGGACACTCACATAGAATCATATGAACATTTAATGCTGTTAGTTGCTGAGGAAGGTTGGCRTTTTTGATTCATGAGGAAAAAAAGAAATAATCAATTAATTTCCCACCAAGATGGCGAAAGCATTCCTGTATAAATCACTGTCTCCCTCAAGCATTGCTGAACTGCAAAGGGAGCACTTGGGTATCGTTTCTAACATAATCAATGAAATTACACAGCCTTCTAAAATTAGACTCTTGCAAAACATAACCCTTCCCCAGGGTAGGTCACTGCAGTCTTCAGCTTAATGACCCTTTTCTGCTCAGAGTTAGAATGGGTGAAAAGTGAAATTAATGCTTTGCTTTTTTCATGTCCTTTCAGGAAACAGATTAGACTCAGGGACACCTCTGTCCTTGCCTAGTAGCATACTCTACTCCTCACTGATCGTACTAAACAAGAATTGCCCGTACCTGAGGAGAAAAAAGAAAGGCTGAAACTGGTACAYGCTTTGTACATCTTACCTGTCCACTCTGGGGACATTTGCTCCATACTCATTTTGTTAGATCTCAGGCTTGTGCTAAGATGCATAGGCTGAACTACAGCGTGGGGAAGGAGCTGAAGGGTGTTCTGCATCATGGCTTGAGACCAGCCTCTTGTATCTCTGGTTTTGTGCGGACTGGGTCTGGACAAACCTCAGCTGTTACAACTCCAGTCCAAACCTCCATCAAGTCTCTTGAACTGTCCTCCACTGTGTCCTTTGAGATAGAGGTGCYGCCAAACTGAAGTTACGGGCTGACTCTGCCTTAACGTTTGAGATTTTTCTCTTTGTTTATCCTAGTTATAAGAGCTGGGGCMATATTTTCAGAAAAGATATATATGTTAAAAAAAGAAAAAGTTTTACAAAGGAATTCATATCAARTAAAGAAGAGAAGAGGACATGAGGGCTGCATAAAACTTTAGCTGCCTTTATTTGCCTTCAGCAAGAAKAGGAGCTCATCAGGTGGTCTAGCTGTGGAGTCTTTTAATGTGCAGGTGTGAGAAAATGAATTTCAAGCAAAGTCTTCTCTTTTATTCTCATTCCATACTGTTTATTTTAAAAACAGAAAAAAAAAATAACTAACTCTGGTAGATACYGCAGAGGAAGAAAAAGGAACAGAGAGATTCAGCAGCAGCAGCCACGGTTAAGTCAGTACTGTTAAAACTGAACTAAGGCTTCCCATATAAGCTGGATTTTTGACCAGGATTTATGTCTTAGCTGTAAATTGTTTGGCACAGGAACTCCCATACCTCAGTGGGTTCTGTTTATTTCACCCACCCATTTCTCTTTTAATGAGAGATCTAGGGAGATATTAACATGGATTTTGAAAAATACATATGTAAAAATGCAGATGCTGTGTTTGTATGCAAACACAAATGTCTGTACATTTATTTTGAGAGTCAGTTGACAGTTGGATATGAAATAAGTTAGAGTCATGCAGGTTTGAGCTGCAACAGAAATACTAGGCTGTGATAGGGCTGTGCCACCCTCAGCAGGAGAGGGAGGGCTCAAGTCACACAGCAGGTCTCTGGCCTTAAATCCCTTGGGACATCTCTACATTGTCCCACAATGTTACACTGTCCACGGGACAATGATCTGTCCTTGGCAGCTCCTTGAGGGGGAAAAGCATCCACCAGGCAGCTGGAGGCCCATGCAGGGAAGAAAGCAAGTATCTTAYAACCCTTTGGTGTCTGTATGAGAGGTCTGAGGCTTAAGCAAGCATGTGGGCATGAATATGAGCCTCTTCTAGAGCCACATGACAACACGCAGTGAAACAAGGCAACTTCCTTTCTGCACTACTTTCCAGTTTTGAAGCAGTCTGCACACACAGTATGCAGACTATTCTTAAAATCAGAGCTACATGAGAACATCAACTGTAGCATTTTGTTTTCTGTTATGAAAATTGCCCTGATGTAATTTTTTTTCCTTATAGAGAAAATATCCACTAAAATCTCTGATAGCTCGCTCTATTTTCACCTTCTTTCTGACCTAGTGTGAGTATACGGAATCTTTCTTAAGATGACGTGGAAGACTGTCAGGCTCTTAAGCATKCTCATATCGCATTTGGATGTGAAGATCATCCTTATAGGAAGCCTTCATTTTCTCTTGACATTTGCAAACTTCCTTCTGAAACACTTTGATGTTCAAGACATGTAGGAGTTGGTGATGCAGCCCTGCAGGATCTCAGCACTAATTGTGTCTTCTACTCTACCATGTTTTCATCCATCATCTGGCAAGGAGATAATGTCCATGAAATAAGATACCACTTGCCACCCTTCTGAGTTGTTAGTATCAAGATTTCCTACTAATATTAGGTGCATGCACACTAGAGTATTCTGACATCATGGTTCATCCCTAAGTAGCCAGCCAGCAGAATAAAGAGCTGCGAAATAAACTTTCATGTAATGAATCATGCAGACAAGGCAGGCATCCTGTAGCATCCCCCCACCTCATCCTTGAGAGCAAATACTCAATGAAAGAGTGGAGTCTTTCATGGCTGAGATTCCTCCTCAGCCTTCAGAAAATATAGAATACATGCAGCAGCAATTCTGTGTTTCAAACACGAAAAGGGAAGATATAGTGGATATTGAATTACAATGACTGACAGAGAGGGTCAGACAGTATGCAATGCAGTTAGAGAGTTCTGTGGACTCAAATATCTCTATTAAAATTGCGATAATATTAGCTACCTAAAGTTAGCATCTGGGACGGAAAGCTGATAACACACCTTAGGACCAAAATTTAAAACCGAGCAGGTATGCTGCGGGCAAATTAAAAATGTGTATTAGTACACCAAGTATTCTTAGGATAACTATATTTCATATGTAGATATTGTGGTTTTGAGTCCTGTTGCCACTACAGATGTGCCCACATTATTCTGAAAAGTGACAAGAACAAAGGTTTGTTYTATATCTTAAGGAGAGGAGGACATTTTTGAATCTGAAGTTTGTGACCATAAGATAGGAGTCAGTGGGAACTGTAACATCTTCGGGGAAAATGGCTTCAAAAGGCTAGGAACGGTTTTGTGGAAACAGGCCAGCTACAATGGTAAGCACAAAATCAATCTCATTCAGGATGAGATTATGATTATTAATTAATTAATTATTAATAATTATTAATTAATTAATTATGATTATAGCAAATAACAGAAAGAGATTTTGATACACAAAAAGGAGGTGGTCATGGCACAGTTCCCTTCCCTCCCCATACACATATATAAGAAATGTTTCAGGTATCCTGTCATTTTTGAACCAAAATTCTAGCAGAAAATTTGCTTCTAAACACTCATGTAGCAGATCAGTTGAAGAACTAAAAAATCTCTGCTGCATGAAAACATCTCCGAGATCTCTGAGGTATCTCCTTGTGATGAYACACCATCAGCTCAAGGTCGCTTGAAATAGGTGAGGTATTCAGTAGGCTTCAGTAGCAGCTCAGCCTTACCTTCTTTGACTTAAATACAAATAACTATGAATTCAAGTTTCCTACAACTAAACACAGAAATACTCTATAACAGCATCTGAAAAAAATCACTAAAGAATTGCAAGAGAACCACATCAATAAAATATCAAATTTAAGAAAACTGTTTACACTCTTCACACTGCTGTGAAACTTATCACCTTCCTTCTCGTGGCAAGTAGGCTGAAGTGTTGTTAGCCACGAATGTTATTTTCCTAGATGTTTCAGAGTTCCAGTTGTGGGACATAAATGTCATTCTCGAGTGCTATTGGAAACTCTGCAAGAGGGTGAGAGCACTTAGGAGTTCACAGGAGTTACAAGAAGAATAAGAAACCAAAATTCAAAGTTCAGTCAGAAAGTGCATAGATTTTCAGATCTCCAATACATGGGAGTCACATAACAACCTTTCACAATGTCTAGCACTGAGGTCATTCCAATACTAATTCTGCCACACTTGATTTACTGAGCAGGTAAAATCCTGAGCTCCTGAATATAGGCTTGAAATTTCCATGATTTGATCTCTGGTAGCTTTCCACCTTTCCACTTTTCCTTCTTTCGTCTTGTTTTCTCAAGTCAGGAGGGAGTGAGGAGTGACCAGTGACAACACTTGAAAGTTATACTCACTGCCCAATTAGTTGTCCTCCTGTTCTGGGGTGTGATCATCTAGGAGGTCCCTATCAGCACCAGCTGTCCTCCCTGATAAGGATGCAATATGGTATTTTTCCAGTGCAGGCAGCCTGGAAGAGCAGCTGAGGTCCCAGAGGCAGCCAGCAAGCAGAATTTGCTTCCAGATTGCTTCTACAGGACCAAAAGCTTCTAAAAGTCCTGAGACCTACAGCAGCAGAACTTTAGGAAACGATARTTATATCTTAATTACATGTGAAACCAGTGGAGAGGAGGGCCAAACTGCAGTGCCACATTTTGATGTGTTAGCTGTATCAAACCAGTGGCTTCTCTTACAGAACTATCCAAATGAATGTCATCAAAATCAATAATATATGTCTGTATTGAATTATGCATAGTTTTAAGATTAAGAGGGGATAGTGTGAATTGATGTGATCTACACCTAAAGTCAGAAGGAGTGCTTGAGATTGAATTCACCCATAGTATGAGGGTGAAATCCTCTCCAGGCAAAAATAGAACTAAGGGTGTTCAGRTGCTGGTCATTGATAAACTGTTTTCTTAATATGTCCTGTCCATGAAGCTAAGTGTTAAAGCTGCTTGAAAGCATCGCTGAAGAAATAAAGTACATTGAAATGCTTTTATTTAACAATTACATCGAGAACATAATAGCTGAAAATAGATTTCCTGTCTGAGTCAAGGAGTAAAAATTGCTACTTCTTTCCCTTTCTATCATGAGGTCTTTTCTTTAACAAGTCCAGCTCCTGAAGTCACATTACTAAACCTCTCTGTTTTTATTTTCTGAGTTCTGTCCTTGTGTTTGGGGAGAAGAGCTTGACAATAGGCATCTTAAGCTTGACAATATGTGTCTTAAAATCTCGAGCTTAGGAAAGCAAATCAAATACATCCCTCCACTTACTAAAGTGCCTTCTAGTATCTGTCTGAGTATTTGCCTTGTCCACTGCCTCGAACTTGAACAGAAACTTGATCTGGATGGGTTACGCTTGCCCCTATGCACACCTAGGAACAAGGAAAGCTGACTGCAATGTGCAGGGTAGAGGCAGAGTGAGCTTTTCAGAGTGTGGGCAGGGCTGAAAGGTACATGAAGGACATTTGTCATAGTTAAACAAAGCTGTCTGAATTATATTTTAATTTACAGAGCTGATGAGGTGTTTTAAGCAAAGCACCTGATGTGAAGCAGAGTCTCCTCATGCTCCACTTCTCCAGGGATTTAAAAGGAGCTTGCTGTTGTTTTTCACTCTGGGCTCTTACCTCCTTGTTCCTAACATTTCTCCCTGTTCATCTCTTCTCCATGCTCTTCTTTGGTTTTCTCAAATCCTTTTAATGCGATGCTTGCTGTCAGTCAGTGCTCCATATCCTACTGTGCAGATCGTGCCATGTAGATGGGTTTTTTTTGTGATGCCRTCTTGTTCATACTTCACTTTTCAGGCCTTATCACACTTATGATGCCACCTTTAAACCAGGCTAGCACAGGACACAAAGCTTTAACTGTTGGCAGCAGTGACAATTTAAGAAAACAGTCTCTTGAATACTGATTAAATAATAATAATCCTTTGGTAAATCTCCCAGGGCATCCTCCTTGACAAAAGGAAGAAGGAATTAATCTCTGATATCCAAGAGGCTGCTTCATTTCAAGAAGTACAGTTCAATGCTGCAAGGTTGCTGTGTGCAGAAGGTCAGGATTTGGCTTGAATTTCGGTGAGAGCTCTCAGCCTGCCATGTTCACATTAAAACAACAGCAGGGGAGCAGCTGGGTAGAGGCGTTGGAGTCCCACTGCACTAGAGAGAAGTCTCCACAAAGCTGTCCCTGCCCACTTCCACACTYGCCCTGCACAGTCAGTCCCCAAACTTTACATGTGGCCTCACTCAAGATAATATTCTTTAAACACAAAAAAAGAAAAAGAAAAAAGAAAAAAAAAAAAGATGGAAGTCACTGTTCCTTTTCCAGTGAAAAACAAAACAAGACAAAATCTTCCTGTAAGTTATACCTACCGAGTTGTGGTATTGCCTGGCACAGTGAGAACTGCTCAGAAATGGGTTCAAGGTACCCATTAGGTACCTGTTAGAAAGGGGATACATTCAACAGAACCAACAGACAGTGCAAAAAAGATGTTTTGTTTGTTTAAGATTGATGTAGTCAGAATTAACTTTCAGAATAGGAAAACAAGAAAATTTTGTCTTGAATAGCCTCAGAATCTTTGTCCCGATAAGTGACTGCATAATTGTTGCTTCTTCTCAGAGGAACAAACATTGCTTTGTAGCGATTAATATTATCATCTTCAGACACAGCAACAACAACAATAATAGCAATAATGAAAATAGTTCTTTGCTTACAAACACCTTACCAAAGCTTCTCTTCAGCAGATGTTCTTAGGCTTATGTCATGGTGGTTTTTATTAGGTCAAGCCCAGGTAACTTAGGCTAGCAGAAATTGTATGTAAAATGTTCTTTACTAAAACGTAGTATTTTTGATCAGTATATACTGATTGTTTTCTTTTTCACTGGCAAAACTCTGTCTATGTAAAAATTTACATTACACACTTTTGTATCTGAAAAAGGTTATTTTACTCAGATGCTAAGGGCAAAGAGCAATGATGTGCCATTTTATATCCTGAAGCGTGGATGCTYTGGAGTCTAACAGGAATGTACTGCAGAAAATGCCATGCTGATATGGTCTCTCTAAATAGCAGTCTTAACATTTGCTGCTACTAGAGGTGAAATACAGGGCTACATGATGGCTGATCTAATCCAGAATGTATTTTCTGTGTTACATATTTACTTTGGAGATACTGTAAGGACTAAATTTGCATGAGCACTTTGAGATCCTCAGATGAAATACTTGTTATTCTCACTGCAGCAGTCACCAGATGGTTCTGTTAYAGTCTTATTCAATACACTCATGTTTTACAGTCTTTCCAATAATATTGTATTGTTTTTTTCTGTGTTGCAGAATTCTTCAGGTTTGTTTAGATGTAAGTTGCTGCAAGCAGCAAAGGAGTTTTTATTACAGTGAGTTATTGATTAGGTGTTGAAGTACTGTTAATAGTTGGAGAAATTCATGATGAAGGTACTCACCTGTGTGCAGTTTGTTTCATGACTGGATGTGTAATACCGCTAAATAAATTTTATTCATTCTCCTTATTTTTCACCTATTCTCCCAGCAGTGAGTACAGTAAGCAAAACTCCAAGACCTGCTACCAGGAGGCCAATATAATTATTCTGCCTCTTGTGATTTTTAGCCTGTGTTGTTTTTAGATCATATTTTGTGATTTTGTGTTTGCAACAGCYGAGTTTTGGGAACAATTCCTTACARACCATCTATTGCAGTTGTATTCCTACTTCTGCAGTGTGAGCCTGTTGCTGGGGGAGATATGGCCTGCTGTGGTGTGAAATCCTAAGGGGTAAAGCCCTGGCTTCTCTGAAAGAAGAGTGCTCAGTTCACTGTGGGCTCTTCAGCACTTGGATATATGTGTGGATATAACCTCCAGAGTTTGGGTTGCAGGTGGTTCTTTATCATGCGTTTTGCCACCTTAGCCATGCACTGAAAATGCAGAGATTTCATAGAGGAGTCTCTGTGGCAGTGCTGCAGTCCCAGTTGTCTAGCTGAGTCTGTAAAGRCTGTTTCCCAGTTCTGCATGCTCTCAAGTTACAGGAGCATATACATTAGCCCTGCTTTCCCTAGCAAGGCTATAGCAAGGCTTCTTTCCAGTCATAGCAGAGTTGTCACAAGGATATCCTCTTCTTAATTCTCAGGGGTCATTTATACTTATGTCAAAAGCTTTGTGTACATCAATGAAAAGACATGCTCTGGAAAGGCTATTAGATGGYAAAAGACTGCTGAGCTTTTCAAAAAACAGATTAGGCAGATAACATCTAGGTCTGCAGTCACTTTACATTTCAGACCTTCACGTAAGTGCAGTGCATGCAAGCTGGCTAATAAGCCTCTTTCTTCCACTGAACATTAAGTTACTGTAAAGCCACTGGCTTTCACACATGCACTGCATCTATAACACATCTSCACTAAAAATGCATAAACTGAAATTCATGGAGGAGAGCAAGGGGGACAGGGAAGGGATGAACATCTGAGAGAGCTTAAAGATCTCTGCTTTCTGTAACTTGAAAGAYAGTCTTTATTTTATCCACTGGATAGTGGGACACATTTTGCCCAGGCTCATATCTGTAGTTTTAACTGAAACTGCTTTTYATATAAGCCAACTGAATCTGGTCTTGCTGTGCGAAACTGGTTTTGGCCGTAAATGTGTTACAATTATCAGGCTACCTACATTTTTGGTTGACCGCCATGATGAGTGTTCAAGRCTGCAGAGGATGATTTAGTTTTGGAGGTGTTCAGCTTCCTTATAATTGCAGTGACAGTGCAAGCTTCTAGAAAGCTGTTAAAATCTCTTACATATGCCTTTTATCCCCCCCCCCAAAAAAAAAATAGGCTGGAATAACTCCAGAGCTTGTAGACTATTGTAATTCACAGTCAAGATACACTTCTCTGTAGATTCACAGGTGATCAAGTTGATTTTGCAGGTGGATATCTCTCCAGGACAATCAAAAAGTCATTGCATGGCAGTTTTGAGATCTAYGCATGGCTGGATTCTGGATTTGATATGTGATTTGGAAACTGGCACGGAATAAAGCAAGCTTACCTAACCGATCCTCCTCTTTATGAGCTGTGCATTGTTCTCTGGGCCCCAGGACAGTTTTCATGCTAGAGCTGTGAATGGGTCTGTAAATGAAAGGACCCATAATTATCTCTTAAAGTAAATCACATATGATTTTTCTGTCTCTCCTCACATCAGTGATTACTCTGTTAYGCTGTACTTGTTTCACATTCAGCCTGTTCACTGTCATTAATCTTATCTCCTTCTGGTATGATGATGTCCGTGCAGATGTGTTCCTGATAGCCCTTAGGAAGACATAAATGTTCTTGTTTTTATTACATGTTGAGCTCTACACATCTGTGTTTTTTTGCTAGATAAACAAATGAGTGCCCTTCCAGATTTCTCATAGTTAATCAAAGTAAAATAATAGAACTTTATCTGAATTTTTCTCCCCCTTCATAGTTTGGGAGATTTTTTTCTGAAATCTTCACGAGTTCTATCATACTTCAAATCTGGAAAGTGACTATGCTTCTCAGTTGCTTTTGAGAGGAAGGGGACTTTTGGACTTCAATACAAAAATTTAACACATGATAGATTTAGGTGATACAAGCAAAAAGCAGACAATGATTCTTAATTTGATTCAAGTGAAAGCAGCTCGATACATGAAATCCTCCAAAAATATAGAAAAGAAAAGCAAGAAATCCATAATACCTTTCCTTATCTGCCCAAATCAAGAGGAAACACAGTTCACACTAGAGATAAATTTTCAAAAATACCTCTCTGCCAAAGGATGTGTATAGGTCACACTGAAGATGTGATTTCAGCTAGTTTATTTGCTGGTTAGGGGCCACAGCCCCCAAGGCATTCACCATTAACTGTGTCTTCAAGGTCCCATGCAGCTTTTTTAGCAAACATACAGTTTTCAGTGCCAGAGCTTGTTCAAACCTAGTTCATGATCCTATGTGCAACCACAAGTAGACTTACTCTATAGTAAAAATGAACAAAAGCAGATGTCTGGAAAATAAAGAACTAGTGCTGGTCATAATTTCTGAGGAAGGAGTATACAGTTCATTCATCAAAAACATGTACAGGTTTTGTAGGAAATGCATTTCAGTGTACGTGGGAATGTGAATGTGGTGTAGTATTGTTTGTATAAATGTACGGGACAAAATTTGAGCATGTGTCAGTTATTCCTGCTTTGTATCTTTATACGGCATAAGAAAGTAAGGGAGGAGAGCCAGATCTTACAGGAAAAATGCCGCTATGACAGTTTATACCAGCTAAAAATATAATACTGAATATTTGAAAGCAAAATTTATAAAAGTAAGGTTCCAATTGCAGAATAAAGTTGAACAGTTTACAGTAAGCTCAGAAATGAACGAGTGCTGTTTGAAGACACTTTGGCCTTGTGTTACATCCCTACGCTCAAAGTGTTTAATCCCAGCTGTGGACAGCAAGCTATCAAAAATAACACCCCTAAATTTCATAGAAAATCTAACCCTTAAATCAGAGGACCTCCAAATTTCACTCAAATCAACCTAATAGTTAAACTATAACTGCCTTGGTGCTGCTGCTGCCATTTTTCTGGGGTTTCTTCAGAGAGTAGCAGGTTATTCAATTTGCCCGGTGTTTTCTGTGCACGTGGAACACTGTTTCTATGCTAATCTCCCCAGAGACCAGCAATAAAATGATGTCGCTCGTAAAAGGTTATCTTCTGGTGCTTTTGAAAGGCATGATGTGACTTTCTCAAGTGGGCATACAAAGAGATAGCTGTGCAAATCGTCATATTGTGTAAAGACAAGAAATCTGCAGAAGTYTCTAGATGTCTCTGTGAACATTTTTACAGTATCATCATCTGTAGGGTGGGCTGGAGCTCTGATTCCTAAACCTTAACTATTTTCTGTATCAATTATTTTTTACTGGAAGCACAAATGAGGATGTGACAGGTTGCACATATGCCTCTCTCTTCTCACAATGGTTCCTCTACTTGAGTGTCACATATTGATTGAGAGGGTAGAATTGTTACTTTGCTTCTCTGACACAGATAACACTAAATATTTTGGAAGGTTAAGAGTAGTATTCACATGGCCCACATTCTAGCTCAGGCCCTGTGCTTTGGGGTCTCCTTGTGGTTGGATGTATGGGTTGGTGTCTCAGATGAATCCCCACATAAAGATATTTGCCTCCCTCTGGTGAACGCAGGAGGAGCYGGGAGTACCAAACCTCTAAGAGAGGCACCTTCATCCGGCTAAACACAAGGCTCTGCATGCAGCTGAGGCCTTTCATCCTCTGACCCTAAAGACCTGAATGTCAGTCCAGGCTCAAATGACCCTGCTCAGCTGATAAAACCAGAGGATGTAGGTACAGGGGGCAGTGGATGTCAGTGAAGCAGTCTCAGTGATTTGAGCTGTTTTGAAGAGAAAGTGGGAGTTCCCTTGTGCACAGAGCAAGGCTTTCAAAAGCTTGAGCCTGACATGAATTACAAGGGCTTATCATGTAAACACTGCTAGGGATCCCTAATTAGAGCAGCTCTGCTTTCTGTGTCTCATGCTGTGCAAACAAACACAAAGACACTCTCACTCTTGGAAAGCATGGTTTTGGAGTTCTGCTATGTCAGACCGCAGCTTCCAGAGGTGCTTTTCACAGTTCCACCTACAAATTACATTTTTGCCCAACAGCTGTTCTTACAAATTGCAAAGAATCTTTTTGCAAATGTACATGTCATTAGMATTCAGGCTGGAGCCCTGTTTCGTGCTTTGCTGTTAAAAAAGGGGTGCTGAAAAAAATGAGCTGCTTTAAGTAAAGCAAGGCCCCTTTTTTCACGTATATATTCAGTAATTTGTCCTATAGAATATTTTTCATAATTTTTCTAGTCTTATTACATCCTTTTTTGAGATGAAAGGGTCAGAAGAGCACAYGGTATTCAGAATACAGGTGTCTGTATATAACATAATAATCACAGAATCACAGAATAACCAATCCCCTTGCCAAAACAGAGTTAAACAGAGCAGGTTGCTCAGGGCTATTCCTAGTTGAGTTTTGAATATCTCCAAGGATGGAAACTCCACAATCTCTTTGGGCAACCTATTCCAGTGCTTGACCATCCTCACCTTAAAAAAACTCTTTCCTGTGTTTAGATTGATTTTCTAGCATTTTAGTTTGTGCCTATTGACTCTTCTCTGTTCCCTGGGTACCACTGAGAAGAATCTGTCTCCTTCTTTTTTACACCCTTCCTTCAGATACTTATGCATGTTGATAAGCTCCCTCTTTCAGTCTTCTCTTCTCTAGGCTGAACAATCCCAGCTCTCTCCACCTTTCTCGTATGACAGATGCTTCCATTCCTTAACCATCTTTGAGACCCTGTGCTATTCTCACTCCAATAGCTCCAWGTGTCTCTTGTCCTGGGAGCCCAGGACTGGACTTATCACTCCAGATGAGTCTCACCAGTGCTGAGTAGAGGGGAAAAAAATCAACTCCCTTGAACTATTCTTAATGCAGCCTAAGACACCACTGACCTTCYTGGTCACAGTAGCACATTGCTACTCATTGTCCACTAGGACCGCAGCTCCRCAGAGCTGCTTTGCAGCAGCTCAGCCCCCCAGCCTGCACTGGTGCAGGGAGTTATTCCTCCCCAGGTGCAGGACCCTGCACTTGCCTTTGTTGAACTTCATGAGGTTCCTCTCTGAACAGTACTGGAGCCACTGTTGACACTGGGTGACCTCCAGCTGGACTTTGTACCACTGATTAACTTCTGAATCTGACAGTTCAGCCAGTTTTCAACTCATCTCATTTTGCACTTATCTAGCTTGCACTTCACCAGCTTATCTGTGAGGATGTTATTGGAGACAAAGTTGAAAGCTTTACTAAAGTAAAGGTAAACAACATCCACCGCTCTCTCTTTATTCAGGCCAGTCATCTCAGTGTAGAGAGCTGTCAGGTTAGTCAGGCTTGATCTACTCTTCATAAATCCATGTTAAATGCTCCCAGTCACCTTCTTGTCCTTTATGCATTTGGAAATGTTCTTTTCAGGAGGATTTGCTTCATCAACTTTCCAGTGATCAAGGYGAGGCTTACCAGCCTGTAGCTCTCCAGATCTGCCTTCCTGCTTCTCTTGACATTCGTTTTCTTCCAGTCTTCAGCAACCTCTCCTGATAGCCATCACTTTTCAAGAGTAATGAAGTGTTGCGTTGCAGTGGTATTCGCCAGGTCCCACAGTACTTGTGGGTGCATCTTATCCATGCCTATGCACTTGTGTAAGTCCAGTCTGCTTAAGTGTTTTCTAACCTAGTCCTACTCCCCCATTGGCGTATTTTTTTCCCAGGACTTTCTCTCTGGTCTCAGAGAACAGGAATTGCTGAAGGCCGGTATTACCAATAAAGACTGAGGCAAATATCGGCAGGTGCACATTTTCTCTAGCCTTCCACTTGCTGCAGATGTGCTTATAGAAGCCTTTCTTCTTGTCTTTAGCATCTCTATCCAGTTTCAACTCTAGATGGACTTTAGCTCTTCTAACTCTATCACTGAACGCTCAGACAGTATCTCTTTATTTCTTCTGCGTCCCCCTGTCCCTGCTTCCAGCTCCTGTACAACTGTATGTTTGAATGTTTGTATGTTTGTCCTTTTTATGTTTGAATTTAATCAGATTTTCTTTGTTCATCCATGGAGACCTCTGGCCACTTTTGCTTGATTTCCTGCTTGTTGGGAAGGGCCATTTGTGAGCTTGGAGATGATCCTTCAATATTAACCAGCTCCCTTGGCCCCTCTTCTCTCCAGGCCATATCCAATGGGTATGTCCCTGAAGAGGACAAAGTCTGTTCTCCTGAAATCCAGGGCTGTGATCCTGCTGTTGGACTTGCTCCCTCCTGTCAGGATCCTGAACTCTGCCATTTCAAGACAGCCCCCACCTTTCACATCCCTGACCAGCCCTTACCTTTTTGTAAGTAAGAGGTATAGCACAGTGTCTGCACTTGTCAGCTCCTCAATCACCTGTGATACTTTCTGCTTTGTTCTCTGTTCCTTTCTTTGTAATTAGTAACCATAAATTTCTTTTTGATCCACTACTCCAAATTTGTCAGAGAACTGCTGCAGCTTTCCTTTCTCAAAGTGGAATGAACTAGATCAGAGACCACCACTGAATTTTTTGAGTTAGCATTGATTTTTCATGGGTACATTACTTTGCATTTAATGACRTGGAATTTCCTGTAATATGTTATCACACAAGTCTCACAAGAACCTGCTGCATTATTACTACTATGAATCAAATAAGATTGTCAGCAGGTTTTGTCATCTTTCTCCAGCAGCTGTTACTGGACTCTCTTTACCATTACAAGGGACAACCTAAATAGAAGTGGGCAGCTCAGTAGTTTTACGTCAGCTCCTTCACCTTGACTTTGAATCAACAGTATGTGTTTCGCGCTTCTAAATCAAACGAAGCAAGACAGGGAAATCCATAACTAAGCCCTGGAAATTTTGCTGAAACTTGTTACCATTTCTGGCATGTTCTCCAAAATTCACTGTGCTAGGTATGTGTTATATAAAAGAGTCTTCAATAACGAGAAGAAATGAAATGTTTCCTTCTTCTGGTATAAAAAAATAGAAAAATATAGAAGAGAAATTAAAAGAAAGGAGTCAAACTCAAAGGCTCMACTATTTTATTTATTGACAGGACTGCTGGGCAAGTTCTCTGGCCTTTGTCTGTAACAGGGCAGACCAAAAGGTTACAAAATTAATAAAGTTAGAAAGGTCCTTTAAGGAGTACAACAGGATTAGGTCCTTTATTTTTATGCAGKTCAATAACCTGATGTTTGACTTCGGCTTTGACTTTCTTCTCTATTGTCTTTTTGAGATCAGGATGTGTGAATCTCAGACTGTGGTTGCCTGTTTTCACGTAGTGCATCTAGACTTTTTAAATCATTGCTTGAGTGGAAGAATTTCAAGGAACCAAAAATATTTTTCTTGAAAATACAAGGTCATGATCAGCAAACAATTTTGAAAATAAGTTCACAGTCCTTGTACTTGTTTCATTTATTGCAGCCAGCTAATAAAATCTTATTTTGCATCATTTTTATTGTCTTCTTGATTTTACTTGAAAATCTGSTAGAAAAATGAAAAGCCTCAGTGCTTTACTTGTTTTCTTTTTTTCTGTATCTGTTCTATATGTGTTTATAAYTAAGATCTGATATCTATTGATAACTATTTTCTTTCACTTTGAATTTTCCYATGCACTTATTACTGGGTGGAGTACTAGCCTGAGCTGTGTGTTAAAATCAGCCAGGTACACTTTWTCACATTTACACCTCATTTTTCTTCCAGTGCTGTGAGAACTAAGAGCACTAGTCAAGGCTGTCTGCCCCACTGTGCTATAGCTCTGRTTATACATACGTGTGCCTCAAATTGCTTGTAGCTGAGGCCAGGTATAGCTTTGCAGGGAAAGCATTGCAGTGGTGAATTCGCAGGCTTTAAGTCTTGCCCTTGACTTAGGCTGGACTTCCCCCAGCTATACCCTACCTGTGCACTGCAGTATCGCTGCTGTGTTTGTGCATAGCCCGTGGCTCTGTGTGCTGAGGCCTCATGTATACTCACGCTCTTGGGAGGGTTTCTCCTTCCTGAGGGATAAATTGCAAAAGGGTGCTTCATGCCGTCAGCGTGTGTGTCATTTTGCTGCCAAGCTGATGGATGTTCTGGCACTATCTGGGGCATAATCCTATGCAGAAGTTTCTGCAAAGTATGATCAAAGCATAGAGAAAAATATAGGTTGTTCCAGACCTGCAGAAAAGCTGGAGAGAGTGAAGGAGGGGAAAGTGAGAGGAATGAATTCTTTAGGGTGGATGCCTTTATTAGAAATAGACAACAGAGCATTGCATAACACTCTTACCGAAGGCTGTCACTGTGGCACACTCAGTTGTCTTTACCATCTGCTGAGAAGTAGGATGAGAAAGGACATATCTGCTTAGACATAGTGAAACCTTCTTATGTCCCATTTGATTTCAGCCTCTGACTATGATCTTCCATGTCCACATCCACTTTAAGGTGGTAGTAACATAACCTAGTGAGAATTATTYGAGTATCTTTGGGAGCAAGATGAAAAAGTTTAAAGAAATCCAATTGGAATTGGAGTTTTACTTCCCAAGAATGGAAAAACTGGCTCTTGCTGTTAGAGTGCTGATCAAACCCTTATTACAAAGGTTATTAAAATGTTCATGTGCTTATGATAAGGRCTTCGATATGGAAAACCCTTATATAAAGAGATGTGAGTGTATAGGTGTGTGTGTGCATGTGTGTATGTGCATTTGCACTTGGACTTGTGTTTGCATGTGTGTAAAAGCTGACAAAATTTGTAAAGAACTAAGGCTAAATCTGGAATTTGTAAAACAGAGGAGGCAACACTAAGTTACATGCAGTATTTAAAGGTTGTCACATGCTTGTGTTTAAGGAGCATGTATTGGGGAGGTTTGTGAAAATGTGTCCTTGGATCTTTGCATTATGAAGATTTTTTTTTATATGTTTCTTTAATACTGAGTGTTGGACATTAGTTAGCTTAACAGTCTAAATATAAACATACCTTCAAGTTGCCTGAATTTAAGCTATTGTTTCAGGAAGCCAACTACGTGGTGCTGGCTGTGCCTCAAAGAGGCATAAGGAAGATGAATTCTTCTTCCTCTTTCTTTCTTTTCCTGACAGAAGGAGAGCAAAGACTCAGGCTCACACGCTGTGCTGCTATGAGAACACTGGTAGCCCTGGGAACTGCCAAAAATGGGAAACTTTGAAGCTCCCTATGAGGCTCCCAACTGTTTGCTTGTCTTCAGAATGAAGCACAGTGTTTTCTTTGGCTCTACACTGCCTTCTGAAGTGGCAGAAATGAGTAACAGTGCGAATGATTTCCATGAGGATAATTGGCACTGATGTTCTGGGGTAAGCAGCAGGCCACCGGCACTGCACGGGCCCCTGTCATCCCTCAGCATGAGCATTGATGTTGGAGGAAGTGCACCCAGCACGAGTATAAATAAAATTCAGAGTTGTGCTGTTAAAACTGGAATCTGTCAGCACCAGGCCGGGAGAAAGAAACTTTAAATATTAAGCACCAGCATCAGTTGTGTTTGTCAGGCAGGTAAGAAAGAGAACTGAGTCTCCAAAGTAATTTACTTGCATGTTGGATTTGTTCTTTACTCCAGCATTTTTACTCTATCTCAATTTCTAAACAGGCCAAGACTTCAAAGCTCAAGTAAGGSCCTTGTGGTCCCATCCAGCCTTTGTGTCTTTACCTTGATAATACATTTTCAGCTTTGCACTGATTTTACTGTCTATTGTCTCTGGAGGCCAAAGTCATGCCTGGAATRGCCATTGCTAACATGGAGTTCAAGGAAGGCCTTCACCCCAGAGCATGCAGTGGTATATATGCAGCCTCAGCCTGCCTGCATTCATGGCAATGAACACAGAATCACAGAATCACGGAATGGGCAAGGTTAGAAGGGACCTCTGGAGATCATCTAGTCCAACCTCCCAGCTCAAGCATGGTCGCCTAGAGTGTGTTAGACAGRGTTGCATCCAGGYGAGTTTTGAATATCTACAGAGAAGGAGACTCCACAATMTCCTTGAGCAACCTGTTCCAGTGCTCCATCCCTCACGGTCAGGCAGAACTTCCTGTGCTTCAGTTTTTGCCTGTYGCCTCTTGTCCTGTCGCATGGTACTACTGAAAASAGTTCAGCCCCTTCCCCTTGACACCCTCCCTTCAGGTACTTGTACACAWTGATAAGATCCYCCCTCAGTCTTCTCTTCCCCAGGCTRAASAGKCCCAGCTCTCGCAGCYGTTCCTCACAGGGCAGGTGCTCCAGC
The DNA here is from genome assembly GCF_003343005.1 of Rhea americana. NCBI lineage: Eukaryota > Metazoa > Chordata > Aves > Rheiformes > Rheidae > Rhea > Rhea americana. Next base: position 2,089,039 of record NW_028185206.1, on the reverse strand, counting down.
CCTCTRATCATCTTCATAGCCCTAYGCTGGACTCTCTCCAGCAGTTCCATGCCTCTCTTATACTGGGGAGCCCACAATTGGACACAGCACTCGAGATGAGGCCTCCCCGGGGCTGAGGAGAGGKGCAGGATCACCTCCCTYAACCTGTTGGCAACACTCTTCCCAATGGAYACATTGGCCTTCCTAGCCACAAGGGCACATTACAGGCTCATGGTCAACTTGTCATCCACCAGCACTGCCAGGTCCTTCTCTGCAGAGCTGCTCTCCACAAGGTCCGACCACAGCTTGTACTGGTGCCTAGGGTTATTCCTCCCTAGGTGCAGGATTCTGTACTTGCCCTTRTTGAACCTCATGAGGTTCCTCTCCATCCAGCTCTCCAGCCTGTCCAGGTCTCTCTGAATATCAGCACAGCCCTCAGCTGTTATCAGCCACTCCTCCCAGCTTGGTATCATCCGCARACTTACTGAGGAGGCACTCTGTCCCTTTCTCCAGGTCATTGATGAAGAAGTTGAACAGGATGGGACCCAGTACTGAGCCCTGGGGAACTCCACTAGCCACAGGCCTCCAGCTAGACTCTGCACTGCTTATCACAACCCTCTGAGCTCTGCCTTTCTGCCASTTCTCAATCCACCTCACTATTCACTTATCTAACCCACACTTCCTGAGCTTGTGAAGYAGGATTTCCCCTTGGTGAATCCATGCTGACTACTCCTGATCACCTTCTTTTCCTCCATCTGTCTGGAGATGATGTCCAGAAGGAGCTGTTCCACCACCTTTCCAGGGACAGAGGTGAGGCTGACCAGCCTGTARTTGCCTGGGTCCTCCTTCTTGCCCCTTTTGAAGACTGGAGTGACCTTGGCTTTCTTCCAGTCCTCAGGCACCTCTCCAGTTCTCCATGACCTTTCAAAGATGATSGAGAATGGCTTGGCAACATTTGCCAGCTTCCTCAGTACCCATGGGTGCAACCTATCAGGGCCCATGGATTTGTAGATGTCAGGTTTGCCTAAAAGATCTCTAATCCTATCCTCCTCAACCAAAGGAAAGTCTTAATTTCTCCAGACTTTCTCCCTCCAGGAAAAATCCAGGCTACAGGATTCCTGGGGACTGCTCTTAACATTGAAGATTGAAGCAAAGAAGGCATTCAGTAACTTTGCCTTCTCTGTATCCTTCGTCACCAGCCCCCCCCCCCATTCAGTAGTGGGCCCACATTTTCCCCAGTCCTCCTCTTGCTACTGTTGTATTTGAAGAAGCCCTTCCTGTTGTCCTTAACATTCCTTGCCAGACTTAATTCCAAATGGGCCTTGGTCTTTCTTGTCGTGTCTCTACATACTCTGACAGCATTCTTATAATCCTCCCAAGTAGTCTGTCCTCTCTTCCACATTCTGTGTGCTTTCCTCTTCTGTCTGAATTTGGCCAAGAGCTCCTTGCTCATCCTTGCAGGTCTCCTGCCCCCTTTGCCAGACTTCTTACTCATAGAGATGAACCACTCTTGAGCTTGGAGGAAGTGATGTTTGAATACTAGCCAGCTTTTCTGGATCCTCCTTCCTTCTAGGGCATTAACCCATGAGATTMCTTCACGTAGGTCTCTGAAGAGTCCGAAGTCCGCTCTCCTGAAGTCCAGGGTTGYAATCCTGCTTATTGTCTTACTTCCTTCCTGCAGGATCCTGAACTCCACCATCTCATGGTCACCACAGCCAAGGCTGCTTCCAGCCTTCACATCTTTGACCAGTTCTTCTTTGTTGGTTGGCTGATACTGCAAAAGGGGTGGCTTGGTAGACCAGCTTCTAAGAAAAAGTGTGTAATTGCACCTCTCTATACCAGCGAAAGGTAATGAGGCAAAGAGCAAAATGAGAAGCTAAAGCGGTAGAAGGCTGTCAACAGTAGTTAGGCAGTTAAGTACTCTCTGTACACCATCATTTTCTCTCTGCCTTGGTGTCTCTGGGCCTTGCCTAAAAATATACTGTGAGGAAGAGCACCACAAAGAGAGGACACAGGTCAGTCCCCCAGCAATGGGACACTTGCTCCCACCATGATGCAATCTTCCTTAAGGTTTTATGTCTTACAGTGTTAGGGTAGATAGGTATAATCTTGATCTCACCAAGCTTAGTGCAGAGATGAGAGCAAAAAGAGAAACCTTACCTGTTTGTGCACGCTGTGCTGTGCCTTCTTGGAATGAATTTTGTTTTGCTGTACTGCTGGTAAAAGGCAGATGCTTCTGATTTGCAAAAGTGGTCCTGCTTTTGTGGTAGAGTTGTACATTGTTTCATGTACAGCTTAAATGCTGCAAGATCCTAGAGAAAAACTGTTTTCTATTTTCTCATATAGCTTTTTTATGAACTGGATAAATCTCCTTATTTGTGTCTCAGTTACCAGAGCTGCTGTAATCTGCCACCTGGTGTAGATCATGAAAAATCAACTTTAGACATTTCATGTACAGTGAGTGGTACTGATTTATAGCGTCAGAAAGCAACTTCTGCCTTCATTAGATATTTTAAAATTAAGATTCCCTGGCCTTGGGTTGCTTGTTACCTTCTGAGAGTTGCTTCAACTTCCTCTTATTTTAATATTTAAAAAAGATATATACATTAGGTGCTGATTACTATTTATTTTCTTTTAAATTTCTTTAATGATGTCTCTGACCAAAACACTTTGCCACTGATTAGTCAATACTTCTGAAGAAGTTATCTTCACTGACAAAATAGAGTATTTTAAGATTAGCCATTTACCTTCCGATATTATCTTTCAATGATTCTCACTTACCTCTCTCACTGACATTTGGCAACATTATCATAATCAGTGAAGAATCTGTTAAGTTTAGAGCTGTTAAGAAAGCGTTGCATTTCCTAAGCAAAGTCCCTTTCTCTTCTCCCTCTAAGCACATCTAGAAGGGCGGGAGAAACTCTGATCTGGCAAACACCTGCACATGGCAACAGAGTTGTTTCTTCTTTCAGGCAGATTTGGTGAATTCAAGGCTACCAGAGGTGTAAGCACAGCTGTTTAGGAAGGAAGTTTGTGCATGGGTTAGTGCTGACCTACGGCTCAGTTAAACCCCATTCAGTCCACTGGTGTTGGACAGGCTGCTTAGGTGCATATCCTCGGTATTACTTGGGCRTCTCTCTTCTACTGAAATAACCAGGAGTTTATCTCAATGGGAGTCACACACCTGAGGATATTTTCAGGCCATAATTCCTGCATGCAGAAGTCTTCCACTGGTTAGGTGAACTATTCTGCCCCTTTTCCTTGGGTTGTTGTGAGGTAAATGTATTCCAATCTGTGAAGAGAGCTGGTGTGAAAAATTGGATCAGAGCTTTAATACCCAGCCARTTTAACAGGCTGCTATGGTTGTTATTGCATTAGGGGATGAATAATCACATAATACAGTATGTTAGCATTGAAACACAGAAAATGTAATCATGGCAAATATATACCAAGTTATTGCTGGTTTTGTTAGGTAATGCCATAACAGTTTTCTGAAATCTCCTCTAGAGCTTCATTTTGATTAGATTTTTTCTTTTTTATGTCTTTTTAATTTCTGAGATGGCTGCAGTTAAGGTGTTTCTCACTGTTACTAGATCTTTTTTCCTGTCTTTTAAAGTAGGAATTGATGCAAATACTGTGATGATGTCCATAGTCACAGTGGTCAGACACCTCCTCTGCAAATACTCAGTCCATACAAATTATCATCACAGGGAACTAACTCCTTATTACCATTAGCTGTCTTTATTGCAATTGTTACAGCTCCTGCACATCACTGTTGAAGCTGGGAGAAGTGCTTGAAATTAGGAATGAATAAGTAGTACTTATTAGTACTTTCCTTGTGTAAATCCATGCGGCTTTAGAGAGGTGTGTCAGTGAAGGTCTACCATTAGTTGACACGGATTGCTGGCTAACAGAACCCACTGTAGGACAGACATCATTGGAGATGTTTTTGACATGGTCTCTAATGCATGCTCAGCACCCTCCTTTTTGGCCAGATCAGGGTGAATTCCATGTCTAGCAGGTTGGCAACTTGGTCATGATAGGAAAATTATATTGAGCATTGACTTCTTCACCATGTCTTTGTTCCAGGAAAGCAGGAAGTGGGAAACTTTCAAAGAAAAAGAAGCTGACATTAAGTTTATAACACAAAATCAAGTAGCAGGGTTTTCCTGAAATTTTGACAAGTCTGCCAGCCTTGCATAAAACTGGCAGTTCCTTACAAAGAATATTCTCCAGTAATGATAGTAGATGAGCAGAATTAGAATAAAACACAGAAGCTCCAGCAATCCAGCCAAGGCTTACTCTGCAATGAATTTTTGATTGTTGCGGTAGTAATCAAGGTTTGACTGACAAAAGCTCTTTCTGTCTTTAATTGAAAGCTTATGAGTATTCAGCTAACTAAGTCAAGCTTGTGGTGGAACATGCTCCCTGACACCTTGCCTAGGTGAATCCTTTAAATATTGTCTTTGTGAAAATAAAATAGAAAAATAAGCTTTGAAAACTCATTGATTGTTTATTTTTATTGTTTAAAAATCTGGTGTGTTTTCAAGTAAATGTATGAGATGAGCTATGATCTACAACAGCAGTAAGTTATTTGTTTCCAAATAAGAATTACTGGGAAGAATTAGCTGTCTTTCTTAGACTTTTTAGCCCAAGTACACACCAGTCCAGCCTACTAATGACATTTTGAAATGGAGCCACTCTTTTTCTCCTTGGTAGAAATCTGTGGCTTTGCAAAGACTGTTTTCTTAGAAATCAGTTTTATTCTTCCTCTTCAGATTTGACAACATCCTTGGCGTTTACTATGATTGCTTTAACAGCCTTCCTGGCATATTAGTGCTGGCCGATGTTTCTCTCAATAGAAAACTTCCTTCCTTCCTTCGGGAAGTTGTTTTCTGTTTTGTACCATCTTCTCCCCTGCCTCTGGTCCATCATTAAATAACTTATTGCTGAAAGTGCATTAAAAAATGTAGTGGTTCTGCAGAGAGTTAGGGGAAAGGAAGTACATGAGTAGAGAATACGAATCACTCTAAATGAGAAGGAAGTGACAGACTGGATTATGACAGAACAGAGAAAAAAAGAACAGTAGTGTCTTCTGGGGTGTTCTGGGAAAGGCAACCAAACTCCTTGGGGCACTTTTATTGCAATCAGGTAACTCACTGCAATACAAAAGGTGATGCAGGTTCAGGTGTTGCTATGGTCTTTCAGAAGCAATCAGCCTTTGTGGACTCTCAGTGTGAGATGTGTTGCAGGCACCTCAAGAGAGGCATCCACTGTTTCTAGTCATGCTTGAAAGCCTTGTCTCACCAACAAGGGTTGGTAATTCTCAGTGGGCTTCCCTGAAAAGCTCATTGTTGTAGGGATTTTAACTTGCAGTTAGAAGGAGAGATTGAGGCAATAAACCTTCAAGCCTTCTTGTGTGTTTAATATGAGGAAAGAAGCATCACACTTTGGGCTTTGCAGCAGCCCTTGAAAGCCATTTTGTGTGGGTACGTCCTTCAGAAACATACATTCTTCTCCGTACGGACAGTTTGCTCTTCATGTGCATACAAATGACTTTCCTAATGGATTAATTGCAGACTTAGGTTCTGTGAAGAGCTTGCAATAAAACCTTGCAATAGTTTTTAAAGGCTCCCAAAGATGCAGGCGCCCAGATTCCACCTCTTCGATTCTGGTGATCAAAGACACCTGCTTGGAAATGCTAGTTACTCCGAATCAAAGCAGCCTCCACATTCCTTCAATTCRTATAATCAGCTGTAAGGCCTCTCACTGCCAGCCACTTTGATGTCCCTTCCTAAGCAGATAGTATTTCATAAATCCTTTTCCAATTCTGCCATTGTAAGATGGAGAAATTCAGCACAAGACAAATACATGCAGTGAAAGTGAATCAAAGCTAGTTCCTACAGCTCACGTGACTTCCTACTCCTATACGTATCAATTAGGGCCCAGGAATTATTTACAACTTTTGCTTTGACTTGCATATATGCTTTTAGAAGTTGTGGGATGAGGAACAGTTTTACAGTCTTTAAGTGGAAAAAATCAGGAACTCCTTTTCACAAGAGTTTTTCTTTAGTGTTTTATCACTATCCAACTGGTTGTGATAGTAAGCTGAGGAAATGCTTTCACTCCTTTTTCTCCAGAAAACAAGGGACGATACAGGGAAATCTGTGTGCTTTTTCTGTAAGACTTTTTTTTATTTTCACAACTAATTTAAACATATTTTTAACTCAGGTATCATTTCAAACAAGTATGACCTAATGTAATATTAAATTCTCCCCTGTCTTTTCTCCTCTCCTTGTGTTAGACATTCCTTCATAGAATCGTGCTCTTATTTCAGAGTGAAAAATTACTTCATGTACTCTGTATCTACAGCCCTAGTCCCAGGAGTAAGCAAGCTGTTCTTTTGTTTAATTAATCAAATTAGTGTTGGTAAGATGTTTTGAACATGGTAAGTACTGTCTAAGTGCTAATATAATTGTCACTTTTCCTACCAAGTATTTTGCTAGGTGAAAATGTATTATGGGTATGATTAATCCAATATAGTAACAGGCAGGAGCCTCATGGCATCTTAATAACATAGAGATCACAAGATACAAAAGCATCAATAATTCACAGTTGAAAATGTAGCTTATGGAGCCAAGCACAGTGATAAAAAAGAACCAAAGATAAGAAGAACCAATGCAAATGTGAACGTATCACAATGAAGGGCTCCAAACTCTATGTCTGTGCGGACACACATACCACGGCACACTGAGCAATATGTGGAAAACAAACATCTAAATGCTTTGGGGGAGATGGGACAATATTGCCATCTTTTTGCAACTTAGAAGTTTCCTGTGCCCRGGAGCATTTTTCCTATCTCTCTCACTTGCCTTCAGCTACTTCCTCTCCTGTGAGTTTTCACCCATGCACTGCTCCGTGACCAAACACTGATGAAAAGCTGACAATATTTGCACTGCAAGTTTGCAATTCCATGCCTTTATACAGTGCACCCTGACAGGGCCTGCAACAAGGTGTGTACTCCTGAACTTGACTGCTAACTATGTGATTTTATGGGATGTGATAAGGTGGCTAGGCACCTATTGAAAAGTGCTGGACACCAAAGATCTCAGATAGATGCCAGGTGGGATTGGTTTGGAGTCTAAGCTGAGAACAGCAACAAATATACAGAGATGTCTGGGTTTATCTCAGAAGGCAATAAATAGAATTTTGCTTTTCCCTGGGTTTGCTGGCAGCCATGACCCAAATCAAGGAAGGTGAAGCAGCTGGTGAGGTGTGTATATTCATACCATCTTACACTGACCTCTGAGTTTATCCTAACTGTGCATAATTTCTGCTTGATGCAGCAAACTATTCTTCATGGTATTGCAGTATGTCACCTCTGAACTCTAATCCCACACAGTTAATTATATAAGGAGGCCTATTAGCTCCAGCAGGTTGACTAGTCATGCAAGGAAAGCTCTGCAATGCTGAGCTAGGTATTAATAAAGGAAAGCCGATCATGTTATTTCAAGGGACCAAGATTATTTAAAGCCTCCACATAATCTGAAATTAATAGTCCAAGGGAAGTGCACTCRGAGCTTCAATTTCTAGGCTAATGATAAATTGCCCACCTTTATATACTGTCATTTATATCCATTGGCTATAATAGACTGGAATCCTTGTGGTTTTGCCTCCTTACAGAGAGGGATTTTGTTTTTTCAAGGTACGAGGATTCCTCTTTTCAGTGAAATCCTCTGATATTTCTCTGTCTCCCCAGCAACTTTTTGTTTATTCACAAGGCTTGTACTTGTTAATGAACATTATTTTCTCTTCTGCCTCTGCCAGAAAAATGTAGTAAATCTTATGCCTTATGATAAATACATTTATCAGGGAAGAAGCATATGTGCGGTATGCTCTCTTTAGAGTTACTGTCTCTCTAAATTACAGAACTGCAGACCAAAAACATCTGGCATCCCCTTGAGAGGAAAGGTGAGTGTAGATTGCTTAATGCTGACCAATCCCAGCAAGGCTTAAAATTTGGTTTCATCAGAAAGAGATGTTAAAGAAAAGCAGCATGAGGCATGTCTGCACCGGGTATGTGGAGACTTATGAATCAGTCTCACCGCAGGACAAGGAGGCAGCAGCCCTGCACCTGCATTTGACACCTCCCCTACCAGCAGATACTCTGCTACTTTCTCTGCGGCATGGCATCTTTTCAGGTTTGTGTCCTAACTGCAGACTAGGGAAGAGCCATACTGCACTCACCAAGACTTTCTTTGCACCAAGGCATTGCCAGACCATGGTGCAAAGGGTGGGATCTTTTGGACATATGTCCGTGGGCCAGACCCAACACAACTTTGAGCTCACATGCAAAATGTAACTTGAGCTGCTGTCCTTCAGCAGGGCTGTTTGCAATTACAAAAGGACTGATAAGGCCAAAGGTTTCCCATAAAAGCACTCTGGAGGGGGTAAAAAAGGCTGCTCTTTGAGGTCATTGAGTTGATGAGAGTAATAATTTGGCTTCTACTGAGTTTGCATACACAAAAGACCCCAAAGTTAAACAGTAAATTCAAGCAGGCATGAGCTCATTGGCTTCCTTGTAGAAATACAGGGGCTGTATTTCGAGGAGAAGGGGAAGCAGGCTACATTGCACAATGATATGCTTTTACATGACAACCACGGCCACAACACCACACCAAAGCAGCTGTCTGGTGGCAGAGAAGGATATAACCAAGAGAAGAGGCTGTGGTAGGAAGAAATTGGAGGGAGTGACCACATGAGGTACACCAAAATGTACAAAATCTGCTGTATTGAGATTTCCCCTTTTGTTGACATTTTGCTTTGTAACACCAATTGCAAAGATCAGTTGCCGACACCTCATTCATTGTTAAGAATACAGAGGTGTCCTAACAGTTGTGTTGGTTTAATATTTTGCGGCTTCTGTAGTAATTTGCACATGTAATACACCCAAAGAAACTAGTAAGTGTGCTTACTTCTGAGTAGTTACTGCATTTTTAGGTGAATAACCTTGCTCAACTTTYGACTTTGTTCCTTATAATGTTGTCTGATGCATGCTGAAAACAGAGGAATTACAGTGCTCGTAGCTTGCTGCCCTATTTTAGGGAAGGTGGTGCGGCCCAGTGGGCTGGAACAGGAGAGATGGGCTGTCTGCGGGGTAACCTTGAAAACCGCTTTTCGTCTAACAGCTTCAGTCCCCTGTGTGCTGAAAAAGGAAAGGGGTAAAGGGAGCTCGTGGCACCCCCTGTATGTAATTATGCAATACTCGAGCAAAAAGCTCACGTATCATGTAAAAAAGCTTATGTAAGAACGAAAACCGACCTGTAGCTGCCCCTTCCAAAGCAGATTAGTTTGTGTGTGATTCTCCCACCTCACTGTCATTCTGCAGTTAACAGCATTTGTTTCTAATCCAAACAGATTCTTTCTGATCTGTCTGTTCAACATGTTTTTCAAGGTTAATGGTTACATGGCTAAAAATATAAATGAGGATACACAAATTTTTTACTGGAACAACGGTATAAAATTCTACTTTCTCTGTAATACCACCTGTTCTTCATCCATCACAGTCTAAGAGCACAAGGGATTCCTCCTCTTGTGAATTATATCTGTTAAAGAACRAAAAGTATTTTACTGAACATTGTCAGTCTAACCTTTAACTGCTTGCTGCAACAGTTTTTTGAAGGCAGAAGCAAAAACTTTGAATTAAATCTGAGCTGTGGATGGAAGAGTCATAAAGAGATAGTCAGTGAAGCTATGACTGTTATTAGCAAAAGCCCATTTCATTATAAACATGTAAAATGTAAAAAGTTAAAAAAAAAATCTATGCAATATTTTCATTAGGAAGCTAAAAAGGATATGATATCTATTTAATATTTTTAAATGAACTAGTCTTTGAGACGACAGTATTCAGAGCTTCCAAATACAGTCAGGCTATGAGTCCTATGTCATGATCTCTATTAAAAAGAAAATATTTAGTGTCATCTAAAGCTGACATGCATCATGTTTCTTTCTATGAGAGCAACACATAAGAGCTCTCACCAGAGACTCTAGAAATGAGCTAAATCCCTTGTACTTCTGTCCAGTTCTGTACCTTCTGTTCAGCTTTAAAAGGGACAATATCTGTTTCCATGTGGTCTTACCAGGCAAGTTCAAGAAGGGTTGGAAGTATAGACAAGGAGAAGTGAAACGAGCAGTCAATGTCATACAACACTCAGGAGCAGAAAACGGGGTCCCAGGGAAATACTCACAGATCAGACAGGGTCTGCCTTTTAAGAGACAGAATCTGTTTTGGATGGATAAATTTATCCAGAACAATAATTTAGAGGAATCAAATAAGGAACACAATGTTGTCTCTTATCAGACAAGACACTTTCTCAAAATTGATAAATCTCATATTAAAACCTCTAAATATAATGTGACTCTTTAAGGTAGGTATAGAATGAAATAATTTCCTCTTCTGAGTGTTTTTCCGCTGGATATAACATAGATACTTTACTAACAACCATAATAAACCAGAACCAATGACACCAAAAGTTCTCCAAATTCATAGCAGAGTATGATGTGAGCTTTTCTGTGTGTGCATGTGCTCCTTTCCTCCTAGTGAYGGTTCAGTGTAAGAGAATAAGGTAGCATCCCTTGAAAGACTGCTCATGCTTTCTAAGGCTGTAGTTTTCAGAAGCCACCAGAAACTAGCACCCAGAGTGGTGGGATCTGTGAAGACAGGATGGTTTAAAACACTGTGCACATTGATTAAGGAGAGCTGTTTTGTGCCTGACTGTTTCCATGTGCTTCCTTCATATTTTTATTTCCCTGAAGCACTAAAAGCACCACAAGAAAGACCCTGAATGATGGAATGGCCATGAATTATTTCTACAGGAATTTTCCTGTAGAATATAGGGACTGGGTGAAGCAAACCTGTGAGCTATGAAGAACTGACAATTTGACTGGTGCCAGTAGGAGCTGTACCCAAGTTCATCTTGTACTTTTCTAATGCATGGTTACGTGTTCTCTCTCCCTCTCAGTGATGGATAGCTACATGGAAATTATAAAGACCTCTAAAATAACACTCCTCAAACTACCCTCTTGATTTCACACTGTAATTTTTCCAGATTCCTTAGGGCTCTAAACAAGACTGCATAAATTCCCTGCACCAACACCTAAAGGTTTGACATAAATATTGAATATCAAACTAATAATGACTATTACTCATTTTACATTTTAGCATTCATAATTTGAGTGGTCATAAATTCCATATTTCAAAAAAAAAGAAAAAAAGAAAAAAAGAAAAAGTAATTTCAACTGGAGGTTTTATTTATGTCTCATGCTTAAAAGGATCTCATAAATAAGAAATTTAGTGATGCTTTTGCTAGAGCAAGATCAGTTGTCAACCCCTCCACCCTCACTGAGTCTCTGATAATCTAGTTGGATGCACTCTGAACTCATTCATTTCACTCAGCAAGGGCAGAAATTGTCCTTCTCTCTGCCAGGTGCCTGATAACTGAATATCTCCAAATCTGATATCCTTTGCAATTCTTTCCCCTTTACTGGTGTTTGAAAATGACCAAGGGGAGTTCAGAGCTATTGGCAAGACGGGAGAGAAAAGATTGCTTCTTGTGGCATTTATGGACTCTGACACATCAGCAAATATTTTGGCACAGCAAAAGCAGACCAGCAGATTGAAACATTTGGTACAGAGGCCTTTACAACAGCACCGTAGGCAGTTTGGGTATTATTTCAGGATCGATTTAGTCTCCTCACCTGGATCAAACATCTACAGTTCTGTGAATCAAAGCAGTCAAAAGGACAAATGATCGGTGCAAATTTTTCTGTCTTCATCAGAGCATGGAGTACATCTGACATCTTAGGGTTAGTTTCCCTCTGAGTTAGTTTCCTCTGAAAGGGATCCAGTTCATATTTTTCAAAACTGATCTGCAAACTCAGCCAAAACTCAGAAAGACAGAATGGTTCAGGATTTCTTTTTGTAACCACATTGAAGCTTCAATTCAAAATATTAATGTAGATGCCGCCTTAGACAGGGGTAATCCAGAAAACTACCAGTATTTACTGCAATGAATAGACCCACTGATGTCAGTGAAACTGCTCCTGAACAGGTGTTTAGGTTCACAAAATTGTCTTTTTAGATAGTAGTCCCTTACATTTCATGAAAACTGGGATGATAGGAAAATTTGTATATTCTTTCCGCAGACCATGCTTCCTGCTATAGGCAACATTCTTCAGCTGGCTTTAGTCTTTGCATCCTGCAGATTTTTTCATGGAAGAAAAGTGGAAGTTTTGAGAAGCGAGATGAGAATTAGTCATTGGTTCATCTTTCATGCTGTGAGAATTACATGCAGAGCCATTAACAGCTGCTCTCCTGTGTGCTAAAAGATGATTGGTGCATATCCATCATTTTCACTGTTGGTATCACAAGCAAGCACAGAAACGGTGACGGTTCACTTTCAAAAAAGTGGAAATGATGCATAGCAAGAATTATGGTCCACAATCAGTAGGTTCTACGTAGTCTGAGCTTTTTTAAAAAACAAAAAAAGAAGTACATTTTACTAGTCTTGTAAAAATAAGCATGATGGTAAATATGGAACAGATGAAAACTAATTGTTGTAAAAAGAACAGAAACAGTTTTATCATAAGTGCAAATGTAATTCTGGTAGGAAGGCTTCTTTAGAAGCTCTTTGGTGTGACTGAAATATAGATATGGTTTAAATACTTAAGAGACGTTCAGGAAAAAAGGAAGAAAAACAGTGCCAGTCCTGATCAGTATCATCTGCACAGCTTTGCAAATGAGAAGACATCCATCTAACTTGACCAGACATCTTGCATGAAAAGGGGTGAGACAGCAGGCAGTAAAAAATGTTCATGAGGTGTTGTGTACAGTACCTGGATCGTGAAACCTGTCCTGAAACTGAAATATAATGCCTCAAACACACTACTCGTTCTTAGAAAACTGCATATTGTAGTGAACAGAGTTGCTAAAGAAGCAGCAGCAACATCCTTCAAAAGCACACATCCTATATTCAGATTACGACGGCATCAGATAATAATTCTGCAATTAAAATTTGAAAGATAGCAGTGAAAATTAACAACTACACTTGAAGGAACAACTGCCTGCACAGGAAGGGAAGGCAGCTGTCCTGCTGTCCTGGGTTATCCCATCGATCACAAGTGAATATGAACGCTGTAGATGAACGCATTTACATGTTTTTCTATGAATGTAGACTGAGGAAGTATATGTGACACAGCAGAACATCACAGTGACAGATGCCTTGGACATCATAATACACCCTAATAAATTAAGGTTTGCCTGCCTTGCAGTTATTCCAGTGTRCGTGCTCCTGTTCTGGTATTCCAGGCTGTGTATTGCAGATTAGCAGTGTAGTCAGATTACATGGGCCCATCCTGATGCTGACCAGGTATCAGCACCACAGTCTGGAGCAAGAGCGGAACATTAAAGAGTTAATCCAGGATAGTGATTACCCTTTAAATTGACAACCAGTCTAAACTGGCCAGTCCTACATAGACARTCTCTCAAAAATGAGGCTGGCAAATTGTATTCGATAGGTTGTATGATCTGTGACCTCATTTTAGAGCTGGGAATAGGTGAGATGCATTCCAGCAAGTGCTAAATAATAGTTTGCCTCGTGGTACAAGTGCAAAAGAGCTATTTAGCACCTTCTTTTTACATAAACATTGCTGTTCCAATAATATATGTGCACTAATCGAAAGTGGCTTAAGTTGAACAGCCCAAAGGCATTTTTCTGTGAAGCTAGATCACCCATACAAAGACTTAGAAAAAGAATGACACGTTAAATTCACACCTGAGTTTACTTGACAATCAATTCCCAGTGTTGACAGGTCCTGAGAGCACAGAACCTGTAGATGGATAATTAATACACACAATATGCAGCATGGTCACAGAAGACAGGCAGCCAGATAGCCCTGAATGCACAGCTGAAGCACAAAGGGTTAGGCTAGAGACCAGCTGAACTTTAGCTGGTTGATTAAAAATCATGTTGCTACAGAGTAAAACAAATAAAGAAAGCAAAACATAAGATGGGGTCATCTTTAAGATAGTAATTCCCATGGGAAAGCAATAGTACAGGCAACTTGCTGACTTTGTGTCAGTGAAGTAAAGAGTTAGACTCAGAGGTTTAAAAATATTAAGGCATCTCTCTGTGTAGCACTGCAGTGTCTAATCTCTGTTTACAAAAGTGACCTGAAAGAGTGCTCAAAATTTTTAAAAATGAAAGAATGAATGGATTTTTGTGGTATTTTTCTTTTCCATGCTGTGGGACAAATAAAAGAACCAGAGTCCTTCTCTCCCCATGGCTACAGCTGCAGGTGAGTCTTCAAGCTGAGTGTCGCTCACTGTGGGGTCACTAGGGTTCTGGGGAAGGTAATGAAGACAACCCTCTTCACGGCTCGTTCCTTCCTGTTGATGATTTCCCTAAGGAAATATAATTTCCTGRTGGTACCACCGTGCCCTGGGCAATAGTTTCAGTCAGTGCAGGTATCAAACAGTGTGTCATGTGGCAGGGGTCTCCTATGTACAAAGCACCCAGTGTAGGCTAGACTGGGGGTGCCTGCAAAGGTTGCCCTCCTCTCCTCTTCTTGAGGCTCCACTGGCCATGCAAAATAATGGGGAAAGCAAACAGCCTGGGCTAAACCCTCACTCTAGGTAGAAAATTTTCCTTGAGAGACCAGCCTGCTTCTCTGGCTGGAGTTTCTTGCATTCCCAAGTCTACTTTTCTTCTGTAATTTGTTTTGATTTTCAAACGAAATTGTGATGAAGTGAGACGATGATCCCTTGTGGGACTTGGACAGGGCAGCTCATGCTTGCCATTAATTAGCTGGGTTTCAGTTCTTGATTTTGAGCTATTAAAAATAATTAATTTTATAAGAAGACTTAATCACAGAAAATAACTTTAATTTTCCACTCAGTAATGACAATGAGAGTCCCCCTGGGCAACACATTTCTGGTTGGTGACTCTGAAACATTGCTTCCGGTGACCTGCTCGTATTATCTAACCGACCTGCATTGAAAGCAGAGTGCTAATTGTAAAAAATGAAGAAGAACTGCATGAGCCTGCAACCTAATCATGCCTGCTCAGGGAGATTTTTCTCATTAAAATATGTTACAGAAGCTTTCCTTACAGTTTCCCATGACCAGCTGCTCAAAAATGCTTTTCTGTCCCTTGACTGGAACTGAAATTCAAGTCACATGCTCAAGCCCTTCTGCATAGCTGTAGATTTAAATATCTAGATTTGACTGTGAGATTAAAAGCAGTGCTGGACCCATGTCTAAGTGAACATGGAAAGCTGTGAACATGACCTGAACCTGAGTAGGGCATGAGGTGGTGGCACCTCACGCTGAGCTGTGACAGTGTGTCATTGAATCAGGAGGGCCAACGCGGGGACCTATCTAGCACTTAACATCTCTTCCTGCTCAACATGCCTGCCAGCAAATCTGTGCCTGAAAAGTTCCCTTGCTTTAAAACACTGCAAGAGGCTTTTCTTGCTCTGCACAAACTCAGAGACTCTGTGCGATGCTTAAATGCTGTAGAGCTGGACTGACATGGTACATGTTTTACATATAATCTCTTTGGAATAAGCAGTGAACCTTTGAATGAATTTAGCCGTAAATGAGGAATGAATCCTTTCCAGGCTTCCCTGTGACTCCTCTGAGGTCCATAACAGTCATCAGAACAATGCCTCGGGATGTCAGCTGTCTTATCTTATGTTGGGAGGAATAGCTTACGTTTTTATAAGGCTGAATGTCTTCCTATTATATAAAAAATATATTCCTAAATGCTTGATCCACTTCTCTGGATTTTCTGAGGACATTATTCTACCACGTAGATGTTTTTTTGCTTTTATTTTTACCAGAGTTTTCCTCTTTTTTTTCTTCTCTCTCCTTCAGAGTACAAGCCAGATGAGGCCTTGGTGGCAGTGGAGAAACAAAATGATATAATGACTAGACTATTTAAGGAGGTAGGGGTTGGGGAAGCAGGAAACTGTCTCTCTCTCTCCTTCCCACCCCCCCCCTCGCCCCCGAGCTCTTTGCCACCATTCAACTGCCACTGCAAATAGCTTCAAGAGCAGTAATAGGAATAACAATACAAAAAAAAAAAATAAATAAAATAAAAAAGAACAGTTAAAGTGTGACAGGAGCAGAAACGAGGAAAATTATATTGAAAAGAAGGTAGTGCAATTTATAAAACAGTGTCACCCTCAGTCTGAATGATCTCCTCAGGTCTGCTCACCTAGCCCAAAAGAAAGAAAGGGACTAGATGGACTTTGAGAACAGGCAACAAAAAATACTCAGAAATGAAGAAGTGTCTGTAAAGAGAGACTGAATATATTGCAAGCTAGGGAAGAGATGGATCGCAGAGACTCTGTGCAGAAGAGCATTATGAGAAGATAATTAAGAGATTCTGCTTAATCTTGCTTATCATGTGAAACCAGGAAGGGACACCTAGTGAAAATTAAAGGAAATCTTTCTTACCTAGCAGATAATTAACCTTTGGCAATCACTGCCCCAAGATGGCATTGCTGCCGTCCGTGTAACAGGGGTGTTGACAGCTTTTATAATAAAGGAGGACTGTCTCAGTGAAGCAGGAGATTAAAAGGGAAAGAGAAAGCTCCCCCCAGGACATGGCTGGAAGTCTTCTCTGAAGACCGTGCAGAGAATCTCTCTGAGAGAGAGGCCAGTCTGCGAACTCTCGCATTAGCTCAGCTCTGTGTTCTGCAATTCTGTGCAGCATGGGGGTGATCAGACAGACCTTCCCACGCAGGTAGCTCACACAGTCATCTTCTGGTAGACCGATATGTAGGAAAATTTTATACCCATGGAAATTCTCTTAACTATTTGTTTGATTTTGGCTGAGGCACCAGAGTTTGGATTTATTAAAATAATGTATGCTGTGAAGGATTCTTTAGAGTAGCAGTGCAATACTAGTGGGACAGCACTTCTAACTTCATTACCATATATGCCATCGCTGAGAAGGTTCTACAGTTTTTCTTTCTAAGCAACTTTATCTCTGCCAATACAGATAACATCTTTGTTGAAAGAACAGAAATAATTCAAGCCCTGTTAGAAATTACCAGGAAAGCTTTTCCCCTGACAGTCCGAAGTGGTATTTTCTGAATGCTATTTTGAAACAAGTGCTGGGAGGAGATAAGGTGTGTGCTGTGTCACCTGTCGTGTGGATACAATGCATGTTTTATTTTAGGGCTGCAGGACTTGTATTGCATTATTTCAAAGCTCCCATACATTTTGATGCTTTACATTTGCAGAAACAGGGTGGTGTGCACAGATAAGGACTCTAAATAGGTTTCAAAGTGCTCTTAGTTTGGTTTGACAGCATCTGAATGGATCTTTCTTGATTTTCTTTCTCTTTTTGATATGTTGTGCCTTTCTAAAAACTTTACAATTAAACATAGTTGTATGCATATATATAGACATATATGTATACACATGTACATATGCACACATACATACACAAACACAAAAAGTGGGGGCAAAAAAGAAAGAGAGGGGGAAACAAGGAGATAGAAGTGATCTTTGCAAAGTGTTGCAAAGGGTCTTTGGCAGAGCTGGAAATTAAACGCGCCTCCAGAATCCCTCACCTGCACAGAAGCTAACAACACGCGCCTGTTACCTTGCAGCAGCTCAGGCCATCGCCCACATCGCCCACACCAAAACGACAGTCTAGAAACACTTGGCAGGGCTGACTTGCAAGACTCTCACAGCCTCCCACATATGCTTTCAGGCTACTTTTGAAAGACTCAAAAGTGGGAGGAATGCAACCCAAGAAATGTATCCTTTGGGACAAGTTATGCAAATGTAACACAAAGCTTGAATTTTAATAGATACAGCTGTATCTGTTAGTTACAGATGTAATGCCTTAAAAACTAATGGCCTTAGAAACTTAGATAAAGACGTACAGCCTTAGAAACTGTTACTGACATGTAAAGATTTACTTTCTCCAAAACTCCCCTTACCTTTGCCAGGCAGGAGATGTATGTTCCAAAGAAAATGTCTGACACTTTCTATTTCTGATGGATATGGAGAAGAGAAGAGAGTAGTTTGCAGTAAAATGGTTAAAACACATGACAAACGCAGAGCTGCTCTCCGGTTCCTCACGCAGATGCTTGTCTTCTGTGACGCACCCAGCTTCATGCTGCCTCTCCAGCATTGCCACTGGAGAAAGATAGTGATACCGTATCAGTACGTGATTTCACTTTTTTATTTTTACTTATGTGTTTCTTTATTATTTATTTATTTATTGTCTAGAGCCGATTCTCCCTACACCTATACCAGTTTATAGCTGCTCTGGGCCATTTCTGAACTAGCTACTTCTGGTAACAGCTGCTCAGAAAACTGATGGTGCAGGGAGGAAAGGGATTTTTTTTCAAATTATTCTTTTGCACATACTAGTTTGCATAAATCCCATCTGATGAATGATATAAGTCTTTTCTTATGGCTTTGTTGACAACATCTAGCAGAGTAAGTGAAGAACCTCCCTTTAAAGTCTTATTTGTGCAGCTGCTGAGCACTAAAGTCAGTGGAGACGAGGCTGAAATGCCACTACTCTCTGCTTTACAAGGAAATCAGTAAGCAAACCTCATGTGGACTGATTGTGTGGACACAATATTTCTCCAGGGCTAGGATGCTCAGTTTGAAGAGGGTCTACTGTGAACATTATGCAGTCTTATTCCCTAAAATATTTCTTTAGGGTTTTTCCCTTCCCCTCATTGTATAAAAGAAAGATTTTTTTTTTTTTTTTTTTTTTTTTTGCATTTATACATGTGTTAAATCTTCCTCCTTCTGCCAAACTATTTCCTTGAGGAATGCCTTATAATGACTTTTATTGTGTTCTGCCATGTGATTCAACTTTCTTGCCAGTCTATCCCCGCTGAATGATGTATTGCCTTTGCTGATCAACCCCCACAGTCTGTAAACGAAGAAGAAATACATACAAGTGGTTTGTGTTCATAGTGACACTTTGCCACCCAGAAGTCTATGCAGATAATCTGTTTGGAAGTCTCCAGGCCTCAGAGGAATACAGCAACTTGGCACTGACTCACAACACCTGCTGCAGCTGCTTAGCAGTTTGGCAGGCAACGCGCGTCACTGCCAAATGTTGCRCTTGCTGGACAAAATCCAATGTGAGCAGCACTGACCGGGAACCTTTGGTTACAAAGAGATGTAGACCTTGGTTTGATAAGTGTCTTAAGAGTAACAGCCAGGTAGGATAACTAGAAACAACTTCCAAGTTCGGTGCATCTGGGACTTAAAATGCCCTCAAAGGGTACTTTAACACCGTATAATTATAAGCAGCAGACACCAGTTCCCTGGGGGCTGGTCAAATGAGGTCAAGTGCTTTAGGCTGTGGGAATGCATGAGAAGCAGGAAGACTGCTTTTTCCCCTCCGAAGAACACTGACATTTACTGATAATCCGAGTGGGTAGAAAAATAGTTTCCTAGTTCAGAGATGACCCTTCCTGTCAGTGGTGCTGGAGCTGAACTGAGCTGAGCTCTCAGGGTGCTAAAGCCACGTGTTACTGGCTGGGAAAGATGTAAGCAGGCTGTACCTGTTAGTCTTTGGTCACAGCTTGTAGCTTACCTACCTTCTTGCACTTGCACGTTATCAAATCTGCATGCAAACGACCTATCCTCATAATTGCCTGAATAAATACGATGGGATTGGAATTAGATTCATGCTTAATGTTTTAGAAAATTTCATGTGTTTTGCACACCACACTCACAGACGTGCCAGATTTCCTCGCCAATAATCAAATCCACTTTCCCCAAATGGCTGAAAGGATGCATAAGCAAAACCCTTTATATACTGCTCAGCTTAGTGTGCGGAACTGCTTTTTTCTAGCCTCATCCTTCCTTCCATTGCTCTAGCAGCATTGTTTTTGCTTATCCCTGGAAAGTCAGGCTAAAAATGACACCAGTAGGTGCCATATACATTCTTTATACATAAAATGACTGGAATGGATGAAGGAAATGGCTCCCATTACTTTCACTGGACTTTACACCAAGGCTTCGGTTTCCCCATGTTAAGAACAAAAGGTAAAACAGAGTTGATCTTAGCCACTGTGCAGGAAACTTTGGGGGAAAGCTGCCTGCTGTCACTCAAACAAGGATGAGGTCAGACCTTCGTGTTGAAAAATATTGGTGGCTAGAGACTTCTTTGACAGCAAGTTCTCTAGTGGCACTTAAATCTCCTACAAAGAATCCTGCCTTTGCCAAACTTCAAGGATCATAGAGAGAGCTTATTAGTATATTATTGTTGTTTCTCCTTGAAGAAGCAGGGGAAACATTAAGGAAAGAGTTTTCTGGTACCTGACAGCTATTAATTTCGTACGAGTGTTTGAACGCCAGCTCAGGTGTTTACTTTCTGAGGCTGTCTTATTTTTCACTTTGCCTTTTGAGGTCCCTACCTCTTTCCTTAAAAATTGTTTCTCTTAACCCAAGTCATTATCAATCATAGAAAAACTAGCACAATGCAGCAGCTATGTAGTTCACTGAACACCTAAGGCAAGCACCTGAGCACTGGAGTGCCCAGAATTTCATTCATGGACTGACAAAGCTGATTTTATTTTATTTTATGGAGAAAAAGATATTGGTCCACAAGATGTTCCCTTTCTCTGCTGGAGGCAATTGATGTAGCCATTTGGATAGCTGGTCCCAATGGAGCTTTTCTTCCTATACTGTCGACTAAAGATATTAAAATCCATTATAAAACAGTAGTATGTGATGATTTTACTGCAGATAGGCAGCTGTTATCCTTATAAGAGCTAGGGTGGAGCTAGGGTGTTCAGGAGAGCAAATAGTTATCTTCAAAACTGATATCTCTGAAGGAACAGTATATACAAAATATATATACAAAATATATATGCATATATATACACATATATACACACACACATATATGTACATATACAAAAATTTCCTGAGTGCAGGAAAAAAAGCCTTCCCCTTGGGCATACAGTAGGGTTTTGGAGAACACAGATGTGGTTTGCAGTGTCTCTCCAGCAAGACTTGAGTTGCAGCAGTAAATTGGGGCTGTCCAGCAGCTGCCCAGCAGAGCATCGCTGAGGGCTGTGTTGACGATGCAGCTGCAGCACGTGGAGGAGTTCGTGTTTGCTGTGAGCATCTGCCAGCAGGAGCCGTGACGAAAAGGGGGTTCACAGTGTGCCTACCTGGGAAAGCAGCTATGCCTGGATTCAGGACAGACATTTTTCACCCAGTAAACCCATGCATGTAATCTGAACCAGTACTTAGCACTCTTTAAGTACAAATTACATCTAGCTCATTGCAGTCATTGTGGCTGATCGTCACTGAGAGATGTCTGAATAAAACCAAGAAATGGCAACCCCGAGGCTTTGCAACAGAGCAGAGATGTGGGTAGTGCAGGTGCTCTTTGCAGTGACCCAAGTGCTGTGTGTCCCTTCAGCAGCGGAGGCTGTGCCTATACATTGCACACCTCTGTTTCCACTGTAATGTACCTCCATATGGGAGCCAGGAGATACAGAGAGCTACCCTAGATCCTGCAGTGTGTCGCTGGCGTTGCTCCCAGGATGCAGCATACTGAAACTCCAGATTTACAATTATAAAAAACATGATAGGGATTTCTTACTAAGGGAGGGGGGGGGGAAATTTCCTTTCCTAATAAAATAAAAAGTAGAAGGAACACTTTTTATAACTAGAATAGAATACAATGAAGAAAGAAAATTGAAATCGCAAAAGATAGTATTTCTGATGTTTTGATGTGTGTGGCCTTAGTCATCTCCCTTTAATCTTTTTGTGCTAACTAGAGCTGAAGATATAATGGAAAAATGTAAGAAGTGTTAAAAGTAAAAAAATAAATTGGATTCAACTGTGCAGGCAATCTCTGACATATACTTTTTTTTTTTTTTTTTTTTTTTTGCCAGTATCTGTATGTTCTAGCCATACAAAGACAAGTTAATTGAAAAAAAGAGGACTGTAAGCCTGAAGATTCACGAACAGCCAATTTCAAAGTACCTTTCAATTTAGCTTTGATTATAAAATTTCCATTCTTGAGTTGACTGGTGACATCATTCCATCAGGACAAAAGAAAATAGCCATATGATTTATGTTAATAGCTATATCTTCAATTGCATGTTTGATTTTTATGTTTGTAATCGATATTAATAATGCAAGTTGGCTGTTCAAAGGAGGGAAGCAACATACTATAAAATAGCCTAACAGTTGCATCCAAGCAGCTTGAATATCAACCTAGACAATTTCAAAGCAATTAATGAGCAAAGGTTCTTAATTTTATCAGCTTTAATAGACTCTATTCTTTTAAAATACCAGCCACTCTTTTTCTGTTGGTAGGAAATGCCTTGAAAAAAGCAGCTAAACTCAGAAGCATCAGATGCTTTGGAAAATCACAATGGAGGTTATGTCAGGAGTGAAACCCAAAACTCTCATTTGCTAGTTTACATCCTGACAGACCAATTACCATCAGTGATTTAGTAAGAATATTGTTTACTTGGCACTGTAAATAATTGGAAGAAGTAATTGGAGAGCACCAACACACCCCCACTGCAACCGTGCACAGTTTTCATCACTCACTGAGAGACATGGCTTTGAATAAATGGTAGTGAATAAAATTGCCTGATGCCTTCTGATTATGCACAGAACACATTAGCTACAGCACTGCCAAATAATTCCCAAACTTCTGGATGACTTGTGCTTCCTGCCCTGTCTGGCAGCGATGCTACTGCCTTTCACACCAAGCTGGTCAGCTTCGKTAGGCAACTGTCCATCTGCAACGATGACCTGTGTCTTGCAGCTCTCTGCGTCAGGTCTGGCTGCAAAAGAYGTGGTGAACGACGTGCGTTCTGCAGTTGCTGACAGTTTCCGCTCTGGTACTTAATCAGTTTCTATGCCTTGTCTACCCTCTAGGTTTTCCTGAAACCTCACATGTGTTTCTAGTGTCCTGCAGGTACTTGCTATCTGTGAATCGCCRTGTGGTAAGCACACAGATGGGAATGTGCAGACAAAACCACAAGTGGTTTTTTCCTAGGTTCTGGCTTTTCTCTTGCTTAGCTGGGTCTGAAAACAGCCATAATGCTCCTGGCTAGGGGTTTAAGAAGGAATTAATTGACAATAGAATTCATTTCTGTAATTATGAGCTAAATTTCAACCTTTTGTTTTGTTTTGCTATACCTATTGCTGACCCAAAAGGTGTCATTGAACGAAAGTTGTATGTCATTAACTCTCTGGTAGGCATAGAAAATTTGCTTGTTGGATCTCAGGTAACTTGTAGTTTTTCCTTGAATTTTCATATGTTAAATCAACAAGAGACTCTACAATTATTTCCCACTTGCCTTCTCCTTGATCCTTCCCCTGCCACCTCAAAAGTTGAAAGTCTGTGTAAAGATTTGAGTTATCTCTCTCCAGGAAATCATTGCTTAAATAACCAGAATTATTAAGAAAAAAAAAAAAAAACTAAGAAAAGAAATAACCCTAATTTTCTATCAAAGACCTCTATTTAGATTTAAAAAAATGTATAAATAAATATTTAATTTATTTCATTAAATTTGTGAGCTCTCCATCACAGAATTCTGGGAGATACATATCTTCTCTGTTATTTTTAGTTTTCTAGAAAGATGTTGTGTCCCATACTCTTGCTTCTGACATAGAAAATGGAAAGATGGATCAGTCTGTACTAAAAATGAAAACACACTTAAATGAGAGGCATTGGCTCTATCACCCAGCCATAAAAACTGGGGACATTTTATAAAAGCCATTGATGAAGTGTGACTGGATAGTAATTTACAAAATCAGATCAACAGAGGTGCTTAGACACTGGATTCCCATTTTACCTGATGAGGTACATATGCCTTAAAAAGCTTGGGAATCTGGATTTATGGCAAGATTAGCTAATGGAAATTGATACTTACAAGCTCAGCATTCAAGGAGTGTGATGAAAGTGGTTAAACATCATCTGAAAAACTGAATTATGGTGTGCCTATTTATTTTATTTTTTCTTTTTGTCCAGCTCTAGACTGATTATATGACTCCGGACAAGTTGTCTGGGCTCCATGCGGATACTCAGAGCTATTTAAGCTTTGAACTAGCAATGATCACAACACTAGTGTAATTTCTGTGTGGGAAGCAATATCTGAATACCTTCAGGGGTCTCAACTTTTCTGCCTTGGAGAAATGTGAAAACAGAGGTARCATTTCTTCTGATATCATTGACTAGCGTGAAAGAAAACTGTGAGGTACTCAGGTGTAGTGCTARTGGAGAACATATGACCGTCTGGGGGTGACTATCAGGGTGTTTATTAGAGCCAGGACTCTGCAAGTTTGCTGCCCAGCTAGATCACTTTTTATTAACTTTTCTGGACTTTCAAGTGCCTGGCCCCATCTGTTATATACAAAAAAAAAAAAAAAAAAAAAAAAAAATGTGATTTGGCAGCGATATGGTCTTTACATGTGTGCAGGTTGTTCCCAGGCTCCCCTCTTATGATTACCCACGTGTTTCTGGCCTCCCCTTAGTTGTAGTGCCATGCTCCCACATTTAATCCTGTGCAACTTATCTTGAGAGCATTTGCTGCTTTTGTGCACTAGTAYACCAGGAAGAGTACAGGTTCAGCATGTGAGAATACAGTGGCCTGTGGATTGTTTGTGCCCTACCTTTCTGTGGCCTCCTTTCCTGAGATTTTCTTTGTGCTACTCCAAAGAGGTGGATCTGTTTTTGTGTTATCTACATCCGATTAAATGTGCTACAGTGGGGAGTGACTCTCACACTTCAGTGCATCTTCTAGGACCATGTTGTGGTCCTAAATCATAGATGAGACTAAACGGTAAACAATTTCAGAGTGTAATCTTTGTATTATCTGTTGTCAGATCACAAAAGGTGAAACCAGCAGACAGCCAAGRTGCTGCCCTTAACTTCTGTGCTTTTGCTATTAGAAAGGATTAATGGTTTTGGCCCGGTGGCCCAGTGCCACCACCACTCTTGCCCTGCTCAGGTCACTCTCCTTTCCATCATCCCCAAAGCTCTCTTTGCTGCTGGAGATCCCACACAACATGTGCAATGGCTGCTTGGCCAGATGCCCCATCCTAAAGTCACTGGTCTGCAGATAGAGAAATATGTCTAACCTAGCTGGTATATAACCCTGAAAAACAACCCAGAAAATAAACTTGCAATAGAACCTGGAAGGGAGAAAAATCACAGTATTCACTGCCAGGCCTTGTAGCATTGTCTGTGYTGGTATTTTCTGCAATGTCAACAGTTATTTGGAATTATGCTTTATCATTTGATTTCAGTATTGTTTCTTGTAGTGTTTTCTCTGCCATATGGTTCATGCACATATCTTATGCTGCACAACGGGGTCTGCGTTTCTTCCCCTTTCATTTCTCCTCCACTTCAGATTTAGGTTTCTGTACCTTTATATATACTTGTGGCAGCAGCTATCTCATACTTGAAAGTAATTTCCCCACAGATACTTTGTAGATAGGGTGCCAAATAACTTACTCTTTGGGTCAGCAGATATCCCTTCTTTATTGGCAGTGGCATGTGAGTAAATATCAGTTATCCCACTCACCTTACTGAAGAATCACTTCAGTGATTCTGATTTTAGCAATGTCAGGCTGAAAACTTGCCTATTTCTGGCTTATGGAAAAATTTGCCTCAAATTTTCATCTTGTTTCTAACACTTTTTTATTTTTGAGGGACTTTGGGGAAGTAAAACAGCTTTGAAGCACATTTATTTTAAAGAACAGACACGCAAATGAACAGTTTCTTTGTGTCATAGTCCACTTCAGGAAATCATTGTGTTACAGTGGTAATTGGTTCTTCCAACAACTAACAACTCTCTAAAACATAAAATAGAGCTTGCATTAAAAATAATCTTTTGGTATACAAATTGTTTGGGGAAATCTTTTAACTCAAAATTTCCCACTGATTTTTTTCACCCAGATAAGGACTTTATTCAAACTGACTTAAAGCGAAATATAATTTTTTTTCTCTTACATTATACCTCTTCCAATTTCTCCCTCTTGAAATGAACCRTCTTTGCTTATATAAAAGCAATTTTCCATCTAAAATAGGGTCACTTACTACATCGCATCTAGTCATTTACAAACATTGCAAACCTTCTCTGAAGACAGAGTTTCTATCATGATCAGTTATAAGTCACAGTATTGAAGACATTTACCTGTCAGTGCCATGTCAGTGCTTGCATGTAGAATTCATAACTGAATATAAATGACTTGTTAGCATTTGAACAGGTAATCTTTCCTCAGCTGTCAGTGTATTGTTTTATAAAGCACTGGCAAAGGGAGGGAGGAAATACCGCAGCATGCCTTGAGTACGCAGCTGAAAAAAAAGTACCAGTTTTTCCTCTTAAAGAACTTTCGATTTTGCACACTAAAGCACAGTAGCCCTAACTGAAAACTGCCTGTGCATTAGCGTATAAGCAGCCTCCTCCACTGTGTTTGATTTTTAACACAATCTGTATTATCTGTGTTCATAACCTTTCTTCCTGCTTTGAGTGTTCCTATCAGGCTACAGGTAAGAGGGGCTGGGAAATGATTGGTATGCTTTTAACACATATTAGGATTGCCTGGTCAGTTTGAAGTTGCTTTTACTTTTGCCAGTTGCAAAGTGGCTGTGATGACTGTGAACACGCTGTCCGTGTGTTTGCAGAGGGAGGTGACACGTGCTGAAAGACCAGGAGCTGCATTTGRACATGTGATATCATAGGCAAATTGGATGCTATGGGAGCTTTTCCTCAGTTAATGCTCCAAAGCAAGGCCGAGTAACAGATGTTCAGGCAGGCACCAGCTCTCTGCTGTCAGTTCATAGTTGTACTRGGTGGGCAAGTAGGTAATTTCTAATCTGATTGACCAACAACCCTTTTAATTCTTGCAACAAGATCATTTCTCATTATTCATCCCTCTCAGCATCCTATGTCAGACCATGTGTGCAGTAGGTACTGTCTTCTACCAGCAAAGATCRTCTCTGGCAGCCTGTGGATGCTACAGAAATTTTTGCTCAGGTAAATTTCCACAGCTCAGCCAACCTCCTATCTGACAGAGATAAGCTAGATGTGATGACCTCAAATTACTCCTTGGRGTATCTCCACTGTAATGATAAGCCCTGACAGAAGAAATCTACTTGAAGCACCAGTTACTGAAATAACTTTCCCTATAAGGGCTAAACCAGTGTGCACCTGTGAAAAATAGCTTTTCCTCCTTGCCAGCAAAGTGGGTGGTAAAGTTGCTCTTTCTGGCAGTGTTATATATAGTGGTACCTCCAYCAGTGGCACTGGGCTTGCAGGACCCCCAGTAAGAGCTTTAAATATGGAGCCCTAGTGCAATTTCATGCCATAKGCTTTGCACTGGCCCTCCCCCTTACTCTTAACACCTGACCTGTTGGACCATCTATCTTTTTGTTCATTTATAAAATGATCTTTGAGAGTCAGTGTGTTTTTAGCAGACAGAAGTTTGTTTCCCACACAACTATAGCTCTTCTCCAGGACACAAGTCATGGAGAGGTACCTTCAGCCAAGATCTGCCCCAGACRGGATACATAGATGACCAATTTTTTAATTTCTCAAAAATAGTTGCTCCTATGGAACAATATCTAGATGCTCAGCTCTGGAAATCTATCCACTGTCTTACTGGCAGGGCAAAAGTCTATGCCTCCTCCAAAAAGCACATTGCAAGGGCTGGGATGTATGTCTCTTAAAGGAACATTGCAGAAGAGGGAAAGGACCTACTGGCCTCAAGTAACATACAGCAGATGTCTATTTTATCACATGGCTACACGGGCATCCAAGATTTTGCAGTGTGCAAAAAGACCTTCAGAAGAGGTAGATAYGAGGGTGAGAGACAACAAGCAGAGATTGGGAGTCCTCGCAAGGATCCTGCATATCTTGGCTAGCAAATACCTCTAAAAAATATAGGATATTGTTGCCTGAGACCCTGCTGATTATGATCTATGGCAAAGGGGATAGGAAGGTCAGGTAGTGAGGATRATAAGGCAAGATTGCTTGCAATCCTGACAGATGAGCCTTTGATGTTGTGTTGACAGCATTTTAAACATGCTATGTGTTTTGTTGGATGCAGAGCTGCTACTGAAAGTCTGTTCTGCACTAACCTGATCCTCTGCTGAATGCTGCTGATGTATACTCCTTGGTGCACTGGATTTATACACTCCCTATTGACGTACATGTGCAATTTTCTTTTCAAGCTATAGTACTGGTATCTATACCTGTGGCATGTATTAGTGATGAGGAAAACACTGGCTGCAAATGTGTGTAACACATAGATTACTTATAATCAATGCTTTCATGGACATGCTTTTTCTTATAATCAGTGCTTTTATGCATGGATTAGAAAGCRTTTTCCAGGAGAAGCCAGAACAAATACTTATATTTTACAAAATGGGAAAAGAGAGCTAATGGCAGCAGACTGAAGTGTTGTATAACATCACTTTGGAAGCCAGCATAAAAGCTAGGAAAAAAAAATGTTATTCTCAGATAACACCAGGGTGTTATCCTCAGAACATATGAAATGAGCTTTCCAGGGCACCTGCAGATTTACATCTCTGGGTTTCCTCTGTCCCAAACAATTAACAAGCTCTTACTATGCCCCATTGGTCAAATGTAAGGGAAGTCTCATCTCTTCTGTCCCCTGAATGACCTCTGGAGGCCACAGGCACCCTGACCTGTGGAATTGCAAAATGATGCCTACAGACAATCTATCCCCGAAAAAAGAGCTGCAGATGACTTAACAAGCAGGAACAATTTTTCTTKTTATTTTATGGCTATGTAAGGCTAATAACTGATAAACTGACTGCACTGGTGACATGTATTGCTGCGTAGGAGTCATCAATTTACCTGCATGACTGTGTAGTTACACACTGGGTGGAGAATTGATACAGATTTCTGTTTCTTGGTCTATAATGTGAATTTATAACTATGCTATGTGTCTTTTTTTTCTCACTGTCTTTAGAAATAAATATCACTACAAATAGGTCTGGGCAGATATACATTTAATTCTTCCTCAGATGACATAACACAAAGTTTTCTGAACTTTAAATGGCATATATAATAGGAAGGTAATCTGTGCTGGTGGCATTTTGTGCAGTGAGATGAAGGTCACAGAAAGTGAACACTAATGACCTGCTGTTCCTTAGGAAATGGTTTGATTTTTGCTCTTGATGTTTAAGATCTTACAGAAAGGCCAGCCCAGCCAGCCCATTTTCTGCCCTGGGAGCCTGGAGTCCTCCCGCAACAAGGGCTAGGACTGAGCCTAGCTCTTCTCTCCAGCCTTTTCTCTCCTCTGCTCATGACTCTTTYGTCTACAACTGCTGGTTTTCATCTGTTGTGTGTTTTAGATTATTTCTTGCCCATTGCCCAGGAAAATCAACAGAACCCTGCRCCCTGCTCAGTGGGTTGTCCTCATGGACAAGTTTACAATTTTCTCAAAAAGCAACAGCCCGATTTCCTGAGTCTTTGTTCGGAGWTCATTATCTCTGTCTAAGAATGCAGAGGGTCTGAGATTTTTCCTGTTGTTGTGGCACTCTTAWAGTCTTTTTCCTGTTCAGGTTTTCTAGTATAGAATAAAATGCTTGCACTCTCTCTGCAGCCCATCCTTTCTTAAAGGAAATGATGTGTGTTTTACTGCTCTACTTTGCCATCTCTTTTTCTTTGCTCATTCTAGTGGCTTTTTGAAAACTTATCCTAGAGTCAAATTTATTTGAAATTGACCAATGCATTTTTTAAAGTTGTTAAAAAGCTGGAATGGACTTACGCAGACAGGTGGCTGAATATACCTCRTTTTCTTTGGAATTCCATTTAAATCAAAGTATATTTACACTGGTATGTTTATGCACTGTTATATGAAAGTGAATGTGTATAGTCATTTTTCCTTGCCTAGATCAGAAATATGTTGGCAGTTCTTTGTACTATTAAGCCAATATCAAGCCCCTAACAGTTTATATTTTCCAAGATCTACATTTCTGATGTAGAAATGAATATGCAAATAATACTTTTGAATTTCCTGTTCTCCTTTTCACAAATCTGCTATCAGCTGGAATAGAATACCACTCCATGAATAAAAACAAGCTTGATTGAATAAAGAAATATATAGCAACATCTTCTTTTCCACCAAAAGGGGAGTAGCATTCTTGGTTGTATGGCTTCTTGAACAACAGGTTAAGTCTAASTATTGCATATTTTCTGATTGGTTCTCACTCATTAGCAGCAGGAATGTCTTTAAAATACTCAACAACCTGAGCTTTGCTATTAATTTCTCTTGGTAATGCAAAGCAAAATTAAAAAAAGGAAAACCATGATGGATAGTTCTGTCCTGAGCAGTTCCACTCAGTGGTCCAGCAGCTATCAGACACTTCACCTTTGTGTATGTCTGATCATGAGGCATGAAGGTGATTCTTGGTACCTTGCAACGTAAGCACCTAATATATTAATTTCTAGAGGTGCAGATTCTTTCTGCTCTATTAACTATTCTGTGAAATTAGTTGTTGAAAGTACACTTGCAGTCCAGGTCACTTCGTGTCAGCACAGAACATCGTCTTTGGCCATTTGAGTTAGTTTGTTGGAGAGACTTTGAGAGTCATTTGAATGACAAAATAAAATTCAATTGCAAGAATACTAGGTTGTTTATTTTCCTGGTACAAATTGGCTTAGCACCACTGTTTTTGAATCATATTCACTGAGCATCATGAGAGTCATCACACACAATAGTGTTAGAGTTATTGATAGTTTTGTAAACTTTGGGTTACTTGTTTACAGCCATCTATTGGCAATATTTGGTGTCCTTATTACTCAGTATGAAACACGTTAGCTGTGATGTGCTATGAAGAACTGCTTGCTTTACCACTGTAACACCAGAAAATATAGTGCAGATAATCGTACAGGTTTGTATGATACAGAAATGCATGCAGTGAGGCTCCTACCGGTCAGATTTCTATTGGATGTGATGATCAATAAATGTCTTGTAGCAGGTGACCCAGTTCTAATCTGTTTATGTTATATTAGGCAYGACAAACATGAAGGGAAATGATGGTAGCCCTAAGATCTGACAGTTCTCTGTCCAAACAGCTTCTGCTCCTTGCATCTCCCCTTGCTCCTTATTATCTCCACAGTAGCTTGATTCTCTCTCCATGTGCACAGATCCCTCTGCTAAAGACCATGTATTACAGTTAGAAAGGAGATTKTGGGAAGGCGGATGGCTCAAAGGAAAACATAGCTTGCAACAAGCTGGTGTCATAGGATTTATTAAAATGCAGTGGAATTTGTATAGGGAGCTGGTATRCAAGACTAAAGGGACTTACAATAGAATACAGCTAATATTAATTAAAAAATGAAAAGACAGGAGTGCACAATTAATGAATTGCATTGATTTGAAGTCAAGACRAAGTTGGATTACGATAGCATGCATTAATTAGTTGGACCTTGCTGACATTTCTTAAATCAAGTTTTTTTAGTTTAAATCTAGCAGGTTGTACCTCTTGTAGTTTACAGTAGGAGACTGGCAGTTACCTTGGGCAATCAGATCTGAGGACATTTAGAGTTAATATGTGTGAATAGAGCTTGATTTCCATGTGGGAAGCTGATGGGGCCTGGGTAAATCAGTGCCAGGACTGCTGGAGAGATCAAGCTGGGTTCCRAAGAGAATAAACATAAGTAAAGGTGAGGTCAAACTTGTAGGGAGAGGTTGTATCATTGCTGGAACAAACAGTTATTTTAGCCTAGGCCATCACAACTGTGATACCATCAAATTGCCAGAAACACTCTGTAAGTTACAGAGAGTCTCCATTTGAAACAGAGACCACACAGTGTGAAGGAAAAAAATATAACTAAGGAGTGGTATCTGCTTAGATCAACGAATCTAGGAGGAGATAATTTCACTTTTCTCAAGTTTTCACACAATGACATCAGCATGGTTACTGCCACAATACAGAGTTTAGGGTAAACATTCTCAAAGGCAATTCACTCCCATTTTCRGAAGTGTCTTAGTAGTCTCCCTGCCATGCCACTGGGACATACCCTCACYAGGGACTTTTCAAAATGGGGCATTGACCACTGTTAAAATTTTATCCTGTATGAGTGACTGTCAATGTGACTGCTAAGTGACCAGGGAAACTTAAAAACAGAAGGTAAAGACACATTGGCTTTCCTCAGTTTCTGACACACTGCTGTAGCATTTCATCATCTGGTAACTGAGGTTTTACATTTGCTAAGCAGCTGCATTTGAAAGGGCATATGGATCTGGCAACATTTTAAGTTCACTCTTCCCCTATGTCCTCTCTTCTGGAAGAACTAATGCGCTAAGATCTGACGGCAGGGCCCTGTGTCTCTTGCTTGCATGGTAGATTTTTCTTGTCAGRAAACATTTTAGTTTAGAGCTCCTTGGAGTGACTAGGTGTTGGAAATCAGTGACACAAATGAGCAGTCCCCCTGTTCCGTACACCCAGCCCTTGGTGGGATCTTGGGAAGCCTRAGCACATCCAGCTGCCAAGTCGTGGCACCTACCAAGGCAGCTGCTGTTCACCACAGGAGAAGCATCGCTAGAGCTGCTGAGCAGCCCCCACAGTGCTGCCAGCCACAAGGACACATTCACTCTGTCAAAGARGCACTGCAAAAGCCCAAGGATTGCTTTCCAGCATGGGAAAGCTTCATTTCTTGTGAGCTGCATCCCATAAGTGGACCTGTGCTGAATATGTAAGGAATACTCAAAGGCTTTTTGAGCGAAAAATCTCCAAAGTCTCATTCWCCAGCGCTTCAGAAAGGGGAAGTATAGAAGGATTGGGAAGGATTCTGCACGTGCATACTTTGATCTTTTGCTGATTGCTCCCCACAGTCAGCTCCCTCCAGTGTTACAAGCCTTCCAGCTCTCCAAGTGCAGAAACTCATCTACAGGAGGAAACAAGGTATGAATGAATCTGCTTTTCCAGCTCTTCCCCACCAGCCATGGCTAGGAAATTATTTAGCCAGTAGATGGCATCAGTAGTATAGACAGGCTCCAATCAATCTGGCACAACCTTTTCTCCTGAGTCTTGTGTTGTGAGTTGGAAACCTGACCCAAGTGAACTGTGAGTCTTCAAACTGCAGTCACACTGGGCCATCTCCGCACACCACAGCCAAGTTTCAAGCAGCACAAGTAACAGACAGGGGTTTTCTGATCCCAGATGGAAATGTTGGGGAAGTGGTTTGAATGTGCAGCCTTCAACTTGATTCCTGGTGGCATATCTGTTCTGTTCCTAGCATCTTGGTGTGTCCACGACCTCTGAWAGATTTAGCATGTAAATTTAGCAGGTGTGTTGGCACCCATGCTGTGGACATGGGGAATGTCTAAACCAGGAAGATCAGAGGTTAGAGAGCTGCCTGCTGCAAGGCACATCTGACTCAGACTTGCATGTTCCAGGTCTCACTTCTGGCAGCTGGTCTTACCTCAGAACAAGGTCTTATGCCATTAGCTCAACCTAGTGCTAATTCTAGTTGCCCATGTCCAGCCATAGAAAAAGCCGCACTACTGCACCTTTCTGGCTTCTACCAGGTGTCTCCTTAACACATAGTGGTGTAAGGGCACTTACTGCTCACATTTTTCAAGATGACATCAATTACAAAGCTAATGATTGTTTCCTCACCCTAAATTTTCAGTGTTTTTACATGTTTTCAAACAAGCATGCACTTGGATGCCTAAATATCTGAATCTTTCTTATTCACTTACTTTTTAAAATTTTTTATTAAATTCCTGTCTCCTGATAACCTGTATGGTTTGTTGCTCAGATTTCAGTGACTGGTTTTATGTTGCACACCTATAACCTGGCATGATACTCCTGCACCTATGTACCACTAAAATAAAGCCTTAAAATAATCTCTGCACTAGAGGGATAGTGGGATGTGCTTAAGAAGCAGGAAGTGGAAATAAGAGCGTGAGGAAGCAGTGCTGCTGCTTAAGCAGCCTAAAGGAGAACCCTCTTCCATGAATCTACATGGATTTGTATGCTGACCACCCTGGCTGTTCTCAAGGACATCTACACTTCTTTACCTAATATATTCTGAAGGCTAAACTGGACAGCTTCGCAGGCATCCATGGTAATCAGCAAGAGGAGAGGTTGGTGCTCTGAGTTGTCTTCTATAGGTGCCTGCCTCTGTATTACCTAGAAGGGGAGAGGCACAGGGCAGTCATGTGAGGCACTTGGGCAGTTGCTGTGTATCCATAGAAGTTATACTAGTTCAGACTGAGGGGTTGAGCAAAGTCAGTGATGGTCAGAAGRAAAGTACAGGGTGATACTCCTCCTGTATGGTCCCCCACAGTGGG
Source organism: Rhea americana (assembly GCF_003343005.1). NCBI lineage: Eukaryota > Metazoa > Chordata > Aves > Rheiformes > Rheidae > Rhea > Rhea americana. Next base: position 2,054,691 of record NW_028185206.1, on the reverse strand, counting down.
TTTTTATTCTATATTGGTAAATTCACACTAGGGATATATTGATCCCTAACTGGAACAATAGGTAGTGAGTGGAAAGAAAGGAGAAAATTTAATGTTCTCCAGAAAAATTCAAGTTCTTTCTGGGCAGACTGTGCTTTGGCAAAAATCTTAACTGTGATCTGAGTTAATTAAATCAATGTATTAGAGTTTCCTGAATATATGGAGCTTGTCTAGACTAGGCAACTTTGCAATAGCATTAAGTACAATAATGCAGTTATATATAAAATTAGAGTCCTTTTGTATTTGATTTCTGGCTTGAATCTTTTGGGTGTACTCCATGTTTCAAGCTTTGCTGCAAACATATAAGGGCCAGGCACATTTTAAAAATGAAAGCTGAAATTCTTACTTGCTGTCAGTCTACTGAAGTAAACTGGAATAAAGCAAGTCCATCTTATAATGGAACAATAAATTTACCTTGAGGAATGGTATTGGGGTGCACATGCCAGAGTAAACAAATATACATTCTCCACCCCAGAATGAACACTCCTCCTGTCAGAATAGCTGTCATTTTGGTTTCTTTCCTTGTGAGGGAGCTCTTGGTCTCCTTTCACAGTCTTGAAGCATTATTCTAAAATCAGGTATGGTTGCYAAAAATGAGGACAGAGGCAGGTATCAAGAATGACATGAAAGCTGGTTGTTGAGAAGCTATATTTGCAAAAGTCACCTGGATGGCGTGAAATCAGTGGAAAACTAAGATGCAGAAGGCTAGAGAAGGCAGAAGAAGGAGAGGACAACCTGAGTGTCATGGATATCCCAGAGAGGCATCTACCTGACCCCAACAGTATTTATATTATATTGCTCTCAGCTCAGACAACTCTGTTTTTCTAAGAAGTATATTTTTGAAAGGTTATTTTATAAGACAAGCCAGACAGTCGCAACGTGAGTTTTTCTTGGAATGATGATGTTGCCACTTCCTTTATTTTTTATTTTTTTTTGAATTTTCTTTTGCTGCAAAGTAAACAAGCTAACACACAGGATGAAATCAACAGCATTTAGGACCACAAGCTCAGTAGTTTTAAGTCCCAGTTAGAGCACATTATTATAGCTTTTTAACTATAGTTTCTTTTCCTCCAAAAGTACGTTAGGCTTCATGCTAGCTGACGAACACTCTGGTGTTTATGTCTACAGGAGCCCTTCAGAAGTCTGAGGATTCAAGACAGCTTGTGAATTCTTTACTGCTGGGCCTTTATTTACACTCTACCACATTCAAAATCCCCTTTTACTGTCAGCCTTGACAATATCAGTTACTCAGAACATGTCAGAGCCCCTCAGATCCCCAAATTCCTTTAAACTCATAGCACTGATCATTGGTGTATGGCTATGGCGTTATTTTTTTCTTATTTTCCACTTCCAGAGCTTTCAGGTGGCAGCTGATTTATATCTTCCACCTTTCTTACCCAGCTAGAAAATCTGGAGACTTACTTTATTTTTTACTTCTTAAAAACTGAGCTTCTCATCTACTTACATATATTCAGAAGTTACAGGAAAACATGAAGAGAGTCTCAATAAAATTGCAGGCATTGGTAATACTGCTTTCTTGCTGCTTTGCAAGTCTCAGCTTTAAGTATTCACTGTTGTCCAAATTTTCCATAGCATGACTGTCAACTGAGCTTCATAAGAATGACCTAATTGAAAGCRAATTCTGCCAGGGATGTGAAGCTCATATTCGTGTTGTTTCTCCAGCCTGGGATTTGAACCACATTAAACATCTTTTCCTTAAGACAGGTACAGCCTACAGTTCATATTGTTTAAAGCTCCACAGTGAAGTTGACATTAGAAGTTATTTTGCACTATGAAAAAGAAAAAGTTCAGACGCTTACTCCTGTGAGAATTCCCCGGTTGTTTTTGAGAAAATCTGGCTTTGACAACTGTAATTTCTAGATTTGCTTCAGTTTCATATACAACCTGCAAATTATTGCTTGCCAGTAGGGAATTGCCATTTGATATTATTTCTCCAGATTTTATATCCTCCTGGTATACAATTTCAGACTGTGTATAAGATGTTCTGATTCGGTGTCCTTGTACACTCTTGCGCTGCATGACAAAGTCATAGAAGGTGGGTGCATGAAACTGAAACTTCCCCAGTGTGGGGCAACTGTGGATCATGATGTTGTGTTCATTCAATTGCTGCACAAAAAAAAAAAAAAAAAAAAAAAAAAAAAGAGAGAGAGAGAGAGAGAGAGAGAGGAGAGAGAAGGTGATAATGCATGGTGTTTACCTTATGCAGACCTTAAAAATTTGAGGTCGAGAGCAGTCTTTCAGTTGGCATAGGACCGAGGCTGCTACACTGCTGGAGAAATGTGGGTATTATTTTCACTGTTACTACATCTTTGCAGATTGCCTAGAGGTGAAACAACTTGCCCAGAGCCATTCAGCAACGAGGTATCAGGACTAATCAAAGAAACATCATTGTTTGTTCTCAGCCCCTTAATTTTAACCATGTATGAAGTGGTAAATAGTCTTTATACCCAGAAAGACATCAAAAACTTAAGGCAACACAACTCTGAAAAATATAATGCACGATATTGCCTAAGAGTGCCTTTCTTCTTACCATGTTTTTTATCTGCAGCATTAAGGACCAACTTGATGCTGTCATAAAAACTCACCTCTAGCTTGCGCATATTTTTAAAGAAACGACTCCCTTTGATGAGTAGCATATTTCTGTAGTCTTTAAATAACAGGACTATAAAAGACTAAAGGTGCTTTTTTTTCTCCCTAGCAAATTTGCTAACAGTTTGCTGTAAATTTAATTTTACATAAACTTCTTTTCCCTATAAAACAACTTCTCTCCCCTTCTACTTTGGATACTCAATGAAAAAGACTATATGTACTTTAAGAAAAACATATTTAACATGGTTCAGATCCCAGTCTGGGGAAAACAAGTGATTTTATGATGCATTAGCTTGTCAGAGTAAATATTCATTTGTCTCCAATATGATGACCTGTAATACATAATTATTGTCCTATCTACACTAAGATTTTGACATGTGCGAGTTAAAATGTGTTTCATAACCAAAATGCACATCCATTAGACAGAAACCTAGAAGGACCCTCTGTGAAGACCTTGACACTGTTCTGGTTGCAGCAGGAGATACTGGGGGTGAGCAGGGGGTAGGTTGTTTTCCAGTTGGAAAACAGGTGAAGGCAGTGGGCATTTGGGTATGTACAGCTTGTTTATTCATACTGTACGCACCAGTTCCTGAACAGGAGCAATATCAAAGTGTGTGCAAAAGAAGCCCTAGTTCCATAATCCAAACATCTGTGCTTCTTTTTAAATCAATTACTCTTCCTTAGAAACTGGATCTACCTCAGAGAGATTTAAATTGGTTTTACCATTCTTTGTAAGGATTGCCCCAACACTTTTGCCTCTCCTTCACGCACAGAACTCCATCGCTCCCCAAAATCTACATGTCACTGCGTAATTTCTGAATGACTATATGCACCTCTGGACCAAGGAAAAGGAACTCCCAAATGTGTGTATTACTGCTCCAGCTAATACCTTCTGCTCTAGAAATTCTGAAAAACATTGACAAATTTGCAAGACAGTCATATTTTCTGTCTATAAAATAGGGGTAATCAAGATAGAATCAAGATAGAAGATGCCCTGGACTAAGTGTATGACTTAGTGCTGACCCTGAAAGCATTGGGTTAAAGGAGGCGGAGAGAATTTCAAGTAAGGCTGAAATAAATTTGCTTAAAATTTAAGATATTTGCTTATACTGCTGGAGAGCTGTGTACAATTATGTCACCAAGTCAGAGTGTCTGCCCAAATATTTGGTAGGAAATTCCAGAATGAGGGAAATCAGAAAGAATTCCAACTCTTTCGTCAAAAATAATAAATACTTCAGCTTAAAACGGAGCTTTGGTGTGATCGGATTTTATGCTCTTTTTCTGCTCAGGTAGAATATGGATTATCATATTCTAAGTGCTCTCTTATACTTTCCGCATATAATTCACCATGAAGGATCTGCGTATCCTCAACGGACAATGTTCTACATTTAGCGTTTTGTACTGTGAGAGCGGCAGAGTGATACTTTCTACCAGGCTAGAGAGCTTTGGACAGTAAACTATTAAGGCTGACTGTGGTCTGTAGCTGAATTCTCTGACCTCACAAAATAATACAAATAGTGTAATTTTTCTGACTTCAGAATGTGAATTCTGTARAACATTGCAAGACATAGGTGGCCATAGGATAGAGTACTAAAATAAGCAATGTTACATCCAGCATCCCATGATGCATTTTATGGTAGCAATTGTACTACTTTTTCTTTGATATCTAAATAAAAATAAGACATAAAAATCTTGCTATTGTCCCTCTCCCTCTTTTTTTGACTTGTTATCAAAGTTATGAAGAGTGATTTTTTACTTTATTTTATTTTTAATGGTTTTGAAAAGTTTTATGTATCTGTTAATTAGTGGATTATAACAAAGCCACAAACAAAAATAAAATCATGTGGTAGTCTCTCCTGTTTTCTCTTTGAACTTTCACTAAATTACTGCTTTCCTATCTCTGGAGAAAATATCTGGTAAATTATGATGACATCTCTTGGCAAGTGCCATCTTCAGAATCATGTAGCTGTCAAAATATGTGATGAAGTCAAATGGCCTCAAGGGAGGAAAATGTCATTCATTTTTAACCATGACAATTGACATACTTCTGTGAGATAGTCTAAGAGATTAAAGTTTATCAGAAGAATAAAGAAACTTACTTTAATGATCAAACTTCCTCACTCCTCAATCTACCAGCTGTTTCCTCCTTCCTCCCTTTTCTTCATCCCCTTACATTTCCRCAGCATGCTTTCATTGGTCCTGCCAATGTAAGATTTTGCCTGAATTCTCTCAGACAGGAAAACGCCATAGTATTTCCTTGTGGATAATGGTACTAGCTATTTAAGAAAAGGACCATGACTGGAGTTGGACAGGATGCCTGTGGGAGACTTTGTATGCAGCATGACCCCCTGAGCACCGACCCAAGGGTGGTGGTGGAAAAGGGAACTGAGTAAATGGCTTCTGGAAGCTGCTCCCAGAATCGTCCTTCCACAAGGCAACATCTTTTCTAGAGGAACGATGACAAAATRTGTGCTGAGGTTGTTGCGTGTGCAATATCATTGTGTTTCTTCGGTATTGTCCTTTGAGAGTCACTGAGATCCCTGTTCACAGCCCGGATTGTCTTTGCCTTTAAAAATAGGTGGGAAAGCAGCATTGCAACATCATGTAAAAGGCTGCATGTCCCAAGCATGGCTTCTGACTGTTATTATTAGTGGTGTGGCATTTTCCTTGTGCTCCTCTGGAAGAGGAGCAGCTGGTGAGGTCTCTGCTGGCCCTTTGAAGGGAATCCTTTGGCCTTTCTATTCTYGCTGGGAAGAAGATAAGTCTTGATTGATTAAGGCCATTATAGATGGCAGAGTAAGAAATAAAGTCAAACCATAGCTCAGGAAAGACTCACTCAGTGGGGACAAAGGACTAGTCCAGTTTTATACTGGCAGAGTGCTGAGCAGGTTCAGCCCCAAACCAAGAGCTGTCCTGTCTTGCCATGACATGAACAGTATCTGTCAGCGTGAGAATTAATTAGTTCTTGCTCTATTGCTTGCATGTCAGCAAAAGACCCCTTAAAATGATATTTCTGAGCAAGTCTGCTTATTTTCCTTGGTAGTTTGTTTGCACTCAAGAGCGAAGTCTTACCAGTTGGAACAATTTGGCATTGTGTCATCATTTGATTTTGTGAAAATTTGTATTCCTGTCCTGTGCTGCTGGCTAGAGGTGGCTTGGACTCTGTGGGGTTTTTTTTYCCCCTGCTTAAAATAACTTTGCTGCAAGACGAAGAAAGAAAAACAAGCTCCCAAGTACGGATACTTTAAGCAAACATTCCTGCGCCAGCAGCACTGGAGGGCTGCAAGTCAGGAGCAGAAAGTCTGATAGGATCAGGATCAAAAGGCAGCAAGGTAGCCATGGTGAGCTGACCAGCCTGTCTGCAGCCCCTCACYACAAGGAAAGTAGTTCACTACAAGGCTTTAGGAGGGCTGGCACTGGGAAATTTGCTTGCATGGTGTAAGTGGATGGTTGAATTAGCAAGTGATCCCACTCCGATCCTAACTTTGGAGCCTCAGGGTGCTTGTGGGCACAGAGGTCTGTCTCTGTGTTTTGGGCAGTAGGTGGCTGAGGGTAGATGATAACTGTGCTCAGAGGCTTTCCAGCTCTGAGTACACTCAGAGATAAACTCCAGATTGAGCAAGGACCAGATTTTCCTGAGTGGTTGAGCCCTGTAGACCCCACAGTGATATTATCTGAGTGCATTGCACAGAGTTAATGAAGTGCTGACCCTGTTTGTAAGTTTTATACCAGGGCTGGTGTGTTTTGAACATCCTGGTCTGTGAGCCTGCATTTTGACAAAACAGAAGTCTAGATTCAGGTTGTCTCCTAGTCTGTATCAGGATAAAAAATGGTTTAAGTTGCTTGGTAAAATACTTAAAAGCATCTGCCTAACTTCAGAATATCTGTGCTTTTCAGTAAGAAGAAACAGAAAGGTAAAGAAATTTTGGTTAGCAGGGAAGTAACGGAATCCAGCTTTTCCCTGCAGGAGGACTACTCTAAGCCATCAGGGCAACCTTTCCCATTCTTGTTTAGTCAAGTCTTGAAAACCTCCCTGTTGGCTTGTTTCAGGCTCCACCATCCTCTTGGGAAACAAGGTTTTCCTGTTGTTTAACCTGAATCTCCCAGGGTGCAGTTCATGGCCATTGCCCCTTGCATGTTATCTGTAACTAATCTAACTAATGGGAAGAGTTCTTTGCAATTCCCTTTAAATACTTGTAAGATACTAGATCACTCTCAGCTTCCTCTTTGCCTGGTCAAACTAGCCCAGCTTCTTCCACCTCTTCTCTTCATCATACTAGGGCCTCTTAACCATCTTGACCCCTTTGTCATATACAGATTTTAGTCTCTTTGAAACAAGTCTAAAAGATTAGACAGTTTTGATATTTTTATACATAGCCTAAAGCTGATGATAGGCGTGTTTTGTATGTCAACTAGTTTTATATTCCCAAGTGGTAGATAGAAAAGAGAAGTAGGTGACAAGTCTGAGATGCTGTTATAGAAAATGGACATTTCTGCTACATAAGGAGAAAGTGCAAACTGCATGAACAGCAGTGGTGAAGAGCTGCACTCCCTGAGTGAAATGCCTGTTGTGTGTGCTCTGCTGACGGTTAGGCTAGATAGAAACACTGATTACGCTTGAAACTCCTCACTCTGCCAGCGCTTTCCACCAGGGCTGTATCTTCATTTAGGGACACTGCAAGATTTTTAAGAGATTTTTAATGGTAGCTGCGGTGCACAGGGATGCTCTCTTTCCAGGCTGCCTGTGATGGTCCCTATTGAAGCACTTTGATCAGTCTCCACTGAAGCTGTGGGCTGAGAAGGAAATAAAGCCACAACAATATTTCCATTGAGATTTTTCCCAATGAGAAGTTCTTGCAGGCTGAGTGGTTTATAGCAATAATTAGCAGCATCCTTGCTGCTCCCAGAAGATTGCTGCCACTGTAAGTCATGCACAGAAGCAGGGACAGAAGAGAGCTGGTGGCTTGCTGTCCCCAGGGCTCTGCCACTCCAGGCAGCCAGGTTGCGTGCTGTAGCTGGTCAAGCAGGAGCAGCCTGATGTCTCTACCAAGATCATAAGAGAGCAAGTTTGGACTCTCAAGATACTGCAATGTAAAATAAAATTTCTCACAGCAAACAAAAAAAGGAGAGGCACAAGGACAGACCTGCAGGCAGACAGCTTGTTTACAGTAAGGCTAACTTTAGAAATGATATCCTCAAAACTCCCACTCTTCTGCACTGCCTTCTTGATTAAGTTCTGTTACATAAATTAAGGGTTGTGTTTGCCACATGTAACCATACAGAGYTCAGCAGAGTTGCACCAGCAGAAAGTTTTATCTGGAGAAGGAGGTAAATGACAAGAACCATTCTCATGCAACTTAATGGATAACTGCCTGCAAAATGCCTTTTCTCCAGTGGTGTCTGTGCCAGTGCAATATAATATCATTAAGTACACCCCGGTGAACACTGTAATTCAGGAAAAGGTAAGCACTAAATGCCAGTGTATCACAGTTTATATCACCTGCTTGTTTGTTCCTATCTCCAGCGATACTTGCACGGTCCTTTCTGTGCTYTGTATTTCTCTTATCCACCACTTTGGCAGCAGAAGAAAAAAGCTGCAATAAACTTAAATTATTCATCTAAGATGGGACTTCTCTGCATACCTACTTAGCAGTTTTCAAGTGCTGCAGTACCACTGATGTAGCAGCCTATTTAAGACTATGTGTGTCTTGATGCAATTTAAATACAACATGTGACTGAGCTACCAGAATTTTTCTTTGAAGGTAGGTGTGAGCATAAGCATTTGTGTGAAGGAGAGAAGGACTGTAAATCAGCAGTTTGCTACACAGCAATATAGATTCCTTTCTGCAACACTTTGCATTGCCACATTTTCCATTCAGTATAAACCATGCTTGGATCACTTTCGTGTCAGAAATCTTCTTGTGTGGGGGACACACCAACTGGGTGCAAGGATCCAGACCAATTGCAAGCTGCCCAGGCAGAGAGGTATCCAGACCCATATGAATTCAATTAGCAAGTCTGGTGCAGTCACGCAGACTAGTGTGAGCTGATCCACCTGCAAAGCCACAGGGTGATGCGGTAGCAGCTTCAACCTTCCTGTGCAGTGGTCACAGCCGTTGTCTGCCTGCCAGCAGTGTTTAGCAGTGCAGGAAGCCTCAGTGGAAACACTAAAGCGGTATTCATGGCCAGTGGGGACACTGCAGGGTATGTAGGGACATACAAGTCCAGACGTGGAGCCCTGTGTAGTGGTAGAATGGGTGGGAGATGAAGAGTTACTCCAGCTGAGGGATGAAACACTCTCTGGGTGATGTTCAGCCTCATAAAAGTGAGGAATCCTCTGCTTCCAAAACAGAGAAGACAACTGTCATGGGACACTCAAGAACTCTAAGAATTTGGTGCCAACTAGCCATGCCAACAGCAGAGGGTGACAACTTGGATTTCTCTTACATGAAGAAACTCTCCCTAAGCAGCACAGTAGCTGCCTATAGGCTACCTGAGCGCAAGAGGAGTCTTTGCTTCCCAGAGAAAGTGTGATGTGATAGTTTTGTGAACTTCTCAGCAGTGATGGATTGGGGTAAACAAACAGATAGACACTGGATATATACAGAACTGGGGCAGCATATAAAAATGAATTTAAAAGGGCAGGTATTTTAAGATATGGGTTCTGCTTAGCCCAAGAATAGAAAAACCTCTACCTTTATTCAGGAAAACAAAAGTTTTCAGCAGGATGGAGATTCAAGGAAGCAGGTAGTTGATCTGAGGGGTGAATGGAGAAGACAATAGAAATATATAAGTGGGAAACCATATGGATGTGTTACCACATTCAAGGTCTGTGACACATCCTAACTTTAAAGAGTCTGGCAGGGGCCCATAATCAGGCTTCCCCAAGGCAGTGATACTTGGGGGTGCAGTACTCATGCAAGGGTGGGAGGAAGCTCTGCGAAGGGCCTGTTGCAGCCTGTTGAGTCCCACTGAGTGCCATTCCAGCTGCAAGAAATCTATTACTGACATAGACTATGGAAAATATAATAACTATTTGCAAAGGCTAAGAGGTGGCCTGGGGCACTGCAGAGTACCCAAAACTGTCTTCACTCTGCTCCCTCCACCCCCTCAAAATGGGATGAATTTCAAGACTGCTGTTCTCCTTTTAAGCTCAGGGATCTTACCTTTAGCAGATCAGTAAAACTGGGCACAAGGARACAAACTGAAGCCTAGAGAAAAGAACTACTGAGTATCCCTGTCCAAGTATTACGACTATAAAACGTAGCGATTTCACAAGTCTGTTCTGAAGGTTTGTAGTTTCACTGGCTTTTATGTTCAGAAATTGCAAAAAACAAAAATAAAGCCCTCATGTTTCTGCACAGAACTCTGCAACATCAGTGGCTCAGTGCTGTCTTTGCCCTGTTTCTCAGCCAGCGTTGAGCTAGGCTCCCAAGCACAGCTAGATATTTTGCAGCTAGCTTCAGCCAGCCTGTGCCAATTTGTGACACAAAGATCCCCTCAGGCTGCCTTTAGAGCACTGATTCAAGCAATTTCTGTAGGAACAAATGTCCTGAAAATGTTCTTAGAGTAGTTAGAGTAGCTGGCCTGGGTGTCAGTGGCATTTTGCCCGGGTGACAGGTTGAGTGCCGTGTTCCACGTTTAAATTTTAGGTGAAAGGAGCAAGGTGGAGGGGAATGACAAAAAAGGGGAAATCATCAGGTTGCCTTGCTTCAAGACGCACCTGTATGGCTGAGTTGAGCTTCCCTATGCAGAGGGGGCTTATTGCTCCTGAGTTGTCCAGCTCTTGCCATTGCTTTGTTGTTGTCATGTAGTTCCCTGGTGAGGTCACTCTTGATCTTCTGTTTGTTTATTTAAGTGTACCCATCTCTCCATGCCTCCTTTAGTCAGACATCTCAGCCATTTGCCTCCTGATATTTATCAGTTACTCTGTTCTCCACCTTCGTTACCTTCTTTCCCAAGGCAAGCTTATGATCTGACTGACCTACCATTTGTAGGTAATACCGAAGTTGTCATGAGCAGTATAAACTACTCCAATCCACATCATCAGGTGAATTAGGGGAGGATAGTGAAGRTACCTCTTTTTTTGATGGTGACTAGAGGAAATTCCCTTTCATGAATGGGCTTTGGGGCTCTAAACTGTCTCGGATCTGTCTTCACAATCAGTAAGCCTCTGCCTTCAGATATTTCTGTATGCTAAACATAACTAAAAATAAATTTCCTGGAGAGAAATGTTTTATAGTAACAATTAAGCCTGCTATTCTTCTTGAATTTCTGAATAGAAAAGCCTGACATCCCAGATAGCTGGAGTAATTGCCAGCGTTTAGTACTGATATGGCCCAGAGCAAATACGGTGGTGGGGATGAGCATTCAAAGCCTTTTCAGCAAGGGGAGACACTCGTATTTCACTTCCTCCAGTTCCCCACAATAAATTCCTTCTTAACTGATGCTTTGGACACTTGAATGACAGTAGAAGATTTTATTCTGAACCACAGCCCAGATAAGTAAGGACTGCATCTGAATTGTTAAATTACAGCTATTTATCAAGGGAAAAGACTTGAAATGCTTCCATCTCTATTGTAGCTGTGAAACAATGCATGTGAAATAATTTTTGTTAGATATACTGACATTCACACTTTCTGAAGCATTGAGTAATTAGAACAGAGTGATATCTGAAATGTGCCCATTAACAATGGCTGCCATCCAAACGCATCACTTCTGGACATTGACAGATTCATTTTTTAGCAGCACATATACTGGGTTTTGGGTTGTGAGCGTGTGTTTGTGTTGTTCCCCTCACTGCCCCCAGAGTGGCTTATAGAAACAGAACATTCAAATCCTCTTTAATGTACATGAAAATTGAGAAACTTGCTCCCCTGAGGGCAATATTTGAAAAAACATAACCCTGCTACCAGCAGTCCTCTGTTGGCAGCCTATGGAGTTACCTCAGATGTTGTCCTGCCTCCATCAAGCATTTCACGTCTATAGTAGTCTGCAGCTCTGGCGGTGCCTTCCCCTGCTCAGAGTCCTCCAAAATCAGAGAGGTAGGAGCCCTGCTCCTAAGCAGACCATGGCCAGAGGGATAAGATCTGACTGGAAGCAGGGGCTTGGTCTCCACAGGGAAGTTCACTGAAGCAGTTCTTGTGGAATGTACTTTCTCCCTAGCATTTCTTTAATCCCCTTTGGAAATGGAGCAAGCCCTGTATAAGGAAGTATTCTYACCCTGAAAACGTTGGCTTCTGGTGGAGAGCTACCTCAGCACACCTGGAGTGAAAGGAAGCATTTGACAGTGAGTGGATAGAAAAACCTCTACCATCCCCTCTCCATCAGTGTAATGTTAGGCACAGACATATTTTTCCTTGCTCTAAAAATCTCACGGATCCTCCCCTTCCCTCCATCCCTATAACCAACAAGGACTTTATTCCCTCACTCATAAGTGGAGTGCTGTAAGAAAGGGGGAATGGGCAGAGGTGAGGTGACATCTCTGCCCCATGGGCACCTAAGTCATACCTGAGTGTCTTTGGGAGAGAAGGGCCTGAATTCAGCCATAAGATGTTTTTAAGTACGAAGTCAATGGCTGATGTAAATGACTGTTCCAGGTGGAAAATCGCCTAGTTAATTGCGCAGGTTTCTTCTGACCTTAGTTTCTGAGCTGAGGATATTCACAATTTGAAACTCAAAGCTCATGGGGAGATTGTGATCCAGTAAAGCTTCCTTATCAGGCACAATAAATTGGAGCACTGCAATTCTTCCTTCCAGCAGGACCAAATACTCTTTTTCTTAAATTAAAGCAAATTTCTCAAGCAGTTTTCCAATCTCAGTTCATTTCTGTTAAGCTTGTGGAAAATCTCTAACAAAGTGAATCTCTAGAAAAATAGCAGTGCCAAAATAGAGGAGAGATGTTCAACCTACTACTAAAAAAAAAAAAAAAAAAAAAAAAAAAAAAAAAAAAAAAAAAAAATAAAAAAAAAAAAAAAAAAAAAAAAAAAAAAAAATCTGTTGCTTCTCTCCAAATGGTTTGAGATTGCTAAGAAGAGCATGACATATGGAGCACACGGCACTGTGAAAATGTCAATAAGCAAAGTTATCCATGTGTTACAAATGAACCAGTAATTAAGGGCACATATTCTATATTTCCCAGGCCTTCTGTCTTCCAAGATTTTCACTTTTTGTGGTTGCAGCCACCAGTTTTAAATTTAATGAGTTACTGCTGTCAGAGCCAAATTCAACTGGTAAAGAAAGACAAAACAGAAAAGCTGCAAAAGCGGACAAAACTTTCAAAGGCAGCTCCATTATACAGTGATTCCAATTTTTATATATATATATATGTGTGTGTGTATGTATGTATGTATGTATGTATGTATAGGCTATGGCTAGGATAAGATATAGCTAGGATGTAACTATAGGATATAGCTAGAAGCAGCTTTTTGTTTGAGGAACAATTTTTCTTTCATCAGCTAGGGCCCACGTACTTGACAAAAGGGATTGTGGATAGAGGATGAACAAAGCATTAAATGAGTTTATTCAATTCGCTGAATTTATTAGTCTTATTACTTACCTAGCAAATCTGAGAACTGAGTACTAGTCCTCCATGCATAAGCACCTTTTCCTTACCTGGCAGGCTAAAATTGCAATATTTATGGAGATGCAGCACTGTGTGTGGAAACACAAATGCAGTTGTTACTAATAACTGAAGAGACTTAAAGAAGAAACAACAGTTCCTGCAGAAATGCTTCCRCAGACTGTCTTTTGCATTGCTCATGCATGTTGTTTCTCAGCTCTGAGGCAGGGTTGAAAAGGGGAGATTGACTTTCATACTGACGCACCATAATTGAAATAAATCTCTCTTCTCTGGGATTAGGATTTTTCTTGTCTTACCTCAGTCTCTATTTCCACCCTTTAAAAGGGATCTCTTTACAGTGTAGTCTTGGGAAGCCTTTTGATCAGGTCCTTCTGACAAAACCATGCTGCAGCACATCATCGAGATTGCTGAAACTACTTCTGTGTGGTGACCTTGAGGATCTTTTTGCTGTCTGACTTGTTTTGGAGGGGGAAAGAGCAGCCCTCCCACTTTCCCCASTAACCAAATGAGCAGACAAAGCCTGAACTTGGGGACCCAGCTGTCCTTTTTCTCTAGCAGAGGGGATTGGGGTAACGGGTTATTAAATAATGAGCTGTGGGAGACTGTCATTCAAGACTTTCTAAATACATGGCACAAAAAGGTGAGGTGCTTCCCCATCTCTGTTTCAATCCTTTAAATATTCCAATGCATATTGTTGCAAAAGCAGAAGTGACATCATCATTACAAGTTTAACAGAAATGAACTGAGATTGGAAAATTCTACGTGCTTCTCTGCAGGTATAGACCTGTTTTCATGCATATTGGTTAGATATTTACTAACCGCAGGAGTCCTTCTTAAGATGGCACTGTCTTCAAAAGGCTTTATGTTTTTCCAAAGTACAGTCTAATACATAGGACTGTGCAATAATTTGTGCAAATTGTCAAGAATGAGCCTTTCCCAAGGCCTTCAGCACCTCTGCATGTTTAGTGTCCATCATTATACTGTTTTCAGGAGGATTCTCATTGCTTTGGTCTATCTCTCAGACAGCCTTAGGAGCAAAGGTCTTTCTTCCCTGCTTCCACAGAAAATGCAAAGAAAATAAAAGCTTCTTAGATGCTGCAGCAGTCTGGAGAATTACTGTGGTCTGTCTTGGTTTGTTTTTCCTCTGTCCTTCCTGGGCTTTGAGCCATACAGAGCTCCCAAAGTGTTTCAGCAGGGACATGGAACACCTTCTGTGTACAGTATCTGTGCCATGGTAAAGCCCAGGTCTACAGAAGGGCTACAAGGCAACAACTCTTTACTAGGCTCCAGCAGTTCCTGCAGCTATCCATCCTCTGATATGAGAATTACTAACCTCTTTCTGTTTAGATATGGGAAGCAAGATCTAGATTTTCAAATTTCCTGATACAATTTTTAAAGAACCTCTAGGAGTGTGACAAAGGAAGCTGCTGCATGGTGAGTGAGCTCGGGAAGCTGGTCTCGTGTGCAGCTGTGCCAGGGATCTTCCTGAATGAGGGCAGAGCACATCCTCATTAGAGCAGTGAACTGGTGGTGGTGTGCTCTGCAAGGCAGTGTGGTTTAGCTGGACTTTTGGAGATGCCTCTGGTCTGTATAGCCATGTTTTGCTCTGAGAACAGCATCTAATGTGCAATCCAGACCTAGTCAAAAATTACGTATTTCTAATTTCATTGAAAATTTTCACTTAAAAATGGTATACCTGTGTGCTTAAAAGTGAACATGAACGATTTGCTTATCTCTTCCAGTTGACATTCAGAGGCTATAATTCAAACTGAAACCAAGTTAATTTACTACGTCTTTTTTTTTTCTCCTGTAAGCACATCACTCATCACGGGCTAGAAGTTTTGTGCACTTGGGGATACAACAGAATGCCTGAGGCTTTGGGACCACTTGCTAACATCTGCCTGCAGATGCATTTTTATTGGCTAAACCTTTCAGTGAATGAGTGCAATGTGGTACATTCAGAGTTAAAAAGTGTGCGTGGAAAGCTTATTGCACAGAAATTCACACAGGAATGTCTGCCACTAGTCTAAGGATTAATTTTACTATGTGTTTCTAACCAGGCAGCATCAGTATCCCCTTCAGAAAATCCCTGGATTACAATTATCTCTTTAATATAAGGCAGGGCATGATGCTTAAAAGGATTTCCCCTGAAATGTCATATTCCAGACTTCCCACGGCTGCCCARTTGTCCTTAAACTCGCTGCATGAACTGCTCTGCTTTGGAAGTGGAGGGGAGCAGCAGGCTTCCCCTCTGCCCCACACAAACATCTGGCACAGCAAGAGGATTATTGCTCTTACAGCCAGACGCAGGCTAACCTCTTGCCTAGGAAGCATCTTGGAGAAGAATGGGCAAAGTGAAAAGAGAAACCACAGTACTGGGAGGGGGGAAACTGGAAGCATGCTGAGGCTTAATTAGCTTGGCTGAAGCCAATCGGCAGCAAAGGCCTTAGCAAGTACAGTGCATTAACCAGAAAAGGTTAGGAGGCAAGAGGGTCCGCTGCCTTCCCTGAGGGAGGGAAGGAGAAAGGGAGCTGGGGCAGAGCGAACGCAGAGAGTTGAGGATGGCCCGTCTCCTGCACTCCCGAGAAGTGATGCTTTTTCTGCAGGAGTAGCACAGTACTGAGGTGTCTGCCACTGACAGAAGCATTTGTGCTGGCTGGTGTTGCTCACCTCCTTCGGGATGCTGTGCCCCTGGGAGCCTGAATTACGGCTCCATCATATAAGCACCAAACAAGGACACAGCTCCTTACTCCGAGACTTTACAATGCAGTAACCGTAAAATCTTTTAAAAAAAAATCTTAAAAACTTAAATCTGGCCTCTGATGCCAGTGATCTCCTACTTCAGCCCAATCACAGTTTCAGTATTTTATTTGTCTTACGAGTTTTGTCTAGTGCTGATATTTGGCTCAATGGGTGGAGGAATCAATGAGAAAAAATCAAAAGGTGGCCAAAATRCTTAGCTTTCAAGCTTTAGCATAACTACTTGTCTTGACTCTGTTATTTTTTTTTTTGTTTGTTTGTTTTTTGTTTTTTCCCCCAAATCTAGTTACTGCATGTCCTAAATATTTCAATGAGCTGTTTGTAGTGTAGGAGGTAGTTTTCTGTTACCGGAAACTTCAGGAATAATCCCTCTGAGGCCAGTATTGTTCCAAATTCAGGAGAGTCAGCAAACAAGAATGTCATCTGCCCAGTCATTGTCAAATGCTGAAAAATTCATGTCCTCTTATCACTGCAATATATCTCACTTTCTATATCTTTCCTGGGTCCTGGCAGATGGAATATACATTATTTATGTATTTATTTTAATTTTTACAGTGCATGTTTTATCATCACTTTTTCCAGGTTAGCTATGCCATATGTCACCTGAGCAACAAAATAGGATGCTTCTTCGTTTGGTCTCTTGGAGGCTGGCTCTATCTATCCAGTAGCATTAAATTCATATTGATATGAACTTCAGAAAGTGCAGAGATTGATTACAGAGAGGGAAAGAGAAGCTGTTAGCTTCTTTCTAATAGTTCTAAAGAAATGATGTCCACTACGAACCATTTAGAAATAGAGCGGAAATCAAGTATTTGGAAATCTCAGAAGGGATGTAGTTCATTAACACTTTTTTACTTTGTGGCATAGCCTTTTAGAAGGACAATGCAAAAGAGCTCTCTTCAGCGCTCAGGGAAAAAGAAAATCTGAGGAAGGAAATTTTTTTTAGGGGCAATTCAAGAGGATGTTAAAATTTAATGATACGGTAGAGAAAAGCTGTCTCTGAAGGCTGGAGAGAAGCTGGTAAGGGAAAATCTTTCCCTCCCACCTTCCTTGTTCATGTTCTGGTTTCTACATGAGGTGAAACATACCAGAAGTCTTGTTTTCATTTGGAATTGAGAGGTTATCGGCTTGTGGTCTTTTTGCCTAGGTAGTAAGGCAAATAATTCAGCATTTACAGATTTGCATCTGAACACATCTACAAGCCTGTGTGCTTACTAATAAGATACTTGAAACATATGAATTTAATCCCAAATATTAATGCGGTACTAGAATTGAGAAAGGACTGAAACAACATGCTCCCATTCCAACGTAACTCTGTTGCAGTGAAGTTGTGTGCATTTTAAACAATGCAATAGGGATCCTACTTTAATGCTCCTGCTTTGAAGATGAGACTTTCAAAGGGCTCTTCATCTCCGCACTTTCATTGAGAAAGAGACACTAACAGAATCAGTGCTATCATATATTTCATACAGAAACTATTTTTCTTTCCCCTTTTCTAGCAGTGCTTCTGCAGTCTTAAAGAAGAAGCAGCATCACTGTAACATTTTTCCTCAAAAATATAAGACAATGATAAAGCAACGGTTTTTCAGTCACTAGCTGGCCCCTGCAAGCTGTCATATTTGCTTTCTTCATAAACAGAAGACGAAGTCTTCAGCACTGGGCAAATACAGTGTATTCTGGCAATCAATATCTTATCATGACAACACTTTAGCAAGGGAGCCACAGGGTGCTAGTATGGCATGATTCATCCTACTTCCTGGCATCACTGCTTTGTTTCAGTCTGCTAAATTTTCCCACTTAAAGTATGATATATTCCTTCTGTCATTCCTGTATGTTTCAGGGCAGCAGGCTCCAAAAAGAGTTTATAAATGTATTACTTCAAGCCCTTGTTGAGAAGAACTGAATGGCAAGAGCCTGAGATGAGTCTGGTAGTTGTAAAGGTTACTCGGTGTTTGTACTTGCATAAACCTCTTTGGCTGTAGGAGGAACAGCTGGGGCCCTGTTAAAGCCCAAAGTAAAGCTCCAGTACAGCTGGGCTGTTCTTGCACCATCTTCAGTCTGAACCTAGAGCTCCTTCACTCCACAGAAAGGTGKTTAACCTGGTGAATTGCAGATCCACGCAAAAAAGATATGTGCAATAGCTGACAGTGTTTTACAATGTGACCATCTGAATCAGTTGATGAGGCCAGCCTTTCAGGGGCTCACATGTGGGTTTTCAAGTGCTGGAAACCCAAAGAGATGTTTTAACTCTCTATTTTGGCACCAGAAGGAACCAGATTTCTCCCAGTACAGGTTCTGGTTCAAGAGATTTAAAAATACATGCTCTGCAGCTACATATTCTAAGTTTATAAAGCATGGGCAGGTCTTTACTAAGCAGCTTGTCTTTAAAACTGTGATTTGTACATCTCACACAGCTTCATCAATTAATAATGTGGTAAACTCACACTGTGTCTTTTTCCCATAATAGACACAGTGTGTCTGTTTGTTCTATAAAGCAGTTGAAAGTATTTCAAAAAATCTGTAAAATATCAACAAGATCTTGCAAAAATTATCCTATAGAGTTGCAACACTGGGCAGATAACATTATAAATAAATTCTTATCCTTAATAATAATGAAGTTTCTTGRTTATAAAGAGAACCAAATGCCTTCCAGAAACTCCATGTTTTGCTCTTCTGTTCATTTCAACTATGTTGAAGGCATAGCAGGCTTTCACTCCGGAATATATGATTACTCTTTTATCTTGCGGCAAACAAAATGCAGATTTGATGAAAGTGTCAGTTCAGATTGCACTTCAGTATTTGCTGTCACAGGTCTTGAACATGTTAGGAAAACATTTTGCATAAGCCCTGACTATCACTATGGCAGTGCTCTATGAAAGTAAACTACAGAGATTGCACTTCCTGAATTTAGAGGTTCTGATTTTCTAAGATGCCTCAGTCCTGCTGGGTCTGAATGTAAGGAGTTGGTGCAACCATGTAATTTCCTCTTTGTTAAAGTGAGTGTGGAAACCTTGGATTTCTTGGTACCACACAACAGAATATGCAAGAAATCCCTACTGTAGCTTGGTGAACACAGATGGGAGTTAGGAGTTCTTGAACAAGTGGGAGCTGATTCCTTAACATTTTTTTTTAAGGGTCTTTTTAAAACCTGGACCTTAACGTCAGTGTTGAGTTTTCCCAAACGTTTCCTTCATGGCAAAGACTCTGTGAAGGGCAGTGGTACTCTCTCTTCTCTAGGGTCTTCATTCCCTCCCTGATCTGCCCCACTCTGCTCTAGACCCTCGTACTCCAGGCACTCTTGAATCCCTTGGCTTTGGCATCACTGTCACTCTTTCATCAAGAAAAAAATAATAATTGGCAGCAGGAATCGCATTTGCAGCAGTTCCTGCRTTTTGGTCCTGTGTTTTCTGGGCCACAGTGAAACATTGTGGGGGAATGACCACTTCTTGTAAAGGCTTGCTTTAGCTGTAGAAGAAGYGTTTTACCTTTTAATAAACCTTCTGAAAAATAGGATGATTATTGTAAGGTAAACTGATTTCAGCAGCAGAATTAATTGAATAAAGAATTGTGAAAATTAGTTGTTTGAACTGCAGATACCTTTGTTGGAGCAAAGAGGTGGAATAAAGAAGATCATAAGAATTTTTACAATGCAATAAATGTATTTTTCAGATTCTTGCCTGTGAGCACTGGAACAAGTTGCCCAGAARGGTTTTGGAGTCTCCTTCTCTGGAGATATTCAAAGTCTGCCTGGATGCAACCCTGTCTAACATGCTCTATGTGACACTGCTTGAGCAGGGGGATTGGATGATCTCCAGAGGTCCCTTCCAACCTTACTGATTTTATGATTGCTCTATGATTGCTCTATTTGCCAGAACAACCATTTCAGAACTGGTTTTACAGTTCTTTATTCATTGAAATGGATAAGGATTTTTAATGTATGGTACTAATCCAAATGTGGTGTGCCAGTTCAGCTATTTTTAAGGCTAAGGTTAAGACTGTTGACAAATTCTGCCTATTGTCTAAGAAAGCGTARATCTAAAAAAGTCCAATTTTAGAGATCTTTTTTTTCCAGCTAAAGCCAGGAAAAGATATTAGTTRCACTTTCTGTGTTTATTGTTTAGGCACTGCAGATTCTCTGTGAAGCAAATTCTTGAAAGTTAAGAAGTTGAAATTACTGCATAGTTAATATGGGAGAGTTAATTCTCTGTGCAGACCCAGCTGAATGCCCCATGTAAGATGATTCTYAAGACACATTCTCAGAGTCTGATCTCATAGTAATTAAAGTAATAATTCAAATAATTAAGCTGAGAGTACCATATTATTCCACCATTCAGTTTATTCAKGCAGCATTTGAGTTGGAGGTTAGAAGGAAGTGTCAATTTCTTTATTTGTAGGACCAAGGGGAGCTTTGTGGGGAGGAGGAAATAGGAGGAAGCACAGGTGTCTGAGAAGTCAGAGGTACAGAGGGTGCAATGTGATATTCTTCACACCTGCGTCAGCATCAAGAAATCTTTTATGAATTCTCCTCCATGCGGCAGTAAAAGAAAATTAAAAGAAAGGCAGGAGGCAGTGGCAACACTGGCAAAAAGACATGCAGAGCAGCAGCAGCTGTGGTTAGTGCTGTCTGATGGACTTCCATTTTCTGCCCACCTCCAGATGAAGCTGGGGACCATTGTGTTGCAAGAAGGATGTGTCCTCCCCTCCTTAGCAGGTCATGCTTCCTCAAGGAGAGGGCGGTGACATTCACCAAACGGTGATGGTGTGTGGGGGTCCAGCAAGCTGTTCCATACTCCTCATGCTGCAGCTGCAGGAGAGAGCTGCAGGAAAAAATAACTTACTTACCTGGGCATAGAAGCTGAACCTGTAGCTGTTCCCATCTGGCACAGATCAGGTGCTAAAACTTTGTGCTATTATTTTGTGCCTTGCAGAGGGCACAGGCAACTAAAATGTGGCARTGCTTGAGCTTGCTCTAAAACATCCCTCATTAGGTTATCTGGAAACAAATCTATACCAATTCTTACTCCATTTTAATATTTCTGAATGCCTACTAAGTGTAAATGACAGGTTATTGCAATTCTGATTTCTCTAGTGATACCTTTCATCAGCCTTTTCTACAAATCCTTTGTTGTTTCATCTGATTGAAAATTTATTCATAGAAATCAGAATCTGTTATTACCAAGGGAAGAATGAGCATAATTGAATAAACAAAAGGAAATGAGCACAATTTTGGCACAGAAATGAGGAAAATAGGCAAATGTGATATATTAGTGATGTTACGGGCATCTCAGCTGGCCTATACCTACCTCTTTCTATGGTACACGGACCAGGTGAGCAGTGCAGGAGATACATCATTGGCCAGCTGTGGTGAACCCTGRGGTATCATCTGTTCCCACCTACTTGTGCTTCTAACACCAGAGAAAGAGCAAGTAGATTGCTCTTAATACTGTTCCTTACTTCCAGGAAACTCATGGCTGACAGTGGATAACATTAATACTATTTCGAGAAGAGTTAAAAAAATAGTGAAGACAGGGCATCTTTTACTCGCACTGAGTGGAGCTAGAGATGCAGAAYGTAGTAACAAATGACTTGTTACAAGTGATCAACCATTAAAGATCTGTTCTTTCTGCCAAGTTTTCAAGGTACTACCTTTATTTTCTTGCTCCTTGTTCATTTTGCTGTGGTGTCATCTCTGAAGCATGAGATACCATACTAGGAGAAAGAACACTGAAAGGAATAATTTCCATGTGTGAAAYGGAGAATATATGGCATAGTATCTTCCTTAGAAAACAGTGAGGAGGGGACAAAGCTTGTCCGGCATCACCTAGAAACCAGTGATAAAGGTGGAGAAGAGTTGCTGAAGTGTGCTGCATAGAAGTCAAGGCTGTTTCAGCCACAGCATCACACCTTGACTTTTCTCCCTTACTTTTCCTGCCATTTGGCAACCTTTTTCCTTTCAATAGCTAAGGCACATAGTGTTTCAAGGCAAAAGGTAGTCTCATGTGGAAGAATTGAGGTTTTAGAGTATGTTCCAGGGGTCTAAAGGCATCTGTCTTCTCTTGTTTTGATTTTGGGGGTTAGGTTTAGCTAGATTGGTTAGAGCATCGTGCTAATAATGCCAAGGTCGTGGGTTCAATCGCTGTACGGGCCACTTGTTTAAGGGCTGGACTAGATGATCTCCAGAGGTCCCTTCCAACCTTACCGATTCTATGATTCCTATTTGTATTTTGTTTTCATTGTTTTTTCATTTTAAGATATGCTGAGAAAGGCAAAGCAAAGAAGCATTTAGCTCTAGACTATAATCTTACCTCATATCTCCTCTCTCTCCTTACAAATTCTAAAACACTTGCACTGGCCAGAAAATGGAAGAGCTCAAAGCAGCAGCCTGTCAGATTCTGCATGCTTTCAGAGGTCCTTGAAGTCACTTACAGTCTAGAGCAGGTATATGAGCCTCCCTCCACTCCTGCAATGGTGCCCAGCACATGGTAGGAATGTTCATCCATATAATACTTTTGTGTGTATGCAGGCATGGATATACGCATAAAACTGTAACAACGTCATGAATGTTCCTTTACACAAGTAATTCCTGAATATTGTATACGATGAGTTCTCATCATCCTTTCTTGTGAACCGTTGCTGACACTATCTTCACTCTTTAGGGAGAGTATTGTAGAAGTGATGGGAACAGCTGCTGGGAACCCCTCCAAAAAGGATTTTGTGTGTGTGTGAGAGAGAGAGAGTGTGTGTGTGTAAATACAATGATGTATCTCTCTTCATGCTATTTTCCTCTTCTTGGACACTCACTGAAGTATAACTTCCAATTTTTCTGGTTTATTGCCCTGGAATCTGACAAGACATTTGCTTTGCACTGCCTATTTTGGTCATATCTTTAGGATAAGGGARTAGGGACAAACTGTGTCCTTAGGGACAAGCTGCATGCATCGCTGGTGAGTACCTCAGCTCTGAATTTGTGTGTGCGGTCACTGTGCCCGTAACCACTCTTTATTGCTTCTTTGCACAGAAATGGATTTTGCATCTCCATCCTATTGCACTGGTGTTCTTCTCACAGAAATAAGCTACTGTAATTCCTTGCCAAAATACGGCCATGCCGTATGGAAGGGATGCTTGTCCCTTCCATAATGGCCACAGAGAACGGTGTGCTCTGTTCCTCCTGGTATCACCTGAAGTCTGTTTTCATGTCTCTTCCCTTCCAAAGAATTGCAGTTCATCCCCTCTTCCCTCAAACATTGTAATTGACTTATTTAGTTCCATCTGTGACTGTGGACTTCAGTGCCAAATATAACTGTTTCAGCTTTAACAGTGTTGGAGAGATACTGACTTAGAGAGACAAAATGAATCTAGGTTTGAAAAGCTTAGGGATGATTTAAGCATGTTGGTTACATGAAGAAAATCATAGATCTCAGTTTTGTCCCTTCTGTCTATGGGGATTAAACAGGATCTGAAGGGGTAGAAGGGCAGTGRATGGGGAAGTAAATTGACTTTGCATTGTGGTGTTAAACCTACCGGCTGCAAGAAAAGATAATTCCACCTGCTACTAAGGGACTTCCCAATAGTACAGGTCGGGAATAAAATCTATGCATGTTCCATCTTGAGACATTTTTTTTTTCTTCTAGTTCTTGGCAGCATCCTAAAATGGGTGGTATAATGAGCACTCTGGAACAACACAATAGTTAGCTATGCAGAAATTCCAGTGCACTGACCCCAAAGAGTTATCTGATGTAGGTGTAATTATTTGTAAAGTAAATCAGGCTTGGATTATGAAATATTTGCTCATGTCATTCCCTTCAAAAGAGAGGGCGTACAGTTAGATTCATACTGACCTTTTCTAGGCAGCCCTTTGACGTTGCAAGTAGGCGGAGGAAGTGTGGAGGCACTGGCTCCATCAACACAACACAGGGGGGTAGTGCTGCGAGATGATGAGGATCTCAGGAGAGGGAAAGGCCTTACACAACGTGAAGCAGTGTAGTATCTGGTTGACAAGGGACAGAAGCCACGTCCACTCACCCCTTCATTGGTGGAAGTGCCTGACACCTCTATGCAATAAAGTACAAGCAATTGAGGAAGCCAGTTAGTCTCTGATTGCTTTTTCTGGCTTGCTGGCTGTGAATTTTTGAGGGAATATCTGTGGGAAAAGCATACAAAGTCACATAAGGAAGGTGGAGGAGCTCCACCCTAACAMAGGCAGAATGACAGGAGCTGCTAGAGCTACTAAGCTCACTTGGAAGAAAGCTGGGGCTCGGTCTTTCCTGGGGGTACGCTGGAGCATGCAATTTGTGCTTCTCGCACTTCTTGGCTCTGCATCTCATCCTGCCTCCACAAGCACGGAGGTAAAGCTGGAACTGGTGCCCATAGCCCCACACTATCAAACCTCACCAATCTGCTATCTTTTGAAAGCAAATTGATCTCTCTTTGGGGTATTGGAATTAGGACAGAGAATCTGCAGAAAAATTGAGTGGTTTGGTACAGTCAGGGAGCAGGAGACCTGCCATTGCTTGGCCACAGCACTGGTCATGAGAAAAAATGCAGAAAACACACCTGAGAAGTGTTGAGAGGTTACGTAATCCATCTTCTTATCCAAAAGGTCAATGTCCTGACACATTTTTCTAGACTGTTCTGAGCATCTCTAGTGATGGGGCTCCCCACAGCGCCCTCAGGCAATCCTTGCATAGCTGAAGTTCTTCCTATTGTCTAAATTTTCCGTGGCATATGGCCATAATACTTGTCCCTTCTGTAACAGACACAGAGAACAGTGTACTCTATTCCTCCTGGTATCACTTAAAGTCTGTTTTCATGTCTTTTCCCTTCTGAAGAATTTCAGTTCATCCCCTCTTCCCTCAAATCAGTCATATTTTCCTGGCCTCAAGTCATTTTTGTTACTCGCCTTTGGACTTTCTCCAGCTGGCCCACAAATTCTCCAAATGTGGGCCCCAGTATGCCTGCTCAAATCTGCAAACAGTGGAAAACAGTTGACAATGAACGATAGCAGTGAAATTCTCGTTCAACAATAGCTAAAGCACTTCATTGTGGATTGTTTTAAGAGACTGTATATTTAGCTAATATCTTTATCTGAGATTGAATTTTAGCATATTTTGCACCCTGCCTTATATACCAAAGGAGCGATCCCCTCACTCAGCAGCTGCCACAGACTTCTCTCAGGCTACTTTCACAGAAGAGCTATGAAACCCAGAAGCATGTGMGGCTTGTGCAAAATGTGCTCCATCAGGCAGCACATTCAGTAACCTGAGTGACATCGGACAGATTGCACATGCAATTTAGCATGTATTTCTGTGAAATTATCCCCCTTCACCTCCCTCCCCCCCTTTTCTTAGTGCAGCAAATCTGCTACAGCTGTCAGCGCTGCAGGTTTTTTTAGGTTTTCTCTCTTCCCCAGGAGAAGTTCAGGGTGCTAGGGGCCACAGTTACAGTTTTGGTTTCTGAGAGCTGATCTGATTTTCAGAGGGAAGGCAGGGAGTCAGATTAGAACAGTGTGTGAATTTAAAGCCCTGTAGTTTGTATTGCTATTAACAAATATTCAGTTCCTTGTGCAGAATGAGCTTAATTCAGAAAATTCAGAATAAAATCCTTTTATCTGGGTACATCAGCACCTCTCAGTGCTAATGATCTGGAATAAGTTCCCACATAGGTAAGCCCTGGGCATACGATCTCTCCTCTCCTCTTTGGACTAACACCGCTGGTACGTATGTGCTGTGTAATCCCACCCTTTCTACCGAGAAGGGATGTTGGACCACGTCTGTGTGTGGGTTTGCCTAGAATATATATTTTTTTTCGGGCTTACTTCGAAGTTTACATGTTTAAAATGAGGGAACAGGAATTCCTTCTACATTCATTTGTTTTGCAACTTCCTAGCATATAAAATTTGTGATTAGAAATCGCTGCACTGTTTGTGATGGCAATTGGGGCTTTTAAAATAGCAATATTGTCTGAAATAAATATAGAGGTCCCCAGACTGCAGTCTGGGTCCTTTTGTGTTTCTCTTCTGGTTTGTGCTCCTTTACGGGATCACGTTTTCAAGAATTTGTCCACAGCCAAAAGACCTAAATATCTACTGCTAAATTAAGACAAAGAAAAGAAGTGTTTTGGTATTCTAACAGAATTGCCCAACTGCAGGAGCTGCAGAAGGATGAAAACCCCTCCAAATAATACAAAACTCAATAAAATCAGCAGGTAGACGATTCAAATTTTGATTTTTAGGCATACAAACTCACAGGCAATTAAGCTGCCCATGGTTAAATTAATAAAATCAGATTTACTTTCAACAGTGTGGAAGCATTTACTGCAGTAGACAGCAGAAAATTTTCCCAATTTTTGACATAAGTATGATCTTTTAGACAAAGAACTGGAATTTCGTGCCATTTCTGCAAATTCATATAGCTGATGCCAGCAGTTATGTTGTATTGCATATCGTGCCTCTTTAAAATAATTAATGCTTGTCAGTTATCTGCATTTTGCAGACACGTAGCTGTACAGTATTTATACTGTAGAGACTCCTTCTGCATTTATCCTATGGCTGATGTAATAGCAGTTATTTCCAGATGATACCTATCTTCTAGGACACCAGTTCCCTACTTCTAGTGCAGTACATATTTCCAAAAAGCCTAGTGCTTATACATATAAATAGTTTGAGCCAGCTTTTGGGAGTTTTGCAAGCAATGTTTCAGATTGTTTTTTCCACAGCTAAAATGATGTTGACTGAAGATTAAACTTGCTTCTCTCTGAGGAACTCTGCCCAAGGCCCACAGTTTTGCCAGCACTTGAGATACCATCATAAAATCACAAGTGTTGCAATTTTTGGTTGATTTCTTTGGCAGTCACTAGTTTTCATACCGCTGCAGGCAGCTTAGTAGTTTCGGATCAACCCTAAATTGATTGTGTTTTTTGTAGTTATTCTGAAGCTGCATTGATCTGTCACCTGGCTACATTGCACAAATGCTTGTGGACTTTTGGGAAACCTACTCCAGAACATGCTGACTCTTCATTTTAGTTAGAAGTGCCTGAAGTCACATCTATATTGGAAAGTTAATTTGGACTACATTAGGTTGTGGATTAAAAGCAGAGTAGCTATTTTCAGTTAACATCTTGCATTAGCAGCACTCTCTATATGTGCACTGTAAAATAGGAGCCAGATTAACATACTTTTACTCACGCTGAATAATGGCTTTACATTATACATGGTCCTACCTGAGTGTAAAAGACAGTAATTCCTCTTACAGATCTTTTGAGATTAGACTCTAAAGGACCAAATGTTCTCTTCAATATTAAGCTTCATCTCTAAGTTCAGATCACTTCCTTTGATCCATGAAAATATGCCATTCCAGACCATATGAAATTCAAAACTGAACGAGTTTTGAAAGAATATCCCTATCCAGTGATGGCTTAAGCTGTAATAGCTATCTGCCTTTGGTTTGCTATGTTGTCTGGATGTTCTGGTAAGGAGCAACCATCTAGCTGATTCTTCAGGCCACTCTTATTTGTCAAATCACATGGACCAAAAGGGGATATAAGCATGGATGGACCTACAAACATACAGGCCCAATGTCCAGCTTCTTCCGGACAGTCGCAGGGCCTCTGTGCTGGTTAACCACAAAAATTTTCAAACCCAATGAAAGTGGCTATTTCCTGGATGTCATCCTTCACACATTGTCAGTCAGGTTGGATACTCTCTTTGGAGGCTTTTGGATTTTTGCTTCTTCAGGTAAAATCTCTATAACCTGCTAATGCCGGGCTGTTAGTGAAGGTATGAGGAAGAGTGGAACATTTTACAAATGTTACCAACACCCTTGTGCGAAAGTCATTTACCGTAATGTTTCACTACATGAAGTAGGATGGATAAGCAGTCGCTTCTCAGAATGATAAGTGGCTTACTAAGATGTACCTGTGTAACCACAGATCTGGAGTTTTTTTCTCTGGCCACTTACACAACAGGCTTACAAACAGTCCAACTCATTGCTCTCTGGCTTAGAGACCATGTGCATCTGCCTGCAAAGCCGTTCACAAGCCCTCAAAATGATGAGGTGCACACAGTTAAGCAGAGGCTGCAGGCAAGGCACAAGGATTCCCAGACTGGAATTCCCTTGTGCTCTGGAAAGCAGGAAATGCAGAAACAGAGCTATTCCTTTGCGACCCTTCTCATTCAGACTATCAGCACCACTGCCTCTGCCATTTACTTATGATTTACTCTGCTCTGCAGCTCCTCAGAGAAAACACAGTTAACTTGTATTCCCAGGTCACACTTCCAAAGGGCAGCACACAGAGACCTCCTGAATCCCTGTGACATTCCTGGTCCTATCTCCCACGTGGAGCCTCGATCTGCTCGGGCCATCAGCATGTTGCTGCAGCAAGGGAGATCACGTAACGTAATGCCCGGGATGTCTGACCTTGAGGGTCAGCTGTGTACTTGCACTAATGTCCGGCATTGCTGATGCCCAGAGATTTGGAGTATAAAGTCTATAAACATTTAAAGCACTCTACATGTCTACAGGGACACTCTTTAAACAGAGTAACAACTACCCACTCAATAATGAGCCCCCATTAGAGCCTAGTCTGGGAAATTCAGCCCATCAAAGTAAAAGCTCTTTTCCCTCAACGTCTTCACAGTTATCTGAAATGTTGACCCTTTATATTTGTGTTTTGTGTGTATTTACATCACCAAATGATTGGAAAATTGCCAGATTGACATTAGGATTTGGTGTAGCTGGTCTTTTTTTTGTATCAATGTCAAACATTTTGAATTATGAGATCTTATCTGACTTTGATGGTGATTCTGGACATGTCTTTACAGAACGAACAACAAAAATTACTTTATGAAGAARGAACAATAAAAATTATAAAGTGTAACAATGCAGTGAAACACCGCAGTTTAATGTTTCTTTCACATTAGACCTCTCCCTGCTGCTCTTCTGGGAGGCAAAAATCTAATTCTAATAAATTACACTTTGAGAAGCATAATGTTTATAGAGAACATCCTCTTGTGGATTCCATTGCAGCAAGACAATTGTGTGTCTTGTCATCTCTGTAGTTAATCAGGATGTGCCCCAGCACATTCAATTCATACGAGAAACGGCTTTCCGTGGTGTAGCAGCACTTTTACCTCAAGGTAGTTTATGTATAAGGGGCACTTTGACCATAACTAGTGCTGCTCAGCCCTCCAGCTACCAAATACACCCCTACATAGTCCTACACTTTCTGCTGAAAAGTTTTCAGTTGAAATATAACTCAGCTGAATTGCACCGGCTATGAGTGTAAAACCCAGTAAACATGCAATRGCCTCCTGAGGTGCCTTTCAGTGCRAATTGTCTTATGGCTCTATGTAGCTTTATTGCAGTGTTAAGCGCATTGGCAGCCACGCTGCATCACCCAACTAGGATTATCATGTCCATGTTGCTCACGTCTTTCACTAGACATATGAGGTATCTACCATAACTTTAAGCAGTGAGTTAAGATAATCATTAATTTAAAGGATGATATCTTTCTTCTAACTCTGATGGAGACTTATGGCAAGATATCAGAGAATCCTTAATACTTCAGTGATTCAGCTAATGTCCATATCCTAAGTATATGAGCATAGCATTCACTAATCTGCAAAATCTACATTTTATTGAAACATCTGATTTAGCCTAGACACAAAAAACAGACTAGCTCCAACAGTAAAATGTTCTACAGTAGGCAAATTATCTCCAGCTGAGCTCTATCCTACCTGAGCCTCTAGGACTCTTTCTAAAGTTGCCATACACCACTGCAGTGCTAAGTATGYACATGTAATTTGTACAGCTTCAGAGAAGCATCAAGCTAGCCAGTATGACAGACCTTCTGACTCTGCCAGAAGAAGGAGGTGACTTTAAAAATAGGARAAAAGCTTTTCTTTGAGAGAAGTAGGACAGTTTGATTGCATTTCAATTATTGGCCTTTTACAAGAGAAATTAATGTTTTGAGATCATTTCCAGTCTAATTGCATGTTTGGAGTGGGAGTGGAATAGCAAGAGAGTGGTATACGTGCCATTGCTCAAGTGAGATCCTGCTTCAGTTGTAAGTAGAAAGATAGTATTCCAAGGTTTATTTTCACGTACACATTCATGAGACTAGGCATTTTTTGATGTGCATTGCATATTTTGGAAAAACTTCAGTACAAGAAGCATTTTAGGTCTTACTGCAACCTTCCTATGGGACTCTGGAAAAAGTATCCAAGTAACTCTGTGCCCATCTGTGTCACTCTTGTCTCCAGCTGTAAAATTCATGCAGCGACACTGACTTATGGCATCTATACATTGGCAATAAAAAAAAGCTTGTTTTCTATTATCTATTTTCTATTATGTGTCACATGGCCATATGGAATAGATACTTCAGATTGCAGAAGATAAAAACACCATACATTGGTCAAACACTTTTTTGGGGGGAAAAGGTTATTTCTGATGTTTAAAAAGTGTGTCATAAGTCTTTTAAATTCCATGGACAGGGAAATAAAGTTGTGGCAGCCCAGCCCTGTCTTTAATGTGGCAGAAGCCCAACTGCCATAAATTGGGGCAAATCCCTGTTTGATTTCTGCCACTTTGCATGAGTGAATTATCTAGTCAACTGATTTTTTTTTTCTTGGGGGAGAGTTCGTGTCCTTGGCCAATTGCAAGCCATGTTGAAATAGAAATGCTCTTACTGTTTCTGAGATACCTGCCTTCTCCAAGGCCAGGAGTATCAGTCTGTAGGGACAGCTAYGGCCCTTTCATTCATGCAGAAGACTATCAGAACCTATCTTTTCGTTTTTAGCAACTTGAACCAAACGAAAGTCTCCAATTTATATTCTCTTATAAACTGAGTTGTTCTTATCATTAGTTATTTGAAACTTTTACCACTGTGCTATGTTTATGCAGGACCCTCCATTATTAAATTACCCTCTTTTATCGTGCTGCAATTATGTTATTCTGCCAATACCTGACTGTCTCTTTCTTCAGCATGTTCAACTTCAGCCTGTGGATGTCAAGACAAATTTTATTTGAAAGCTTTAAACAAATCTTTRGCCTAATAGGATTTCTTTAGAAACAATTTACTGCTCGCCACTTACTTAAACAGAATCAGTAACGCTTCCATAAAAGATTTGAATAGTATACATTTTATTTCCTCTCTGAATCCCTAATATGCTTTCAGTTTTTTCCACTATAAAACACTGGAATGTCTTCTTGCTATCATTCAAAAAAGGGAAAAGGAGAATGAAAACCCATGATAAATATTTTTCAGTCCTGATATCTTCCTTTACAGGCGTGTTAATTCAAATCAAAGCCTTGAAAGTTCAAGAACAAGTGTTTAGGAGACTTTAGGCTGGCATATTTTATTGAAAGTGAGATAAAAACAAATGCCTTTAGGAATTGTTATTGGGATATTGGGCAGCTGCAGAGGAGGGACCATTAATACTTGTAGCTGAATCAGATTTAATTAAGACTTAATGGGACTACAAATCACTCTGTGTGTTAAGGTCTTGTTTATGAATGATTAATAGTTTTTTAAATGGTTAATTGTTACAGCTGAAGTCCRAAGTGCTGCTATGTTGCTTATAGCCATATATAATGATGTCATCTGGAAATGTGTTTACATGTATAAATAATATACTTTTTGAAGCTACATCATTCTCYTATTTGTTTATAATGACCTCTATACAAGCTTCTTGTAATGGGTTAAAAACATGGAATTTAACCAGATGCTTATTCTATTCTTTATAGAGAAAATGAAAGTTAATCAGTAAAGCATAGCTTTTGAAGTCAACTAATATTTCAGGTCATCCTTAGCCAGATGTTACATAATTTGTAGACTGAGATTCAATACTGAGGTTCCTAGTCCTGCATTTTCATATATGCGCTGCTCGTACTATCTTGCATATTAGAAGGAATAAGAACAGCTGAAGTGCAAGGCAAAGTCTACAAAGTAGAGTATTTTTACAGCCTTAACTTTTACAATCATTCACTAATCACTGGGAGCCTCACACAACCGTGAAGWGTTGGGTATGTACAGCTATAATAGAAGGCACATCTTATTCCTGAAGGCATTAAAACCATAATAGCAATGGCCTTATGTTTTTGAGTTTGAGCTGGAACTGAACAGTGCACAGTGAAATTGAACAACAGAGGACTAGCTTCTGAAAAACAAGAGCTTCTCAAATGATACCGAAATGCTTATTAATAGATGAATGAGATACCATTTGGCTTGTCTGTCCCAAATGTAGGAATGTATGATAGGAGAACATGTAAATATTGGAGCATGTAATTAAACCAGTGTTGGATTTCTTCCTTTTTTTGTCACTATTTGTCCTTACGTCCTCCTAGTTCTATATTGAATGCTTGGCAGGAACAATCTTATGCAAAATTAAATGAGAAGAAGTTTGAAGGGGGCAGGAGCTGCTTTGGGGTCAAAATGAGTAATTTTATTTGAAATGAAGAACATTTCAATTAAATTCTCATTGACAATAGGAACTTTTAGAGCAAAGAGGTACTCTGCACTGAGTGTAATCAAATCCTGATATTATGACAAGATGCTTTTTGGTCCATCTCACTGAGTAAGATAAATAGAAAAGGCTTTACTCATCCTTTTTGGTGTTTACATTTCTGTGTCGTAGTCACCAGCATGTATTCTAGTTAATGTCACTCAATACTTCCTACAACCATTTCTTGTTTTCATATAATTATATCTTTGCAAGCCAATTATTTCTACCAGATTGATCTTTCCTGAAAAGCAATTTTGTTCAAAGGACTGAGCCCTCAGTGTTGTTGTGTGTCTCAGAGACGATGAAATTTTATTCATTAGTGCTTACATCTCTCAAAGATATGGGTTCATTAGGAAAGGAAACAGGAAATCATTTGTCTAATCCTGATGGTCCTTCTGATCCTTGAACCTGTCAATAGATAGTTTTAGGATGATCACTTCATCACTGTGTATGGGGGAAAAAAAAACCTAGATCTTTCTGGATAAATACTGGGGAGATTCTGTGAAGTCCCCTAGCAGGGCATTCAGCACTAGATGTTGTGCATCTGTTGTAGAAAGATGTGTTCAGTCACTTGCAAGAGGAAGGAAGCAAAGCATAAATTATTTATATGGTTCTATTAAATGTTAAATTAAGAATTGCCAATACTAGCAATATGTGTAATTTTAAAAATAGTCCTGCCAGAGGTATAAAATTTTTCATTGATTTTACAGCAGTATAATTGGGAAGAAACGCGCTGTACATCCAATTAATTTGGTCAGTTCACTAGTGGTAGATATTTTCGGTGACATGGTAACATAGCATATAATTGAATTTCTGTTCAGTCAAGGACATGGAAGTTATGAGATGGCACTTGAATGAAAAATGTTTCAGTGCTAGGGATGTACCTTGTTTCTTGGCTCTTGCTCAACAATGAAACTGCGTCATTGTTCAATTCGCTCTTGTGTCGTTTGTTAAATTTGCTCTCATTTCTTTTATGTTTTTCCCAGCCCTCAAAGAAACCTACTTTAAAGTTGCTCCTTCCCACTTGATCAAGTGGCATTCGCATTGTAAAGGAATGTCAAAAGCTTCCTGTTCATCCAACCGCTTTTCCAAGGTGGTTTTGTCCTTGATGCCAGACCCTAACTCAAATGGAGTCAGCCAGCTGCAAGTCGACACAATTAGACACTGTCTAATAGAGTATTGAGAAGAGAAATGCTTACAGTTATTTTGTCATGTATTGATTTTATAATACATGCTTCGGTTCTAATAAATCAAAGAGCTTTCTGGGGCATGGGTTTCCCTGACTCTAGAGATCATCAAGTGTTCACAGCAGTCGATATAGACACTGGTAAAAAGTATGTAATTAACTCAAGTCATTTATAGCTAAGCATTGCTTGGTGCCATATTTCTTTCCTTTACTGCAGGAGACCCTTCTCATCGTGGTAATGATGCTAGTATCGACTCCTTTATGCACAAAAGGAAGTGATGGCCTCCATCTCGATGAACACTTACAGTAACTGCTAGGGGCACCTGGAGACTCATGTGTTGGTCCCCCACGCCACTCACCAGTGAGAGAGCAGGGTCTGCATTTCAGCTGGGGAATCTCTCCTCCATGCTTTCTGTAAGAGTCCCATAAAAATATTTTTAGAAAGATGGCCAGAATTGTTGATGAGTAAGTTTGATCCCATTTTCAATGAATTAGATGTTATTTCTACAGAGAAACTTGAACACATGGCATGTAGAAAGATTTCTCAAATGRCAATAATCAGGCAAGACAATAGGTTATTAAATCTTAAATCTGTAGCCTTCTTCTTARTATCAGCCAACTCATCATTCTTTACTCCCATAGGCTGCAAGTAAGATCAGATGGGTTCTTCTTGGCTTTGTAGCTGTAGGAATGGAGTC
Source organism: Rhea americana (assembly GCF_003343005.1). Taxonomy (NCBI): domain Eukaryota; kingdom Metazoa; phylum Chordata; class Aves; order Rheiformes; family Rheidae; genus Rhea; species Rhea americana. The sequence goes on along the minus strand of NW_028185206.1, from coordinate 2,020,318 downwards.
TGAGAAGGTTTAAGCTAAGCATTGACTAGCTTACAGCTAAATACTTGAGTCAAACAAAATAGGTGGGAACATGACCGCTTGGATAAAGAGAGAAGTTGAGTTCAGGATCACAAAGTAGATTCACAGTAAAATAAGAACGAAAATGTACATTTTTAAAGGTCTTTCAATCTGATTTTAGTCTGACTTTCCTGGAACTCATTAGCTAGGACACAGTTCTGCAAGTCATGTGTATCCTGCTCCATGAGCCAGGATGCAACCAGGGCAAGTTTTCTGGTCTCCGTGATGACAGTTGTGGGCACCTAGAAATGATGATTCATATGCTGGATGGAAGAACTGATCTTAGGAAACTTATCTCAGTATTTGGGCCAGTACATTAACTGATTTACTCTTCAATGTTTTATTTATTCAAAAAGCAAACAGATCACTAGCTAGCCGAAGACCAGGTGAAATAATTGACAAAGACTCTGTCTTTTGATTGTAGATGCCTAATGATAAACAGCTACACCTGGGTGATATCTGCAAAATGAGGAGGGAATCCTGYTGGTATATTTCTGATTAATCATTCATTACTTCTGCCAGCCTTTCCACTATGATAGCCCCTTTCCAAAATCCTCAAGAGGAGAAAAAGCCTCCTGAGGTTGTGGAGGTATCTAATTGTTACACCTTGTTTGTGAGCTGGTTGTTCAGCACTGTATTTTAGTGATGACAAACATGCTTAGCAAAACACATCCTGAGGGAGAGTCTGGTGAATGCACATTAATTTACAAAGCAAAGTCTTGCTATGTGGCCATGAAATGTAAACATCCAGCCAGAGTAACAGGCAGAGATCTTGAAAACATCTAATCCATTCCACAGGCCCAAAACAGGATCAACTTTAAYGATATTATCTATACTACTCTTACAGATTTTGAACTCTTTGTGGATGTTCTATGAACCGGGGGACTTTGTAGTACAGTCAAACAAAAGATGTGAATGTATGGGAACAGCAATTTTGGTTSGTGGTCAGGATTTCTTTCCTCTGGCTTTTTTAGAAAGCAGGATGCTGGGGGAAATTAATTCTTGAAGTCTCTGAGTTTTATCATTTTAAACTGTACGGAGAAAAAAAATTGAGATTGCATCTTTCTAATTCTTTCCACTTTCTTACTTATCCCTCACCCTTTTCCCATCCTGTCTCAAAAACTATATTATTCAAGATCTTTAATCAAAAGTTAATTCAACAAACTTCACATCTCTTACCTGTCTCCTGCCGATCAACGACATGTAATTTCAGGTTGATTAATAGAAAACAGAGCCAAGGATTAAGAGTGGGATTTTCAAATTCATTCAAAGTGTGTCTCATCATGCTCCAACCGAAACCCAACTCTTCTAACTCTTCTGAATTTCCACATTACTCTGTTATCACTGATGTCCAGCTGGGGACTTTGAGGAGAGCAGAGGCAGGCCAATGCTCAGTTCTTTCGAGAGTTCCCAAACGGGCCTAATCCACAGCTTGTTGCAATCAATGGAAAATCACTTCTTGCCTTTATTGGAATTTGGATCAATTGTTACAGTACACAAGTATTTGTTTTACRGTTCTCCAAGGGCTCCTGCCTCTGGCTGACTCCTCACAGTCATTACTTCTGCTACAGTAATGGCTGGTTCAGACCCCACATGGKTGCTGTGACTGGGAGAAACAGTCAAGTCTCCAAGTCCAGCCTTGCCTTGTCACAGGACAGAAGTACTTCAGGGATGGAGCTTTGTGMTGCTAGGTGGATTTTTTTGTTTGGTTGGTTATTGTTTTGTTTGTTTGTTTGTTTGTTTTTTCCCAGAGCTTTACTGCTTTGATATACGTTTGGTTGTCGTGGACATGGTGCGAAAAGTCTGCACAGTTGCAATCACAGTACCTGGCARCTCACAGTGCAAGACATATGCAATATTATTATCACAGTGAAGWGAGTTACCACACATCACCTGAGCTACATGTTCTCCCCTTTATCCCATAGGAGAGGTTATAATGCAAAAACATGAGCAAAGGAAAAAAGAAGAAAAAAGGCTAAGTTGCCAGCTGGGTTTTTCCAGGTTTCTTGAAAACAGGCAGCTAAASAGAAAAGACAGGATCTCCGGTCATGGAAGCACTACAGCATACTTCAGYACTTATTCACAGTATTAGAGATCAGATAGGAGACATTATGAGTGTTGACTTCAGAGATTGCATTTTTTGAATATCGGAGAATACAGTCATAGTGCTGAAATCCATATGGAATAAAGTTTGTCATTTCTGCATTTCAATAAAATACTATTTTTCAATGAAGAAGATGAAGAATTAGGACTTGTAGATCCTGAGTAGACTGAATACTCCAAAAGGCTGGATTTTTCAACATGAATTGGGTATCTGGTAGCTGCTCAGTCTTACACAGAATGTAGTAGTTTCCATAACAGGAACATTACAAAGGGTTTAAGCAGTGAGCTTACTAGAAATGTGTTTCTATACACATTTCAGACAGCTGTTCGGTGAGCTGAGGTGAATTAGCAGAGGTTCTTCTAAACCCCATAAACTACAGCTTGAGCCCTGCTTGTGTAGGGCAAAGAAATTAAAACCATTATTTACCATTACAGCTCTGATTTATCTGTTTGGCATTTCAGCAGTTTCTTGAGAAATACAGGAGATGAACTTCTACTGCTAAATTATTTACGGTTACCCAGGCACRTATTTTGAAAGGAATATTTGTTGCACTAGTGCTTGGCAATGAATGAACATTGTTTATCCTGGCCATATGCTCTTCTCCAGTAGATATGACGTCTGCCACGCAGCACTGGATATGTCCGACCAACAATTTCGTGGTAAAATCATTGCGCATGTACTGACACTAAGGAAGCCAAATTCTGCCCTTTATTGGGCAAATGCAGCTCCTGTTGGCTTCCGTGAGAACTGGCCCTCCGGTGTAGAATATCCATCAACTTTGTCCCTCAGCTCAGAAAGTGCTTGAATGTTAACTGGTACATGTAATTCTTTCAATGACTCTGTTGACTTAAGTAAGTAGATGCTTGAGTATTTTGTTGAATTTAGGCCTAAATTGTAAGCATGCTTATTTTATCTGTACAGTGTTTACTGGGCTCAAAGAAGCACTTTATTTTAAAGGTCGAAGCGTGTAGCTGGTAGGATTGACTGCCTAGTGAATGTGCACACAGATATCCCAGAAGAAAAAGATGCCTAAGACAAGGAAAACTACTTTCTAGGCACATTAGCAAAGATAAAAAGAAGGAAAAAWTACATCTTCTAATGAACATCTCTGTCATTACCAGGAAGGTTTGTGGGAGTTTACTGACCTGCTTTCATATAGCATATGTCCTTTCCCCACAAATGGAGCAAATCTTGCCTCTGTGCAGGTGTCTTCTGCCCATGTTAGTTGGTGCATTTGAGATCGAGCACTGGAGAAAATAATTTGTGTAATGCCAGGTAGCTTACAGAGCCAGCAGAAGGGACAGCTCAGCCTCAGTCACTGCTTCAGGCCCCTTTACCTGTGGTGTGTGTGAGGAGGTACRAATAGTAGCTTCGTTTTGCTTCTGGAGTGTGTTGTCATTCATCAGTTGTGCTGCCTGGAACTGCTCACGTAAACTTGTATTAGTTCACATCTTTTCCCAAAATATCATACGATGGTTAGCACTTACTATCTTGCCTTGCTTATATGCTAAATCACTGCGAATTGGGTGTTCAGAGTGTTTTGTGTTTGGTTATTTAAGTCTTGGTACCTGCAGAAGCATAGTATAAACTATCAACGGACACACACTGCTTCCCCTAAGTTGTGATTAAATTCCCAGACACAAATAGCGCACCAGAAATACAGATACACTCCAAAATGTCAGAGACATTTCCATAAACCATTTCTTGTAAGGTTAATAAAAATATAGAGTCAACAGGTTGAAAGGCAGAGTAGCTAACAGTGGACAAGATCAAGAAGCCACTGGTGGGTTGTGTGAGAAGTGTTATGAAAAGTGTTTAGCAGAGGTGCTCATCTAGCTAAAAACCTCTGTGTGATGATGGATGTCTCAACTCTGTAGTCAGATAACTCACTCTASGTCTGCAAGACTGGTAACCACGGCTCTATTTTGTCCTCCCTGTCTGAAAGAACCCCCACGTTAGATGATCCTACCAAACCCTGGGGGCATACTTAAATCTTTGTGGGGAATAAATTGTCTATCCTTGCCTATACAAGAGAGAAATAGAGCACATGTCTTTTTCCTTTTTATTTATTTCACATGTCCTGGTCTCAGCTGTGGGTTGTTCATACCCTCAGAACAATGCACATAACTGGGAGCACAGCTTGAACCTCCAGAAACGCTAACTGTTGCTGAATGTTTGCCTGTGCAGAAATTGGAAAGTAATGAAGTTCTGTTTTCCACACATCCTGTTTCTAAAAGCTTTTAATCTTTTTATGTATAGGGTGAAAGATGTTGAAACTGAAGTCAGTAACACAAACATCAGTATCCAAAGTTTTTTGTGTGAACTTCATTAGCTGAGTATGTTACCAGGAAATCAGAGTATTAACTGTATTTTTAGGGTTGCTTAAAGCTTGAAGATGACTCTAAACCTTTACTTTTCRTAATGCCAAGCACAGAAGTTAAGAGACGATCCAGAAGTTAGTAAGTACTAATTTTAGTGCTAGAGGGGTTACTGAAATAACTGTCTCTGCTGTTTCTGTGGATCAAAGGCTATTCAAGCCATACATTTACCTGTGTGAGACTGGTTACTTGCTGTTTGCAATGAAACCAGATTTTAACCAACCAAAGTGGCAAGGCATTAACCTAGCTGCCTTGCGGCAACCAGGCACTGCAGCAGACACAAGGTKCGTGTTGGATGCTGTGGGGAGAAATAGAGTGTGGATTCTTTCAAACCCTGCAATCCTTTCTGTTGCTTGTGGATTTATGAGCTATTTTTAATATACTAATTCCAACTAAAAATATAAGTCTGATTGTCAGCTCTAGTCTGTGCCTCATCCCTGCACATCTAGCAATGCTAAGTGCTCTGCATCTGGCTAGTTTGAAGGCATTCAAAAACACTCCAGTGTACTTCTGAGGGAAACATCCAAGCTATCAACCTTTCCTAGCTTCATCGAGTGTGGGCAGGTCTGAAGAGGGAAGAGTTTATGGAGCTGCATAAGGCTGGATGTCTATAATATTTACTTTATTGGCTTTGATTGTGTCTCAGTTTGAAAGCAGCTATTTGATTCTTAGCTCTCTGCAATATGAAGCAGTGGAACTCAGCTGTGACTGTCCACTGATACTAATAATGGTCTGTCTATTTATATAATAACTTTCATACTTGTCATCAGGGCTGCTCCGTTCCGCTCTTAATAGCAGCAATAGCTGTATAGAAATGGGCTGGAAATACCTAGACCACGACAAGTGAAGCCAAGAGGCTGTTGCCTTAGCCTGGCCCTGGCTATTGGCACCGTCCCTGGGCAGGGGAAAGCTGCTTTGAGGCTGCTCCATGTTATAGCCCAGCCAGATAAAAAAATAAATAAATAAGTTTCACAAGACCACTTAGCAGCCTGCAACTGATCAGAGCAATGGAGAAAAAGTCACAGCCCAGGGATCATTTCATGATATTAAGCTGTTCTGCCTTAATTTGAGTTGTATTTTGGAGTTCATATACTGTAAATATAAATTTCCTTTGCAGGACTAGATTCAGCATTTTGATACCTAAAAAGCTTGGTGAGAACTGTGAGAACATTTTTATCTACCAAACTCTTCAGTGCTGTTTTGAAATAAAAATGAAAAAAATCCTCCAACGTATGTTTCTTGAACTACATAAGTTAGTGGGTTTTCTCTGTATTTTGCTTATAAAAGGCAACTTTTTTTCTCACTGCTCTAGTGAAGCCTGATCTGACCATGAAAGCAGTGATTAAACTGGAATATAGCAATATAGCTCAGTCACCACTGACCTTGACTAAGTCTTTTCTCTGTTTTAAGAGGAGGGCCCAGACTGAGAAATGGGCCTTCTGCTGTAACCCATGATATTCTCTTGAGGGAGTTTMCTCTGCAATGATGATTTGCAATGGCTGCTTGATTGTGCAGCCRAAAGAGATGGGAGATGAATAAAAGGAAAAGCAGCCAGTGCAGTGCAAGGAAAGCATAGGCATAAGGAAAAGCGGGGAAGATTTTGAGGCTACAGATGGTGGCTGTTTTGAAGGCACAGATAGTGTTTGGGATGTAGGAATCTATAGGAAAGTGAGACATAAAAGATGCCCCTGTCACTTTTTCAAGTGGGCTTGTGAATTCAGATCTCTTTTTTTGAGCACTCATATTTTCTAAAGAGCTTGTGACCCTTCAGAGTTTGCAGCCTTTACTGCAAACCAAGCTCCAAAAACCCCAAGCTATCCCTTTTTCATCCTTTTCCTTCTTCCCCCCTACCAAAGTCAGAGCAGCTACTGTGACAAACTATCTGTCATACTGGAATTATCTAGCAAATGTTATGGTAAAAGCATTCACAGAAATACAATTTTCTCGCATTCAGTGGCAACTACGTAGGAGTTGGTTGTCACCATCTGACCCTTGCTTGGTCTTTTAGTTATTGAACAGAGCTGCAGCGTGACTGTGGCTTGCTGACCTTTATTTCTTGACACAACGGACGAATCTCATCCCTCCATCACACAATCATAAAGCAAACAAGGCTGGGTCTATAAGTTGGGTTTATTTTTGGCTTCCTGCAAGCTGTTGCCTCCTACTTCTTGGCTCCTCTCTCTCCAGGCTTTGGGGAGATGTTGTCTTCATCTCTCATAGCTTCTCCTTCTGCCCTAGTGATCATGCACCACCTGTTCTGGACTTCGTGTTTGCTCCCCAAGTAAGAACCCAACCTAAGATACCGTAAAAGCAGTGGATAACCTAAAGCCTCAGGCTCCCCAAATCAATATTCATGCTCAAGTTGGCCACCTTATGTGTGATTCAGTTTCATACATTTATCCTTTCTCTGCAAGGACAAAGTACTGGTGTCCTGACCCTAAAAGCTTTCACATGAAGGAGTATTATGGACAATATGTCACATAAAAATGGAAATAGCAGATCAGACCAGTGTCCATCCATCCATCCAAATGTCCTGTCTGCAACCAGTGCCTTCTGAACAAGAAAATACAAGATAAGGGCAAAAGCACTTCGAGCTGCTTGCTTGGATGTTGCCTGCACTTTCGAGAACTAGTGATTATGGGGCTCTTGAGCCAGAGGTGGGGAGTCTGCACGTAGGGACCCAACATAGTCTTCTTTTCTGAATTTGTCCTGTTACTTCCGGAACCCACATATGCCTTTAGCATCTTTTAGCTTCTGAAGTGCTCTGTGTCCAGGATCTCCCCAGGTGAAATAACATGCTGCATTAACAAGCACCCTCTTTTTTTTTGTTTGTTTTGAAGCTACCATATTTGGTATTCACTAGCTCTAAGTTTGCTGTTGCCACTAGTAACTCTTTGTGACCAATGGCTGGTAAATGCCATAAACCATCCAGCTCAGTGGTTCTTTAATGAGACTTCAGAAGCTGAACTCATTCCCAATACTTAGACATTTCATTTCACTTAATTTCTTGTTTTCAAGATGGGCATGACAGTGGTCCATCCAGTGACGCCTTGAGGGAGAAAAGCATGGAAAATTCTGTGCTGCTTTGGAGAGTTTACATAGGGAAAGCCAGGAGAAAGGCATTCCTCTGAGTTAATGCATTGATTTCTGGCTGCTGCTGCTTTGAAGCCATTAGATGCTGCAGTTAATCATTCTTGATTTTTTTATTGTTAGTCAGTTCCTGTATTGATAATACTGAGTAATATCAATACTACTCACAGCAGCTTTATTTATAGCTGTGTTCCCTGGAGCTGTATAAACCGTGACGGTATGCTCTGTGATGACATTGAAGTATTGATGTAGAGTCAGGGAATTATTTATTACACTCATAGACTATGATAAAAGAAAGTTATTAGGGTTGCAAAGCAGAGCACTCCAGTTTTAGGAAATGCCAGAAACGAGTCTGTCTGTGCAGTCTTTAGTTGATCACATTGAGCATGTGCACAGCCACTCCACTCCACTGACTTTCAAGTGGAGTTTTTCAGATATTAGAGGGGCAACCACACTGAGTGCGCTACAATGAGCAAACTGCTTCCTTATCTGAAGAAATTCTTACTCTATAATTAGAACGATGATCATCTCATGAAGGATTTTGTTGATAAGGAAAGACTGAAAGGGGAGCATAGACATATTGCTGCAAAGCAGTTCTCAATTCTCTGCTGCGAGGTTTCTTTACCAAGTCCTTTCACTATTATCTGTAAGATTTCTGTCGCGGGAGTATGTTACAAGTGTTACCTTCCTCTTTAATGTCTCTTCATAATCCCTTCTCCTGATGATGGTCTTAACTCATTACAGTTCATCCTGCATAAAGTCACAAGGCTTGGAACTGAATGTATGCTGATAGGAGATGTCACATGAAGTCCACACAGCTAAGATGAACCTACAGAAAAACTCTTGGTACTTGGATGAGCTTTTTTGAAAAGACACTGTAAATTTTAAGAATCTTAATTTCTGATGATGCTCTCAAACATCTTTAAAGTGTACTGTACAAATATATGTCTATATATCTCTGGTTCTATATTTTCTATACGAAGTGCGAAGTCATGTTCGGTGCTTCCATTTAAAAACACTGCATTGTTATTTTTTTTAAAACAAGAGTGACAGTAAGAAATTTAAGAAGAAGAAATTTAAGAAACATCTGAATAATGTGGAAGCTTTTTAAAACACTACCCCAGGACAGATGCAAATTAGAAAATTTAACAGGAAGCATCCAGATACTGTGGAGTCACAAGGCAGAGCAGAACACAGTCAGTTCCTCCACTAGTTTCTCAGGCAAGATTTACCAAAGTCCATCAAAACCCATTGGATTTTTGTTGGCATGGGACTGCTGTCACCAGGACTGTGTCTTCTCTGGCTGTGACAAGGGAAGGCATCAGTAGTGTCTGGCACTGCCATGCCCAGAGAGGGACAAGTGTGCGTTTGAAAGAGTGCAATGCCCAGCAATGCAGAGCTTACACATTGTGTGCTGGAATTTCACTTGGTGCAGAACAAGACCATTAACATCTGAGGCCATTAACTCCTGGAGCTGATTGTGTGTGAGGAGAGACAGAGTAGTTATAGACTGCTATGCTTACAAGCTGCCTGTCCCAAGCTATTTATGAAAACTAGCAACCTAATGCAGTGTTAAAATATTCTCTGCAAGCTTTTTACATTCATCCTGCAAACCAATACTAAGCCTGTAGGCAAACTTCTCTTCTCAGCTGTGAGCATCTGCATACACCGGATATTATTATTATTATTGTAGTGCTTATTATTGATACCCTCAAGTTAAAAGCTGTAACTCCACTTTACTAGACACTGCACAAAAAAAGAAAATATTTTGTGAGCTCACCCTCTGACATCATGATAAAACTTCTGGTGGGGCCTTAATATCAGCTGCGGTTTCTWGGTGCTGATGGATGATGAATGATAATAGTTGCAAAAGAAATGGGATCGTCTTATGAGATAGGATAATGTTTGTCAGGAGAAGACATGGTTTATCCTCTGAATGAAAGTGGTATCCAGGGCAACAGAAAAGATAGTGTTAAATCGGTGCTTGTATTGCAAGAAAACAGGAAAACTGATGTATTTCCATGAAAAATCTTGATTTTGATGAACGAGAATTTCTTGACCAACAACAGCTGCATCAAAACATTCCTGACAAGCTTCATTAAAAAAAACACCTTGAGAGGACCTAGTTCAACTTTCTGTGTTGTCTTTCAAAACAGTGAGGCCAGGAAGAAATCAGCTGTGGCTGTATACGAGGAACAGATTTGGTTGCTGAAATAAATGACAGAAGCTTGGATGACAATGGAGGAAGTTTCATGGCATTTTTTAGGAACTGGATCTGCTAGACTTTTCCAGACACTAGATAAAGCAGTGCTTATTTAGGTTTTATTGAGATAGTGATATTGTCTTCCTGAAACATCAGGACAGGGTTTTGTTGAGATCATGCTCTGGCCCTTCAGAGGAATGTCAGACCAAAACAAACAAACAAATGGAAGTAAGGATACTTACATTAGGAAGTTTTTTATCCCTGTTACTCACCACGATATCAAAAACAAGAGCAGAGGTTGCAGGGCCAAGTCTTGCGGCTGGACATAACTGGAACAGTTAATGCTGGCGGCTCCTTGGTGTTGCAGCTGTAGCACTGTGAGTGCCTTTGCTCCCAAACCTGCTCCCAGCTGTTGGCTTTGGTTGCTGAGGGTCATTTTCTCCCCTCAGAGCCTGTCTTGTTCCTCCGTTGGGAAGCTGAGGATCTAAGCCTTCATCAATCATTGACTTGCATTTGACGCACTGAAAAAAATAAAAGATTTTAAGAAGGAATTAGGTAATTCCTGTAGGGGAACTTCTTCACTTCTAGAGGGAACTTCTTGTTGCTTGCAATAGGTTATTTCCCTGGCTGTGATCTCCTGCCTACCATCCAAATCTGGGAGGTTGGAAGGAAAAGAGCTGGATTCCCCATATGTTGTCTGAAATAGCTGAGGAGGCTTGCTGGCGTTGGTTGTACATTTCTAGGGTTTATTTGYTAACTTTTAGTGTCCAAAATCATCCTTATCAAGCACTGCACAAACTGTTTCTATCTTTTAAAAATTTAAGAAGCCTGTAAATAGGTACCTGTTACTTTGTTTCTTGCCCAAGGCTACCCATTGAAGGTGATTTTTGAGATTAAGAAATTTGTATACCTCTGTATTTCTGGAATTCATATCTGCCAAGAAAGCATTGTTTTCACTCTGTTTTGATTCTTCTGTGATTCTATCTTGCATTTGAGCCACACTGTTCACTGCAGTTATCTCTGGTTGAGTTACAGAGGGCACTTGACTTGAAACTAGATAGAGATGGAACATATGACCATTTTTTTGRAAAAAAAAGGATAGATATGTCTCTCATGAAGCCATCACCCTTGAATAAGGATGGAGTTTTAGCATAACTCAGGATTCAATTGTCAAAGTCACTGTGAACAAATTGAAACCACCACTAGGTGTTTTTGAAATTCTTACCATAATGTTTCCTGTATGTAGAAACAGCAATGCAGGAGGCATTGTACTAAATTTGGGATTCATAATACTCATGCTCAGGCCTGAATAATCCTACTTTTCAGATGCAAGAGATCTCTGAAGTGTGTTTCTATTCAGTACATTACAATATGAGACTCAAAATAAAACAGCCTTGAATTTTTATTCTCTCCTCACAGACTTTGAGAGAGAGAAGGAAAATAATAGCCATCTGCAACCTTAGTTCACTGCAAATTAAGTATGTAGGTAGGTGAAATTTGTTTTTTTTTTTTCTTTTTTTTTAGTAGGTTATAACTTATTGTTAAGTCTTCCATGGGTCAAGAACGGATTGAAACTAATTCTCTGAGGAAAGTGTGTTCCCATATTTACATGGCAATGATTATTTTCTTAAGTATAGGGGGTATAAGTACTGAAATTCAGGATTATCAAATTGCTGTGTCACAAATCATAAAATGATGAGAGTGAGAAGGGACCTCTGGAAGTTCCTTGTGCAATCCCCTTCTCCATACAAGTCCAGCTAGATCAGGTAGCTCCATATCTTAGACAGATGAGTTTTAAATATCTCAAGAACAGAAATCCCACAGCTTCTCTGAGACCTTGTTCTAATGGTTCAGCATGTCAGGGAAAAAGAAAAACGTTCCTGAGATCTCATGGGAGGATCATGAATTGCAGATTTTTGCTGTTGCCTCTCGTACTTTCACTGTGGCCCTTTGAGTACAGTCTAGCACCCTCTCCACTCTGTCCTCTCATTAAGTTGTTGAAGACATCAGTAAGAGCCCTTGTAGCTTTCTCTTCTGAAGTCTGCCTTGAAAATCATACAAAATCATGAAAATCTCAGAAAGAAATATGAGTTTAAGGCCCTTGATATTTTGTTCTTTGAGTGGGAAGAGATCAAGTCTTCAGGCATTCTTCTGCAACCATGAAGGCTACTGTTCTGTTTAGTTTTAACTTTTCATTTTTTCAGTGAAGCTATGTTTCCCTCATTTTCACTTTTTAGAGAGAGTAGTATATAAAACAGTTTACAAGAAAGGAAACAAAATCATGAAAACTGGSAAAACAACAAATGCAATTTGGATTGAAAGAGTTTTTGTAGGCACCTAAAAATACTTCAAGGCACGTTTTTGATTCGGTGCTAGTGAAACAGAGAGGACAGAACTTGCCTTAAGAARAAGAACTATCTACAAACCCAAACAAACTGTGTTGACTGGTGACTCAGAACAAGCATCTTCCAGCAACATTGAAAAGATACAATGCGTTCATACACACAAACACTTAGTATTTCTTACTGCTTTAAAGATACCATTCTTCAGGACACTCACAAAAAGCTAGAGTGGCAAAATCAGTTAATCTAGCATTTGGGCAGAGTGGGTCCTACAAGCTGTATATTTAAGAAGCATTTAGTTTTTACAATTACAGCTTGAGGATGGTTTTGCCTGGTATCTCCCTAAACAATGCAGTTTTGAAATCATTACAGAAGAACTTCATCTTTCATATAAAGAAGTGTTTCAAGAAATAAAGACACAACAAAAGCAGTAGTGGTTATTGGAAAATAACAGATTGTTAAAATGTATAAGCAAGGAAGCAAAGGCAAAACAGGCAAAGAAAAGGAGGGGAAAGTTTTGTAATATATGAGTACTGAAAAGAAATGCAGTTACAGAAAGCAAAGGTATTGTGCAAACAGAAGTGAAAAACAGCACAAACAATGGCTAGAGATCAAAAGGACTTGGAATAGAGGTAGGACAAATTCTAGGAAAGTCTTTRTAAGCAGTAAGAATGTTTCAAAAATAGCTTCTCTGATAAACAGGAAGCCAGTGAAAGTTTAGGTAGATAGGTTTTTACTAGATATGAGAAAATAGCTTTGGCAAAGAAAAGAAGACAGCACTGAATAAAAAGTAGTTTAGAAAAAAATGCAATCTCATAAAATAATGCCCAATGCCTCACCTATCTCACTTGCCTCACTAGAGARCTTATATGCTCCTGTTGCACATGAAATGAAAATGAAACAGGAGCTCATGCTCTTTTTTACTGATTCTCTTAAGCAGTTCTGAAGAGCCTGAGAGGGTTTGGATTATTGTTGTCTTCTAATGAAAAGCTGCTGTAAACAGGGACAGGGACAACTAAGTATACAAAAGCCAATAACAGGTGGGAGTCTTCAGTCATACTGGCTCATAAGTGGCATCTTAAAACTTTGTATACTGTCAGGGCATGGAGTGATGCTCCTACGTCCTACTTGAGCTGATTCTGCTGCAAGGTAGAGACTATAAATCTGACTTTGTTCATCAATCTTTGTGTTTATAAGATACAAATTAATTTAATGGCATTGTTCTGCTTTCACATAAATGGGTAAAAGCATCTGTCAGCAATAACTTAGCATTAACTGCTCTTTGATTAGTACAATAAACATTTTTAGACAGTGTAATGCTGAAGTGTGTTTCTAGTGCTTTCTCAAGTTAAGAATTATTCTCCCTCTCYTCTTTGAAATATCTTTTAATTAATGTGATGCTGCTTTATCATCCATCTTCATTATTAAGTAGTACATGTTGCCAGTCAAACTGTGTAAGAATAAGTCAGGAAGGAAGATCATTTAAAGAGAAATTAGAACTTAATAAAGATATTCCTCATTTAAAGAAAGACAGCTAAACCCACTTAATATGGGCTTAATATTCAGGGAGAGACTGAGGACTGAAGGACAAATGCCAAGCTCCTCTCTTCCTCACTGAGAAAATCTCCTGCTGTCTGCATGTCCCTGTGTTTATGGCACTTCATTGTTTGATCTGTAGCAGCAACCCAGAAGTTTTTTTCCCCTTAAAACCTCAAAGAACTTTTCAGATTCCTTGATTTCATTGCAATGTGGAGACCTGAGTGTCTTCCATCAGTCGTGCATGTAAAACAAGGCCATGTAAGCTAAGTTTGCAACCCAAATCTCATGCTAATGAGAAAGCAGTAAAACAAAAACAGGAGAAAGATCAGAAATGTACTGAACATGACCTCAAATATTAACATAGGTGAGCTCAGGTGCTCCCAGCCTGAGAGGCTGCCAATCCACCTTTAGTGTCTCATGTACAGAGCAGCATGTCTGGAGTGAAGGACATCAGAGAAGCTTGATGACTGCACCTCTGCATCTTCTACAAACAGGGATTTTGCCCTGCATAGCAAATTCATTAGTGCAGTTTGCTAAGAAGACACGTATCATGTTAACAGCATAGCTTTTGCTGACCCAAGTCAAATATACCCTTAATACCAAAGAGGATTTGGATTATACTTTCCTGAGGAAACATCGTTAGTTATTCATAGGGAGAAATGCTGCAAGGCTACTTTCTCTGTTGCATTCTGTCTGTTAATGAGTAGGACAGCAAGTCTGACTTGCTTATGTTTAACATTCAGGTCCCTTTGTGTGCCTCTATCCTTAGAAAAGCTGAAATATTAACCCAGGCATAATGACAGCCTGATCAGTAAGGGTTTTATGTGCCGCTGAAGCCTTACGCTTGTCTGTGCCTGCACTACCAGCTCTGCAGCTTGAGTGCTCTCCATCCTTTTTAATGATCCTAGTATAAAGCATTTTTYAGGAGAAAAAAGCATTTTTTCAGGCAAAGTAAATGAGGGTGTTTTGCTGGACTTGGGGCCACCAGCCCCTCCAGATTTCTGCTGAGGAACATGTGGAGCATGTGTGTGTGAGTGGGTGTTTCTGTGGCAGGGGTGGGGGGGAAGGGATTTACAAAATGACATGGTATTAAAACAGCACTTAAACAGAAGATGTCTTCAGTTTCTGTTCAATGAGATGATCTAAAAATCCCCTTTTCTCCCCTTTCTTTCCCCCTTCCCTTCTCTTCTCCTGTTTACTGTCAGGAAGGGCCACCTCTGAAGGGTCAATCCAGCATGGCCTAATGCCAACACAGACGGATGTCAACAGCAGTTACAACAACAGTAAGTAAATTTACAATCAACAGACTCCTTGAGAAGAGTTGTTTTGTGTACATGGAAYGTGCAAGAACTCTGCTGGGGATTTTGGAGGAGAGAGGGGATATGTTTGTCACCCTTAGCTCCCACTTGTTGGATCAGCCTGCACATTTTTGATGGATCATTGCAAGCCTTAATGTAGGCAGCTTTTACTGAATGATACAGGGAGTGTGATGCATGAGGGCCAGTGCCAGGGCACAATATCAGAAAAACAGGCTTCAGGAGCTGAATGCTGCTTAGAGATAAATGGTCACCAAGAAAGCTCGAGACACTTTAGCTGAGTAGAAAGCAGGTGCTAGAGAGCCAAGCACGCACAGGGCTCTCTATTAAGTGGTTGCTTGCCCAGCCCTTGTTGTGCTGAAGTGAAGAACTACCAGTTTCAAACGGGTATAGGAGCACTGATCTATTAGGACTGGCAGAAGAATCCTGCTTACAGGTCTGAGGCAATTCTGTTGCTACTGCTTCAATTCTCTGATGCTCATTTTCCTGGAAAAGAAAAGGAGTCGGTGCCCTTGCATAGTTCTCTCATTTTGCATACAACCAACATTATCCAACACCTGTGGTCCCAGCCTTCAAAGGCCTTTTCTCCGATTGCACGTCTATGTGGCGTCCCTTATAGATTGTGAGAGGAGAAAGAGAAATTCGTTACATAGGGCAAATTATAAAGGACACCTGCTTCTCACTGTTCCTGCGAGGTACTCTTATCCTGTATTTTCCTTCTGATGAATCCCCCAGGACCAGCATCCTCTGGCCCTGCAGCAGAGGAGGTAGCTGAAGAAAGAGCTCATGGCTTAGAGGAGAAGTGGAAAAGTGGATGAACTAGAGAGGATGAGAAGGGATGAGGGCAAATGGAGAGGGCTACAAAAGCGAATAGTGATGGCCATGAATAGACCTGGAAGAGGTAGTCTGACTCTCCTGGAAAAGCAGTCTGGAAGACTTAAAATGACAAGCAAGCTAGCTTTTAGGCAAATCATCTGGTTTGGGACCTGGAAGAACCCCTCATCCTCACACACACACTGCTTCAAAGTCAATATGATAAATCTGTCATGGCCTGAGAGAGCAGACCCTCTCTGTGTCACTGGCTGCAGACTGACCACCTGGGCTATACAATTTCTAGCATCTTATACATTTTTGGAAAGAAATTATAAAGTAACTGCAATCTACTGCATAATGATGGGTTTGCCTTTGTTTTCTCTAGTTCTGTTGTCCTCAGCATAGTTTTAACATTTTCCATGCATCTGCTAAACACTTTATCTTCGGTACATTTATGAGGATATAGCTTGTTATGAATGTATTAGAACATGTTTGTTAAATTCCTGCTCAGAGACCATAAATATAACTGTAATAATGTTATCATGAGCTATGCAGAAATCTAACCTTGTTCTGCAATGAACAGCAAAAAATTTACAGCACAGTCCAACAGCTCACTGCTTTGTGACTATTAAGCCAAGGGCTGGTTGTTTTCTTCTTGCCCTACTTAATTGCCTTTTATAGACTTGAGTGAGTCATACTGGGTTTTTCCCCCTTCTAGTTTTTCCTAAGTCCCACAGTTCGTGCAGTTTGATAGCTGCCTCTGTAWACTGTTGTTTGGAAGTGTTGATATCTTGGGCAGTGCATCAAACCAGATGTTTAAGCAGCTGTAGCCCCAATTCTGTGAGCAGTTCCATATGCCAGTAAATGTGGGGACATAGGCCTTGAGATCAATGAGATGACTCATTTGTGGAATTACCACGTGCAGTTGAGGGATCTGGTCCTGTGTTTGTATCAAATGGAAATAGATTTTAAAATCAAATAGTAGCTCCTGAAGATGTGAAGCTGAGCACCTGGGGAGTTTAGGCTGGTGCTTGGCTTGTMATAGGATGCATCTAACAGTCAATGAGGGGTTCTGAACTACAGCACAGGAATTACATTTTAGCAGGTTTTAGATGAAAAAAGAGTAACAGAAAATGCAACAATTTCAGACATGGGCAGACTCCTAGTTTGGGAGGAACTGAGCTAGAAAAAAATCTTTTGGGACTTAGAAACCTCCAGTGTGATATGCTGTCGTATCTTTCTTTTACCTTGCCTAATCTTCAAACTTGTACAGTCCTGCTTGTCTAGAACAGCATTCAGTTTGAAGGATTTTTATTTTCTTCCCCAGGTTGTTATAGCACTTAATCAAATTGAAAGAAGCATTATAATTAGATCTGATAGCCTTCTTTGAGTAATGGTTGATTTGGTTATGTCTGATGTACTTCATCAGGAAGAACAATTGGAAGCTACTTTATATGAGCTTAATAATTGTGAAACTCAGGTGATAATATCAAGCAGGTGAACTGTCAGGCAAAGTTATTAGCAATGTTTGATCAATACAACTCATGTTTGTTTTTCCTAACCACGAGTATTTAGCATCTCTGTCTCTGTTGATCAGAGATTGCATCTGCACAGATCAACTTTGAAATAACTGTAGACTTGGGCACTCCCAAGAGCATCATAATGTGGCTATTAGGATTTATTATTATTATTACTATATACTCTGTTGGGGCTCTTTTGAATCACTAAACTTTGTACAAACGCTCAGGAAGAGATGGTCTACCTAGATGGACAGAGCTAAGGGCAGGACAGCAGAAGGTTTTCAAGCCCTGTTTCATGGACCAGCAGTGGAGAGTCTCTCCCTGATAACGGTAAAGCACTGGAACAGAGGGTCAGAGAGGGTATGCCATCCTCATCCTTGGAGATTTTCGTAACTACATTGAACGTGGCTCCGAACAACCCTAATCTGGAAGTCAGACTTTGAGCAGGGCAATGAGCTAAATGACGTCCCAAAGGCTCTTTCAGCCTATATTATTCTATGATTCTATTACTAGGCAAAGGCTTTTGTGTTTAGGTTAAATACCTGGTCTAGCACTCGAGCTACAGGAAATGTCCCTGTCTTTGGAAATGAGCACTTTCCTTCAAAATCACCCAGTGATTGTTGTCTTCTTGTAGATTACAATGGAGAGGGGAGGAATGTGATGGACAATTTTGCATTAAATTAAAATGAAGTCTGCTACATTCACAGAGTAGGTAGGATTCAAGGAAATGAGGACTGGAAGGTGAGCTGATAATCTCAAGTAGGCAAAGAAAGCCTCCTCTCCACAGAACTAACTCCGATCAACCTCTTGTGGACCCTCTCAAGGGCAGAAGGACAAAACTGTCCTTTCCCAAAGATCCTGGGGATCAGAGCTGGAAGCAGCTCATTCTGACAGCGTTGTTCCTGTTGCGTAGCTAAATTGAACAGGTCAGGTCCTGGGGCTGTCAATCCAGAGAAGTTTGTACCAGCATTCGGAAAGGAACTAGACATTCTCCTGGGGCTTAATGCCAGTGACTGTGATGTGACATTGTGATAAAGCCTGGGTTCTTTTGCTGGGAAGAAAGTACTGTCACATTACTGGAAAGGTTTGTGATATCACGGTTATTGCTCCCTCATCGTGTACTTTCAAACCCTGGGATCCCATTTGGTTTTGATGGCCTTTTTTTTAACCTTTCTTTTTTGGTACTGATGGGAATCTAATCTGAGAGCTTATTGTGAATTCCTGTTGTGCATATTGAGATCTTGACTATTACCTAAGGCAGGGGTTGTACGAAGAGGTAATAGCAGATATTCTGAGGCAAAATCAGCTGGTTTTCTGGTATAGACATCACCAGTCATATCTGAAACAGAAGCATCACATTTTAAGATATCGCACAGTATTCTGGGATCCTTGGCTGGGTATTTTGACTCTTATTCAGAAGCCATCAAAGCTGGTCAGGTGGCTGCTGTTGATTTTAGCAGGCTTTGGAATAAGTATCATCTCAGCAAGATTAATGATTGTACTAGAATTTATAGTGTTTTATATTTTTTTTCTTGCTATCTATGACATCATTAGCTTTTTTAACATGGCCATTCATTAGAAAACCAAACCAGCTGGCATCCTGAGACATGCCAAATTGTGTGCAGACTACTAAGGACCATTAGCTCTGTTGGCTGAGTTCATATGAAAAATCTAGGCAGTGAATCGGCTGCTAACAGTGCTTCTGCAAGCTAACTTTATTATTACAAGAGTTAGACCCTGTCCTTTCCAAACAGTAACTTATAAACTGTGATACCTTGATTTTGGCAGTCATATCTGTCAAAAAGGGAAAGTCTTCCTCAGCAGCATCCTCCCACATTTCCAGAACTAGCAAGTGTAGTTGTGCACTGCGCTTCCCAGAAACGTTTTGTTCCGTTAGACCTGCCAATTTCAAATTACTGTTTTTATCCCAGTTAATTGAAGCCACTACAGAAATGTCACTATGGCACAAATTCTAGAGTCAAGTTTTGCACAGCAGCAGAAAAACAGCAGCTACTGAGAGAGAAGACACAAAACAAGCCAGTGCTTCTTTTTYTTCTTCTTCTTTTTCTTTTTCTTTTTCTTTTTCTTTAGTTTATGAGATGTCTTGTATAGATGTAGTTCACAGACATTCTTTAACTTGTTTATGTGAGGACTCTCAACCAACGTTGTCTGAATTAGCTTAAAGTACTCTTATTACACAGACAGATCTTGTTGTGGGCATTCTCACCCAGAATGGAGCTAAACCAAAGCTCTTCAAATTCTAGTGCAGGGCACCAAAGGCAATGGAAGCAGAAGGGAGAATTTTCCTTTATCTGAATTTGGTGAAAAGCTCAAAGTATACAAAATGCTACAGGACAAATATCTCACTGATATAAACTGCTAAGGCTCCACTGAGGCCAACTAAGCAATAGCAGATTGCACAAGAGGAGGACATTCACTGAAAGAGGAGGATCTGCCATTAGACTGGAGCTGCGGGTACTGAACATATTCTTTATTTAGGCAGGGGTTGTTCCCATGTACTCTGTTCTTGTTGCTCTGCTGTAATGTCTCTATTTCCAGTTAGTGTGAAAATTCACACCACTTAGTGCAAAGTCTCAGCCTCTGAGTCAACTGGAAAAAGGCCTCTCTTTGCCTACCTTTATGAGGAAAATCCTTTTCTACAATCAAAAAAAAAAAGTGCTAAACTACTGAAATGTTGCAGATGAGACTCAGAAGTGGACAAGCAGGTTTCTCGTGAAGCTTTCCCCCATCGCAAGACTGAGTCCCAAGTACATGTCTTCAGCCAGCATAAATTAACAGTGTCCAGAGGTTTAATTCTGATGCTCATTAGGGGATAATCTAGGCCTTCACAGATTAGTATGTTAGTAATGTAGAGTATTATTGTTCCAAAACTCAGTGGGATGCAGTAAAAGAGCATAAAACACAAAGATTTACAGAAGCACCAGCTGTTTAGATTGAGTTAAAGCAGCCTTTAGCTTTTCTTGCTGTGTGTGGAAATCACGTTATTTTATTTATAAGTCAGTACTCTTGTACTTGACTTCTCGTTTTGCCAACAGGACAAATAAGAGAGAGCAGAAAAAATATATATATACAAAGAGTGTTGTAGACATAGAGGAATAGGAGCTTCTGTTCTGCCTCAAAACATAAGAATTCAGAGGAACCAATGGAAATTGAAGACGACAGTATCACTATCTATTATCAGACTCTGGAATCCAGTGCCATGGGAAGATTTCAAAGCCAAGAGTAAAATTTAAAGCCAATCAGTTAAATTTAAAGAAAGAYTATAAGGTTATATAAATTACAAGATATCTAGACAGATAATAATTAATTATGATGACATTTCTGGAAGGGATAGTAAAAATTATTATTTGGGGATTATGCCAGTGTTTGTCATGGGTCAAGATGAAAAAATCTAGGAGGTAGACACCCTGCAATAGGCAGAAAAATACTGAGAAAACCCTAGGACTGACCACTATGAGTTATGATGAGGAAGACCTTGGGTCAGATTCAGGCTGGTATTTCTGTTTCTTGGTTTTGTTTGGGTTTTGTTGTTGTGTTTGTTTTCTTTCTTCTTCTTCTT
>NW_028185206.1:1935566-1999336 GCF_003343005.1 Rhea americana | reverse complement strand
TTTTTTTTTCCATTTATAACTGCTTCATCTTTAGTTTGCCTGAGTTAAGTGATTCAGGCATCTAGCTACTGATGAGTAACCTATTCTGATCATACTGATTCACAGGGAATCATGAAACACAGCTTTTAAATGTGTCTTGCAGATGAATTGCGTGGAATTCAGTGTGTTCAGAGCCTGGATATTATCACAAATAACTATACCGTGAAAACAGCAGGGGAGCAGGTTTGACCCTCAGCCTAGCACAAAGTTAGTGATTGACATGTACAGGCTGGAACTGTTCAGTATTGTTGTATCAGCGCTGTCTAATATTATTAGCAATAAAAAAGCGAACCGTGGGAACTGGCAGGTATGTGTTCCTTAAGGATCACAAATATAGCATCCACATCCTCATCCCTGGGGCCACAAAATGTGCAGCAGATGTGCTGCTCACCAAAGGGAACAGTGACGGAGACAGGAGAATTTCCTATTCTCTCTTATTCTATGCATTCAGATGGGAAAAAACGCCGAGGGGTTTATATGAGAAGAAGCAAAAACCAAGTGTCGTCATGCGGGTCATTTTACAAATACTTCTCGTATTACAGTCCAGGCAGCCTTAAATGGTCATTCTTATTCCAAAGTAAGCATCTTGATATCAAGTATGTTACTGGTAAAACTGCTGCAGGCTAAACAGTTGTACCTTGATGTAATTAATTTGTGAGACTTCCTGTCACTTCCTCCAACTAATGTGCACAACCTGTGACACCTGAAGAGCACCTGTAAGCAACCAGTGAAATCTCTGCAGCAACAGCTGTTGTAGGAGCTCTGGAATAGAAACTTAAAACTGTCCCCAGCTTAGCCAGCTGAAGTAACTGAAACTACCTCTATGGTTCAGAATGGCCAAGCCAAAGTGGGGATTTTTTAGCTTTTGTTACTTTTTTGAGAAGCTGTCACCACATCACTGTACTGAGTTATAAAATTAGCTTCTAGCCTTTTGTTTGCAGGTGACAAACATCATTTCTCTACAGTAGAGTTAAATT
Organism: Rhea americana; assembly: GCF_003343005.1. Classification (NCBI taxonomy): domain Eukaryota; kingdom Metazoa; phylum Chordata; class Aves; order Rheiformes; family Rheidae; genus Rhea; species Rhea americana. The sequence continues at coordinate 1,998,320 of NW_028185206.1, read as the reverse complement.
ATGACTATAATTATCGCACTTCAGATCAAAGTATATGCCATAACTCTTACCAGTCTTGTAGTGGAAGAAATCAAAAAGGAAGCTTATACTTTCATCACATTGTTTTCATGTGAAGTTTACACTTACATAAAGGAAGAAGAAAAGAACTTGAAATGTTGAAGGAAAATAGCATTTATGAATTCTCTTCCTAGCAGCAGTTCTAGCTGCTGCAGTGTCTTTTTGTTCATGCACTGGGCAAGTAGAGTCCTCTTAAACCTGATTGACAGTGACAGTTTCCAGAGGACTGGACAAGGGATAGAGGAGTAAGGATGGTCTGCAAAAGCCACTAGAGTGGTGTGGCTGAGATGACCAGCTAACTGCTTTCAAGACAGCAGCAGATTTCCAGTTCAGATATAGCAATTTCACCTGAGAAGGTGACCCAGCTCCCTGGAAAGATACAACTCACCTTCAGTTATCACACCTAACTCTTAACTGGAGAGGGCACAAAACCGACTTAATTCTCAGATATGTGCTGGGAGAATTTGTCCGAACAGCACACAGTATGTTTCCTGTAGGCAATGCATGTTCAACAGGAATGGAAACAAGCTATCGAATTTTAAAACTTTATAAATCGAATGTTATATTTGGTGAAATAAGACAAGAGAGTCTTATTACAGACAAGTAATAAGTAGTCAAGTTTCTGTAACTTTTTACAGATGTATGTATAATGTATGTACATTATACCTCAGACAGGCAAAATACCTTTTCCTCCCCTCCTTCTCTTCCACGGTTCCCTTTTTTTCATGCACAGCTGGGTATTATGGGCTGCTGGCTGCCTATGACAGTAGCTCCCTGCTTCTGTAAAATCTTGCTGTGCTTCTGTGGCATTTAGTGTGAGCTGCCCTGGGATTTTTATTACTGGTGTTGATAGGGCTTTGAAGGAGGAAACTGCTCCAAAAAGAAACAAATTGGCTGGTCAGACTGCAGTGTCTCTTTGAGGATCTTTCCCTTTGCTGCTCTTGATGTGCTTTACTTGTAACAGGGAGACAGTACTTCCTTGCAAGAGGACAGCTTTTAATTTCTTCTTGTTTAGCAATCCTCACTTATTTTTTGCTATCACATGGTGACTCCCCTCATCTTGATACTGAAGCCTACAGAAATGTGAACTCTCCCCATACCCCTGCTGCAGCCCTCTCCCAACACCATCTGACCATGGTCCTCACTCTCCTCTTGCAGTTTTCTAGGGCAAAAATGATACAAGTGAAAAATGACACCCACTTGGGCCAACATAAATTCAGAAAGGAGAAATGAGCAAATAAAATCCACCACTTTTGTTCTTTTGTGAAGTTGATGTAATGCAAACTTTTATTCCTTTTCAAATGCCTATTATACAGAATTTCCATGAGTTTTAAGTGTGTGATAGTGTGTGGGTTTCTTCCCATTATCAAAGTTTTATTTCCATTACCAGAGATCTTTTTGCCACTATTTTCCAAGACCAGTGATAACACAGGGCTGTAGGCACAGTCATGAGAAGAAAGAACTGAGATTAGGCTGCCTCGTCACCAGATTAGGTCCCCTCATGATATCCACAGGCCCAGCCCATCTTCTAGTCCTCTCTGGGATGACTTTGCTGCATGGCTAGCTATGATCATGCCTTGACGTTTGTGAGAATGGTCCATTGCTCCCACCTGCTCCTGTTAATAGTCTTCTCTGCAAGTCACATCTGCAACTCTCCAGCAGATATTACAAAGAGGGGAGAAAAGGAAGTGGAAAGGCTCTTCAGAGAAAAGTCTAAGTGCCACCTGCTGAAGTGGACTGGGCCATCACAAACACTGCTTACAGTATGTGGACAGGCTAGATGGTCACAGAGTTTGAAAGCTTTTCTCCAGCATCAAATGTTCTTCCATTACACCTTCCCAATGCCTTAAAAAGGTAACCTACAGCTATCCAGGATGGATGAGGCTGATGTTTGCCCATTCCCCCAACTTCCAGGCAGCACATTTTCCCAACCTCTCTCTCGCAACAGTTCTCCCATTCCTGCAGTTGTAGGAACTGACTTAATGACCCCAATTCCTTCTTTTGCTGGGGTAGCTTTCATCTGAATCAGCAGATTTGTGGTAGAATGAAGAAACCCTATAAAAACCGGTAGCTTCTTCAAGATGGCTCTTCTAAGGACTTCAGGTGGATTCCCCTTACCATGGGGTATCCACCCTCCCATCAGTCTCTCCCACATGCCATACCTGCCCCTGCTAAACATTGGCAAGATAGAACAACTTCCTCCTGGATATGATGAATTCCTTTTGCAGAGGGTATTAAGATCAAGACTGGGATTTTGAGTAAGGAGGAAACCTTTGTTTCCAGCACGGATTTCAGCTTTGAGAAACAGTCTCCTCCTCTTCAGGGGTCAAGGATAGGTTTGGCTGTGGTATTGGCCCAGGCTTTGCTGACAGGGAAACATTATTGCATACTGGGAGAAGGCTGATGATAGGAGAACTACAGTGTAGTCTATGGCTACAAGAACAAGTTATCACAGATTATCCAGGGTACAGTGTATTACAGCATTCAGCCACTCAGTCTAAATTAAGTGCACTGTGCTCTCTCACCCTGTCACCGRAATGAGGCAGTTCCCTCTCTGTGGAAACGCTTCTTGTTTCAAGCAAGTGGAGAAGTCAGGTTTGCCAGGTTTCTATCATGTCTTAAGCCTATTGGTATGAGGTAAGCAGTCAAGCCCCAAGACTTTTTCCATTCTCCTTCCAATCAACGTATAATGGTTTCTGTTTTGCTTGCAAAGAAATATCTCACTTCTCTGCCTGCTAATGCCGTTCATGTTGGGTTTCATTTCCCCCTCTGACACAGAAGGCTGCCAGCATGTTCATGCACAGCAGGCATTAGTTTGTGTCTGTTCTTAAATTCAGAGCACATAGTTGYGCCCTCAATTTCCATTCTTCAGAAACCTGTATGTAATGTGATTAAAATAGACTRCAAACAGATGCTTGATGATAAAAAGGTCCCATTTACTTGCACTAATTGCAATTTGTGCTGTAAGGGTTTTGTCAGCGTCTAATGAGTAATCTTTGCAAGGGCTCAATGAATCCGCCTGACTTGGGGCTTTGGTAYAGCCATGACAGCTCTGTGGTTTTGAGCAGTGAAAGTTTTGCCTTCAAAACTCACACCTTAGCAGCCCAGAATTGCCCAGCCAGAGGAACTCACACCAAAATATTCACCCCCTCTCTCCCTCCTGCTTCAGATTTGACAAATAAGGGTATCTCTCTTCCAGAGTTTGTGAGAAGGACAGATAGAGTTAGCTGTGTCAGTTCTGCACTGCTGCTTCAAGGTGAAATGGGTCCTATGSCTCATGGAGCCCTCAGCCCAGCAAGTATAGACTCTTTTATAGATGGAAACCCTTACTTAGCAAGAGTTTACAAAGGAACTTTAAATTTTCTTTCCTTTGTGCCATTTGAACTTCAGTGAGCAAAGGTTGGCAAAGCCAAGATGGGGGGGRAAGCTCTGGCTTCTTTACAAACTAGTCAGTTAAAATAAAATCTTACTTGGCAAGAGCAGGGCACAGGATATTAAAGGAAAAGGCAAGGGTGACCCTGATTGAGCCTGGAAGTGTGTTTCTGAAGCAGCTTTTCAATGGCATTATTACTTTTATCAGCTGCTCACATGCCTCCAAGATGAGTTTGCTGCCCCTGTCKGAAGAGAAGGAAGGGCATAATGTCTCTCTCCTGCAACCCCAAGGCCTGATTTATGTCACTCAGCACTGTCAAGTTCTGAGGCCACAACAAAAGAGCCCCACTGTCTCCTAACTTTTATGCCATTGTGTATCAGGGGTGACTTCTTCCACAGCAATCCGAAAAATTCACAGAGAGAATCTGAATTTCAATTAAAACAGAACTTCCCATTTATCTAGATAGCGTATTCCAGAGTTTCAAGATATATGAGCAGGTCTGCAGAGCTCYTTGCTTTTAATTAGCAGATTATGGCACAGACATTCAGTCCTTTGATGTGCAAATGAGAAGCTGAAGGATAGAATTCGTATGTATATGTGGTTGGTCAGAATGCTCAAATTAGCCTTCAAAATCCCCGCTTTTCAGCACGAGAGACCTCTAGTATAGCTCYGTGTGTTGTGTCCACCACTAGACCTCACAGCTGCTGAGCTTGTAGTGTGCAGGTACGGTGATGGCAGCAGAACCCTGTGGAGGGAAATGGGAAAGCAAGTGGTGGCAGAAAACCCCGACTGTGATGGGATCATGTACAACAGAGGGCTGAGCACCATCAGATGGCTCTGGGTCCTGTAACAGTCAGCTGCAAGCAAAGGAAAAGTTGGCCAGGCATATGTTTATAACACATCTGCCTTTTTTTTTTTTCCAGTATAATAATTCTGTATAGAGTTGGATTTGCAGCCCACGTTTATTATTACACTTAGATTTTGTTTTCCTAAAGCCAATGTTTCTGCAAAAATGAACAGAAATGGCAACATGATAGAGGAACGAAGGGAAAAAAGCTAGGCTGTGTGGTAAAAGCAGCAGCACCTGGGGCTTTATTTCAGGCACTCGCGTCACGTGAAAATGAAAGGGTGGGAGCCACAAGAGGGAAGTATACACGGTACTATCATCTTAGCTCCTAGGCATCCTGAGCTTCATCTGTTGCATTCTTTGGGGTAGAAATGAGGCATTTTAAGGTGCTTGGGGCTGTGTTYGGACTCTGTTTTCCTTGTGTCAGTGGCAGCCTGCTCCAGCTGAAAACTGTGCTGACACAGTCCAGCTCAGTCTTTCCAGCTCAGCTGGTGCTGAGGATCCTCCACTAGGGACCACAGCGCCACAGAAGATCTTCTCCTTCCAGAGAGGGGCCAGGGTGTGACCGGCTCTCCCCGTAGGAAGAGGATATCTCAGATCCAGCAGAACTGGTCACATCCTGCTCTGCCTTGGCTCTGAGCAAGTAACTTGGGCTGTTCCTAAATCATGCCAGAGATGGTCTTTGCTATCCGTGTGCTTCTTAGCTTGAAAGTAAAAAAGAAACCACACCCCCCTGCACACATTGTACAAGATAAAACTGTGAAATTTTAAAGTAATTTTGACTTTGCAAATGGGCCATTGTTTTCAAATGAATAAATAAATAAATAAACAAGACCCTAGGTTGTAATAATTCRATATTATTTATTCAGCTGAATAACTCAGCTGAAGTTGCTAAATGGCAGCCAGCAACATAGTACTGTTGTCTAGGAATGTGTTATACTACATACAGAGCTATAACCTTACACATACCTAAGTATGCCCCACTTTAAAAGTGTAAATTAATAGGGAACAAAATGACTGTTTCTGAAGTGGCTTGCAAAGATTAAGACAGATATGMTGCAAATAATTGTACGGGAGATGAAAACTTTATTTATTTATTTATTTAAGATTAGTATTTCTTGGCATCTTCGCTGACCCTGTAAACTAGCCCGTTCCTTTTGGTAGGCAGGGAGTTGGGGCAGGGGAAGGAGTCTCATGGTTAGAAAGGACAGAGAGACTCYCAGTTTAAAAAAGCTGCTTTTACACCAGTAAATCCTATCCTGAAGCTGTATTTTCCATGGTCTTTTTCAGAAATATTTGCACAACACTGTGCAGACAAAGTGGTTTACAAACACGAAAACTGCATGAAATTCTTTCATATCCCCCTTCAACTTCTGGCCTGACCCCTGAATGAGTAAATCTCTTAAACATACCCTTAAAGCCTAACTGAAATCARCTGAAGTCACTGATGCCAGGAAATTAACATTGCTTCAAACTGAGTATTGGGGAGAGACATTCCTGGACTAACCAAGTTCATTAATAAGCTCCAGCCATGGGAGCCAGAATACATTACAGATTGGCCCGTCAGAGGATTAGATTGAGAATAATCAAGATTTAACAGGCTCAATGAGGCTGAAAAATGGAAGCGTGCTCTGCAGCGTGCAGAGAGAGGAACAGGGGACGAAGTCATGACTCGTGGCACGGAGAGCAGCTGTGACGTGGCTGACGAAGCCACCGCTCCCGCAGAGAGGGACCATCCTGTGCTGTACATGCGCTGCGTCTTTCTAGGCTGCTGGTGGAGGAGCCCGAGAGCTCCCCTGTTTTCCCTTGCCAGGCTAATTGTGGGGGGAGTCTGTGAGCTATTAGAGACCAATATGAGCTCGAGAAAGGAGCCATGCTGGCACCGGGCCATGTCACACTCCCAGGTTCTCGGACCTCTTCCTCCCCTCTGAGGACCATTGCATGGAAGGCCCATTTCATTTTGGAGGGAGGATTAGCACAAAAAACTTTCCCTTTAGGTTTGTAGGATTTCTCTCTCTCTCTTATTTCCTGCTATTCAGGTATGCAACCTCTGAAGAGAATTTTGGTGGGCATTTTTCAGGCTGCTCCCTGTGATTAAAGCATGGTAATGGCCACAGGTTTCCATCCCTTGATTACTCTATTTTTCTCTGCCTTTTCACTTTTCATAGGAGTTTTCTGATTTTCTTTTGTTTTTGCTGGGCAGGCCTTTTAGTTTTGCCCAAGCCAACACACTGCAAGAACTAGAGGGAGGAAGCAGCTAAGCCACGTTGATAGTGACAGTGAGCAAAAGCCTGTGTACATTGCTACTAGCAGGCGTCCAACCTAGTCTCCTAAGCCATTAACTGGACATTAACACAGTTCCTCCTCATGATGCAGGAATCTCACACAAGGCCAAAAGCTCAGGACTCAGACATCAGCAGTCTTCACCATCAGCATTCTGGGGTCAATGAATTACCTCTTTGAGGCAAATTTCCAATTGCTTATTGCTGAACAAGTCGATTGCCCTTTGCTTCCCTTGGGAGAAGACCATGCCTAGAAATGCCTTATACTGGTAGCTTTATGTTATATGGTAGCTATACTTTATGTTATATAGTATGTTATATTAGTAGCTTGTAACTAAGCCTGAAATGTTATCATTTATGGGGTAATAAACTTTTGCATCAGCAGAGAAGACTGTAAATCAAAGTCATCACAGAGGGAAAGGAATGATTTTTTCACTGTGAACCCGTTACGTTATGTTTATACTACCATTTGCCCTGCAGAAAGGCAGCAGTGACCTTTGGTGAGGTTGCCATTAGCAGTTGTTCTGGAAAACCAACACATCAGCACGTTTATAGGGTCCCTTTCTGACAGGAGCAAGATGCCGGTGTTGCAGGACTCGCCAGTGCTGCAACCCCTGTTGGAGGGGCTGCTTTAACTCTGCCAACCCTCTTCCACTTGCTGCATTTTCACTGCTTTATCCAACATTAGGCTGATCTCTGTCAGCCTAACCCAAATGCCAGTGCAGCTCTATCTTTGTTTTTCTGCCTCCCTAAATGAAGCAGAAAATTAAAATCAAATACTACACTGGCTACACATTCATCAGTGCCTATTTAGAAATGCCCCTGGAGTGATCTTTTGGTACCATACTGGCTTGCATTCAGACTTGCAATTTAGGAGTGGACCATTCAGCCCACAAGAAAATAGCTGAAATGTGTAAACAACCGAAAATAAACTTCTGCTGTGCTGTCCAGGATACCTATCTCTTGCAGGTCATAACTTCATCAAATTAGATGTTGAACAGTGCGGCTTGGGTAGGACATGTGAATGACAGGCATTCTTGGAAAGTCAGGGGAACAAATTTTCAAAGCACTACAGGGTGTTTTATTGTGCACATTAATTGTGTTGGAAGCTGCTTGACTGTGCTTTTGGAAGGCTCAGCTTTAATTGCTTAAGCTCTCAATTCTGCAAGTTTCTGTGCATATCACAGCTTTCCTGGCTGAGTGGAGGGCTCCACCCACAATGAGCCAGGTTACAGAAACGTGACCTCATATATTTAGTTCTTTAAAGACAGGCTTGAGAGTCTATTTTTAAATATCCACATTTGAACATTTTCTTTAGATTTTGGCAGGAATAAAGGAAGGAGTTTGCTAAACTTTGGAAAATGTGAGCATTCCCCTTCCCCTTATCCTTCTACTTCTTCTTTCCTTTCCCTTCCTTCTCCCCTTCCCTTCCCCTTTCYTCCACACCAACCACATCTTTTATGTAAGTATGAAGAAAAAAATTGGAGTTTCCAAATGAGGAAAGGACATGGCTAAGTACATGCTRTATATGAAATAGAAGCATAAATAGAATAAAATACATGAAATAATGCATAAGATATTGACTGTTTGTCACATATAGCTGAGTTTGAATTCCATTAAAGGCCCTTCCCCAGTATCGTTTCCTCTCAAATTCATTCACAACTAATTGTCTCCATAACTTGCTGTTTCAGCCAGGCATCTACCTTGCTTGCTGCCTTTCTCAACCTGCTTGTGTTGGTTGCCTTCTGGTTAAAGAAGAGTCCAAGCATTTTGGGGGACCTTTTGCTGTAGCACATTCTCTCCACTCTGATAACATATCCCATGTCCTTTTGACTCTGTTTAATACAGAGTTTAGCTCAAGCCGTTGTTATGTGGCTCTATCATGTTATCAGCTTTCATTATTAGCTTGCAATTTGGAATGGAAAGTGAATTAGTAGCACTGTGAGCATGCTCTATCCTCAGTGACTGCTGTTAGTCCAAAAAGCTGCTGAAAGATAGGGTTTGAGCACTGCAACATAGGCTTTTACTAGATATGTCATTGTTTACTACTTTAACCCCATCTTCTGTGGTACAAATACTGACTTCTATGTGAAATAATCTGGTTTTCTATGTTTTTCTCCTCTCACTCAAGTGTTAAGAACAAACTTAAGTAATTTAGTTTGTTATCAATGCAGATAATAAGGTAAATTAAAAAGAAAAGGATTAGTAAAAGGTGTTTTTTAGTTTCAGGGGGGCATTCTCTCTGCCCTATAGAGTGAATAGATAAGCACAAACTGATTGCACTTATTTGTCATAATATGTTATGACATGGTAACGAACAAAACTTGAAGAATCATCTAGTGATTTCTCTTTGCAAATTCAGCAGATGCCATTAGTATTGCTGACTATTCTTTTGTGCTGTGGACCAACCTATGGTCACAGAAAAGTTGCTGGAATTTTTAACTGAGATATCAAAAATTCCATAATTACTTAATAGGAGAAAAAAATGAACAAAAATATTAAAAGGCATCAGTTTTGATGGAAAAATAATACTAAGGCTCTTCTCATATGGCTGTTATTCAGGCCATCTTCCTGTTGATTTTAGTGGAGATTTCTCACACGCAACTCAGGAGAGAGAGAAGATGAAAAAGTATTTCCTTATCCTGGAAAGGAAAAGTGCTTCACTGTCCACATCAGTCCCATCTCAGACTGGCTAAGCGGTATGTGTTAGTCCAAGATGGTCACTGGCCATTAAATCTATCAGACCTATTTTAGAGCTCAGTCCCTTACTCGTCCTTTCACACTTCCCTGGCAACACACACATTTTACCATTTTACTTCTTTTCACCATTGAGGTCTTTTCCTGGTYCAGGATACTAGGTGCCAGAGAGATTAAATGTAGCTGTAGTAATGAGCTCAGCCCCTACAAATTATTAACTCAGTTTTGGATTCTCACAAGGGGAAAATTTGTGTGCCAAATCAGCTGCTGTTTATGAACTCCATTAATCCTGATCTAGATCAGGGCTTCATCTGAGTATTAGGAAGGCGTGTGCATTTTGACACTTCATATCTTTCTATTAACGGGTGCAGCGAGATGTTCAGATTACTGCAAAACTGGCTGTTGAGAGCAGCTCCCAAGGGCATGATCAGGTGATCACTTGCAAGTATGGATAAGTTGCTGCCACTACCACAGAGATGTGATCTCTGATCTCTCGGTCCGTGCTGGCCCAGTGCAAACTGGCAGTGCAGGGTCACTTCAGGTGCACTGATCTAATTGCTGGCAGTAGTCTGATCATGCTCAGTTTCACCTCCCTGCTTGCAACTTAGATTTAGCAGAAATATGTCCCAAACCTTATGCTGTAGGCTGTGGGGAATCAGAGAAAACTCCTGCAGCAAGTGTGATGGAAAGTTTCAGCAGTTYGCCTCCTGTGAGCACCCACAGGGGCTGCACTGAGAAGCCAGCAAAGAGACATCCCTGGAAAGGGGGATGTCTGCGTGAGGGAAAGGCCAGAGAGCATGGCTGAGGCAGATCTGTTACTGAAAGAGACTGCCAGAAAGGACATCCAGGCTCCACTATAGCTCACYGCACCCTGCTCAGGGATACCTCAGAAGGATTACAGTGATGTTAGGAAATCTGCAGTGCTTTGTTGTATAGATTTTCAATGGACCAACAGAAATACTTGGCACATCCATAGTCTCAGGTGGAAGAAATCTTGTGTGTTAACGAGTTGAGTCTAATTAACATGGGTAATTCATGCCTGCTCCATTCCCTCTGATACCAACAGGCGTGGAAAGTAGTTCTGGCAGTTCTCTGTGATAGAGAAGACATGAGCTGACCAGAACTTTGACTGTGAAACAGGAGCTACAGGAAACCCAGGACTTCCAAAGTGATATGTATACCATAAATGTGTATACCAAATGTATATATCATAAGTGGTATACATAGCACACTATGAAGTTTTCTTTTTAGTGTGGGAACCATCTAAAAATTTGGAAGGTACACTTAATTTGTGTGTGAATATGATAACGTATTGCATATCTTTAGCARTTCTGTGCATCACTCTTTTAAAATATAAATTTTGTAAATATGCAATCAGAGCTAGCCAACAGCAGCATTCTCCCACACTAGAGAACTTGGGTGGGAGTCAGTTTTGTGATGCCTAGCTAAATCTCGTCCTATGGCAACTAAGTGCAGCGGGTTTTCCTGTACAAAAGGGAGCTAGCTCTCTAAAGGTGAAGGAAGTGTTTCCCACATCCTGAAAGACAGCTGTACAAATGGTTTTACTCATTCTCAATGTTTTGAAGCCTGAGGTATGTGAAGTCCTACCCTGCTATAATGATACTAACATTGYACACACACACACATCCCCCACACTGACATTTTATTTGTGTGTGTGTTTACAAATACATGGGGAGATTCAGTAACTTGCTCAGTCATGCAGAGGTCTGTGATGAGAGCCAGACTTTGAACCCACTGTTCCTAAGTCTGAGATCTTCTCACAAGCCTGCCTTTATGTTATACAAAAATCTGTCTTCTCTTCTCTGTCTCTCTTTCCTGGCTGTGTCATGTATGCAATTCTCTGAAATGGACCTTTTAAGACCTACTTCTGGTTTCACTGGTTCTCATAAAAGTATCACTAGTTCAGGCATGCATAACTAATGCATCTTTAGAAAATGCTTCAGTCTGATGTAAAGAAGGATATATTTGTTGACACAGTCCTTTATTGAAAAGAAAAATGATTAACAAGTATTAGCATGATGTCCACTTAGACATATATTTAAAAGTATGGGCTTTGCTTCTCCTTAAGCTAGCTTACCTTCTGGTCAGGAGGAATGAAAGCATCTGAACCTAAAGCCCTMACATTCAATATATAGAGCTCACGTTCAAATGAGCCAGCTGCAACAGATCTGACTCAAACATCTTGAGTAAGCCAGTATTTTCTACTCACAGAGGGCTCACTTGATTTCACCTAAACTTGAAATAGAGAATTAAAAGAGGTATTTGCCTTTAGGCAAAGATGTGAGTGGGCATYCATTCACAGGCTTCCTGATGGACAGCTTTGTCCTGGCTGTGTAAAGCCCGTATAAGTTTAGATCCCATCACAGGGGTAAGTAACTAAGAGTGGTTGTATATCATRGATGCTGGAGGTGACATTTATACTGAGTGCTCAGTTGAAGCCATGCTRGTCTCAGATAAAAGTTAGCATACACACAAGAGTTTTGCAGAAGAGAGGCTCAAAAGTTGAGGAAATATTTTTTCCCAGAAAGCAGCAAGAGCTCTTCTTCCTTGGCTGGTCGCTTTTTAGGGGACATGATCATATGGATGGAGCACTCTGTACTGCAAAGCATGGGAAAGAGTGTCTAAAAAAAGAATTAGTTTGATGGAAAATGGAACAGCCCAGAAAAAAGATGAGYTACTTCAGTTAATAATTGTTGTAGGCACTACCTATAAATGCTGTAATTCTTAAAAAATGCTAGCATTCATGTGTAAATCAAATAGATCAGGTCTGTGCATGCAACAGTGCAGTCAGCAAAAGCTTGAGCCTGTGTCACTAGGGCAGAGTGTTTAGGGTTTTGCTGAGCCAGCTCCTGGCAGTTTTCACAGTTAAGTCATTTATAGCTATAATTTAGAATTTATAAAACTCATTGCTCATGTAATTTAATGTAAGAGTTACCCAATGCCAATCAAAGCTGGCTTATGGAAGCACAAGAGATTTTCATAGTCAACAGAAGAAAACAGTCTGTTTTGTACCAAGTCTGGAAGAGYAAAGAATGCTCTGACTATGCATAGTTTACTGATGACAGAGAAAGKGAGCTATGGAGCTTACGGATTGGGAAATAGCAGCAGCTGAGCTTAGAAGACTATCATGCCTTGTTTTGAGAAACGAAGAACAGATTACTAGGATGAAGGGAAAAAGTATCTCCTTGCAATACACATAAAGGTCTACTACAATGAAAAATGTAGGTTATCCATTTTAATATGTCTGTATTAGCACTTTTGTATATGACACATATTATTTTAATAAAATCTGAGATGAATATGGAAGGCAAGTGAAGGAGTTTAGCTGTGCTGGCCATAGTGAGCAGCATCTTTTTTTAATACACTCCTGCAGGTCAGTCTTAGATTTTCGGGTTATTTTTCATTAACAATGTGTATTAAYATTGTTGATGAAGCTCTGTTTATTTGATAACCTTTTTGTTGTGCCATCAGATTTAGATATAAGGCATTCAAAAGTTACATCTAACTTTTTCAGAAAAACATGTCTGCAGAACAGAGTGTGAATCATTCATATTCCTACCAGYTAAAGTATCTGATGGTACTACATTTCAGATTTGTATGCTTTGCTTTAAGTATGCAACCTCTTTAAATGGTTTTTAATATCTCTAATAGCATCAAGGGATTTTTGCAGTTATCAGTTCTGYATTTATAAAGCTCRGCTTACCTGGATGCATATTTATAASTCCTTCTTGAAGAAGAAAGATACATATTAAGTTGCTACTCTTAGAGGAAGAGCTGAGCGGACTATCTGTAGCATGTCCGAACTTATTCATGTGAATGGTTTTTTGCTTTAGTGAACACTTGGAGACRAAAGTGCCTGTTAAGACGAATTTTTTATGGGGCATATGTCCTTTCCTACAGTAGATTTCTAGSAGTTAGTGCCAGAAAGAACTACTACAACAAATTAAACCAAGCCCCTGTTTACCCAGCAAAGAGTTGGATTCATCCGGAGTRTATTATATCAAGATATACACTTTAGGTGGGCTGTAGGATACTTCTTGTGTAGTTACCCACAGCTGAAATACCCTTAGATAAGTGGGATTAAATATAGGTTAAGTTAAACTATTTCTGATTAATTACTGACCCCAAAGAGTGGCATATTCACACCTTGTGTCAAACTATTTTTTCTGTAGGCCTAGAYTCGAGTCCAGGGCATGAGGGACTCACAGTTCCAGGCAGGTTCRCAAGGACCATGGAAGGTGTCTTCTCCAACCTTCTGCTTGGAGGTCACCTCCGAGTGTGACTTCACTTCCCAGGCTGAAGAATGCAGTCACTCTTTTGATACATGCAATACCTGGATTTTGAATACTGTGTGACACTGCAGCTATGTATCCCAGAAAGTAYAGGCTGGCAATGGAAAAGGCAGAAAGAGCTTACTTTCATTAGGAGAATGTTTTTTAGAAGGCAGTCACTCCATTTGTAAACCCTCCAATACGGATCCTCAAAGAAGAGGTCACTRAGCACCTTCTAAGGACAAGCCTCCTTAAAATTCTTTGAATAACAAAACTTGAAGGGTGAAAGTCATAGACTCCATACAGGTATGTGTTGTATTGCACATTATTATTTTGCTTACGCTGTAGACATATTCATCTTATTATCTCTCCTGCTGCTGAAACCTTTCCTCCACCCTACAGAAATCAGGTATGTTCTTTCTCTCAGATGGTCTGATTAATTAACTGGTCTAGTTAAACTCCAAAAAAATACTTTCAACTTTTGAATAGTACTGTTTCCATTTTAGACCTGAAGAAGGCCTCACGTGCCTAAAATCATGCTTATTTTTCCCAGATATATTAATTGGCCTTGCAGAAGACTTAACCTCCTCCCACAGACCTTGCTATAATTACATCATGAGATTCATTACCACAAGGCATTCAGAAAAAAAGATAAATATTTTGAGAACAGGACTATCACTGACTATTTAAAATAGCATCTGGAGTACATATCAGGAAAGAATAATTCTATTCTTACCTTGTTCATTGCACATTTCTCTTAAATTGGTGGTTAGTGATAGAATACTAAGATAGGTGGATCTTTGGTCTGAGTGAAGACAGTTCACATTATGTTCTTGTAAATCATTTACTGTCAAAAATCTATTCCCTGGATAAGCTGTTCATCAAGTCTCTGTTTAACTATCTCTTGGTTAAGTTAAAAAAACTAGAGCTATGTTTCACATTTATAAACAGGAAAAAGGAAATCTATGGGATTTTGAGATTAACATCTGAAAATGGACAGCACAAGTCCCTGTGTAAACACATATTTGCCACAAACGTTCTTTTGGAACAAAAATAAATCAACACTCAGAAAATAAATAGCAAGAGTCTTGAGTCTGGTCAAAGCAGGTGTCCAAATCGATGTTCCATTAGTTCTTTTTGGCAGCAGAAGCCCATTTCTAATTAGACATTATCTTACATGGGCAACATGTTTAAAATGCAAGGTATATACTGCCTGGGTATTGTATTATCTGCCTGCTGTTCGTATTAACTCATTCTTGTCTTTCACCATTGTATGTAGGACTGCTAAAAGCAGTATTTTTCTATTTATATTCAGATTTCCACAGGACCAAAGAGCACAAATAAGACAGAGCTTAGAATCTTTGACAGAAAAAAGAGAAGTGTGGCTTTTTTGCAGAGTATGTGCTCATTAGTGTCATTAAATTACAAGCATTTTGGTTCAGCTTACGCATTTTCTTACATTTGATGTGGTCATTTACAACAGTGCGAAGCTTCGTTATTATTACTTTTTTAAACTTTACTTTTCATTTCTTTTTGTTTAAAGGAGTGTATACTATGAAGATCAGTGCAGGACTAGTTCCTTTCTGTTAATCAGGAAAAAGGGATATCAATCAGTCAGTCATTTACCTTTTTATGTCATCATAATGACTTCTCCTCTTGTTATCAACAATGACTGCAGAAAAAGAGTTAAGAGTGTCTTCTGTCTGCTCTAAAGGCAAGATCCAAGTATCCACTCTTATCAATCATGTTGTCAGAGATTACCATTAAAAATGAAAAAAATGTACATACAAAATACTTTTGGTGGGAATAATACAGATTTGCCTGTTTTGCCAAATTCTTTTTTCAGCCTACTCAGTGCAACCACAGTTTTGAAAATGGAAAGAAAATTTAGCCTTATGTGTATTTTAAAGTTTAACTTGTTTTGACCACAATCATAGTAAATATTATTTTGGGGGTAATATAATTATCAAAGTCATAACTAACATTTTCTCTATTTTTTTCTCCAAATAATGCGCTCTTTCTTTTCATATGGCTGAATGTTACTGGAGTACTGCCTCAAAAACCACATTTTTTCATTTATGGTATGCTATTTTGCGTGCAATTTCTTCACTGTGCGCTTCCATTTTTAGAGTGCTTCTGAAAAGCAAGATCAGTTTTACTAGAAGCACAATAAAAAATGTTTTACCTGTTTCCCTTCTGGAAATCATAGCTGGACATGTACAGTAAATTAGCACTTGCACTTGTGAAAAAACTAGTTTTCCCCTACAGTAATTCAAGCTGTCTTTTCCAACTGCACATGAAGATTATCTTGCAAAGACTAGAATTCCTTTCCAGGCTGAAGCTCTTTTGCATCATGGTAGTACTTCCAAATGTTAACATTTGCTAGTCATCATTGCTAACCAGAGACCAAAGAACAAGCGGAAAATACAGACCACAATGTGAATATTGATCAATAAGTAAACACATCCAAACTTTGCCAAGAGCCTGTCCAGGGCACGAGGTTTTTTTCCATACATTGGAGCTACTTCAAGTTTTCTGACCTCAGAATTATCCTTAAGGGAAATGCACCTTAATAGAAATCTAGTTCTTTGCAGTAAAATGTCTTCCTCCACTTTTTTCCCCCTTTAATCTTTTTAAATCACACGCGTGTGTGTGTGTGCGTGTGTGAGAGCGCATAGTGAATTTTTTGTAAGAAGCTTTTTTTTTATCCATATATGCAAATTCAGATGCCTTTTTTCATATTAAAAAAATCTTGCAGACATTTCAATTTTGGATTGTTATTTAGAATTTACATGGCAAAAAGTGAAATTTTCTTTCTAACACTCTTAAACTRCAACTTTTGCGCAACATAGAAGTTCTTCTACTTCCTATAGAAATCCAAAATAAAATGTCTGTATATTGCTGTATAAAGAGAAAAAGCAGGGGAGCAGCAGCTTTGCTGACATACAAACGCACCTTTGAAAGAGAGGTGTAAAAGCTTACAAAATGCTGAGTGCATGCATTTAGGTATGATGAGACTAATTTGCCAAACAAACTTGCTATCAGACTCCAACCTTCACTGCCGTGCCCCATGTATAAATATTTCTGCTTAGTGAAAGAAGGTATAAAACTCAGGGATGTCAGTGCATGTTACTCTGCTTCCCTCCTTGTAGAAACCTTTGCCAATCCAAACGGTGGTGTGTAAAACATTATTCTGGTGGGATAGTGTTTCGTGGAAGCTACCTGTACCAGATACAGGGCAGATGGAGACAGTTCTCATCTTTGCTCCCATAAAGATGCCATATGTCTGAGACCTGTCAACTAGAGAGATTTTCATATAGAAATGTGGTGAGGAAAGAAAACCAAAATAACCACCCAAAGTAATTAAAGCATCAGTGGGGGGCAGTAGTGGTTCATAAGTAAGGTGCTCAACTGGGAACTTTTGGAACCGCAACCTTGCAGCTGCAGCTGGATATTTTGCAAGAAAAGGAGGATTGCTAGCCTCACATTTGACATGCTGCTGTAGGTAGAATATCTTAGGGTCCTGTTGCTGCTTCAGGAAAGCTACCTTGCAGAAAGTAAATGCCCAAAATTAACCACAACAAGGCTGACTTAACGTTACAGAAAAAGATTTGGCCAGCCAGTAGTAATAGGAGCAAAAGAATCCCCGGGACACCACTTCAAGGCACCTGCTTGTCAGGAGTTTGCTCTTCTTGTGTATGAAAGGATCTGGATAGCCATTCACTGGCATTGAGTATACATTTCAGAAATACCTGAATGAATCAGTARCAAAGCAGGGAAGAGAGCCCATCTCTCCAGATTTCTCACCGAGTGCTCTGTCCCCTTRCCCTCACAAAAAGAGCTTGCCTGCAAAAATCATATGTTAGACCATAGGTGCCCAAGGAAAATCTTGCGCAGTTTCGATCATGGTCTGTGACAAAGGAAGTGAACCACAGAGGTGACTGCTACACAAGGCTATGTATACAAGGCAAAATATATACATATATATATATGCACACCCACACACATGTATATGTCACTAAACTAAGTAGATGGCATTRAAAATTAGCAGGGAATTAATATTTTTCTCCTTTTTCTCACATTAGAGGCTTGTGTGAGATGAATGGGTAGTGTCTTTGAACGGTTGAGTATGGAGCATCTCAAGTACTATCATCGCTTCAAGGGGAAAACTTTTCACTGCTGCTTTCAGCCATCCAAGCCTAAGAGGAATACTTATGGTTTGGTAATGCTTCCCTGTGAAAGTGTGACAGCTGGAAATATAGCTACATGTAGCAGATACATTTTCTCCAATACATGTCAATTTAAGTTGTTTTGAACTTCTGATTCCAGAAGTGGAAGCCATAGATATGACATAAGAGAACTGGGAACTGGCCTTCAAAAGAGTAAGAGTTGCAGTAGAGTCTGATGCTCCTTCTGTTTCTTGGCCTGAAATTTCCCTTCAAGACTCTTTCTTTTTTTTAGTAAAATTCTTGAACCTGTGTGCAAGTCTCTTGCTGAAAACCTTGAGAAAACTCAAATATATTGCTTATCRTGGTAATTTGCTAATTTGCTTTGCTTTTCACGAGGTTTCTAAGGAAAAGCACAATAATCTTGGTGTTTATTGACCACTTCTGGAGGTGTTTCATCTGAATCATTTATGAAGCAAAATCACAGCAATAAGGGTCAGGGAAGTCTTCCTCTTTTCTCTTTCTCTCTATATACATGTGTGTATGTGTGGGCATATGTACTGGAATGCTTTGGAGATAATACTGTTTATTAGAGCCATAGTGACTATCAGAGCATTCACAAATTTGCTTTTACATTAGAGGTGACACAGGATGTAGCTGCAAGTTATCAAGCTAACATGCACAGTCTGCCCTTTACAAAAAAAGAAAAAAGAAAGAAAGAAAGAAAAAGGAAAAAGAAAAGGAGAGTGAGATTGATGGCTATGAATTAGTCATCCAAAGTATTTTTAGTAATRCATACATCATTCCTCTATGTTCTGCATAAAGAAGCCCCTCTGTGAAACAGTCTTTATTTTCAGTTTGTGAATTTGAATGCTCAACTATGGAAAGATTTTTGAGTAAAAGTTTTGCCTCAGACCTCTGGAAGATGGCATCCCATATTACAGTGGCAGCCTACACTGGCAAATTTTGGCACCTCACCTGAATGATGGAGACACACCAAAAAAAAAAAAAAAAGAAAAAGGAAAAAAGAAAAAAAAAGAAAAGAGAAAAATGCAAGTAGAATTTTATGTTTATTTTCTATTTTTCTGCAGCTGCAGATTGCTTTTGCACAAAGGAACATCTGACTAAGGCCCAGCTGGAAATGGGAATTTGAAATAAAAAAGATGAGGAACTCTTTTTCCATGCCCTCCAAAATATAAATCTCTAATGACTGAAGGTGAAAGACCTCTAACCAATAAATTGTTGAAGGAATTAAAKCCTACCAAAAGCTTTGTAATAAAGATAAACTTTGAAACAACACAAGCTTAGCTTTGATTCTCCCAAATATGTTTCCTTGGTTCAAATATGTAAACATTCTCATAGAATTTAATGTGTTGCAGCACATTGCTTAATGCTATGCACYAGATCTTTGCTGTACGGGGCCCCTGTCTGCAACCAGTAAGTTTTTGTCTTGGAAAGGCTTTGAATAGCACATTCTCTAGACATTTGGGGCTACCRAAGAGTGAGGTTTTGGGAGCAGTGGACATCAGAAAGGTTATTTTGAGGAGCTTATTTCCTGCAGCCTGGTTGCTCATAGTGAGATGGAACCAAAATTTCTGACCCAGATAATTCTTCTGAATACATGTCTTACATAACTGTGCCTTGTCTATTTAAATTATAAATGTTTCAAGTGGTACCTGCATCTAAGAGAGATTTGGAATTTACATTCTCACACATATATTTTAACAAGAATGTGAACTRCCATCCTATGGATTGGGTAAGGAAGGAAGTTTCTTCTAGTCTGGGGTATGGCAAATTTGGCTGTGCAGATCCCACAGTGAAGCTGAAAATAAAGCACTGGGGCCTGTGCAGGGTGCTGCACTACCTTGCAGTGACTTCAGTTAGTCAGAGCTCTGTCGTGACTTGGGCCACGTGTTGCTCCTGTGCTGGAGGGCGCTGGGCTGCACAGCCCTTTGCTGTGCCCGACATCAGTTTGCGAGAGTGAGGTGACTAGTTCCCTGGTGACCTGCACTGGAAAAAGGGATGTTTTTACAGGCAGAGCAGGCCCTCGCTCCTGCCCCTTCTTGGCTGACCCCCAGAGACAAACATGTCCCTGAGGACCCGGTGTGCTGAGGAAAACACCCATGGGACTTGGCAGCTCCCCTGGATAGCTAAAACTAAATGCCTGAAAAACTAAATGCCTTAAAAACTAATGCTACCAATGTTTTCATTTGCACTCTGGTGGAGCGCTGGTCTGCTAGGAAACTACGTCTTTTTGCAAGACAGGAGTAACTGCGTGTCATAGGGTGCATCATGTCTACAGGGCACAAAGCTGATCCCTCAAGTTATGAACTAGCCATTAGAGAAAAGGGGCATCTTTTTGCTCCTGGTTCCTGTGACAGCTCTCACCCTGGTCTTCAGCTCCGCTCCACCTGCTGGGAGAGCACAGTTAGACATGGGATTTGGCGGTGTATTTGCACATCRCATCATGATTTCTGAGCCTGGCTTGTGAGGGATGTTGTGCTCTTAGTCTCAGCTGAAACATCTCTGTTCCTAGCCAAACAAATAGCAAAAAGAGAAGGGATGGGAGGGATGTATGCATGTGTGTGTGKGKGGGGGAGTCAAATTAGCTAGATTTCCAAAGGGTCAGCTGTGATTTCCAAAAATATACTTCCCAGTGGTTGAGCTACAGATGTGTCACTATTTATCAGCAGACTAGGCCATCTGCTACAGTGTTTCCCTGGAAACTCCTTGTCTTTTCCCCCTCCCTCCCCCTTCTCCATCCTTTGCTATCAGAGTGGGCGAGTGCCCTCCCATGCACAAACCATGGAAGTGAAATGAAAGCAGTTCCCAGTGACGTCACTGGCACTCGTTTGCGCCAGGAATCCCTAAGCAAAAAGAAATCCTCTTGAGTGCCAGACAAGGAGCAAACCATGATCCATAAAAAATTACAGAAAGAAATGAAATTGCCACAGTCCACAAAGCATGCTTCTCCATCATTATTTTGTATTAGAGATATTTTCTCCTGCAAATTGCTCTCTGGGGGTGGGAGGGGGGAGCAGTGAGAAAGGAACTGCCCTATGTAAATGTTTKCTAGGCTGCAGTAGCAACTCTGCCACAGATTGTTTTCCTTTTTCCATGCACTGCTTGAGAAATTTGGAACACATAAAACTAAAATGCAGGGATTTTTCAGGTCTGCTAGACCTCAGATCAGCTGCCAAAGGCTGAAACCCCAGCATGTGAGTGACAATAATGCAATCATGGATTTATTTCAAAACTAAATTTTCTTTCCAATTGAAAGAATTGACATAAATACATTGGCATGTTTTGATTTGCCTTTCCTTTATGTCTGTATTTTTGTATGAAAGAAGTATCTACAAGGTAGGCCCTTGTGCTGCCATCTGAAATAGCAAAATGCAAAAGGATACATGCTCCCTTCAAGACTCTGCTTGGACATTTGAAATTCTAATGTCATATATTTATTGATTTGCCCCTTATGAAAAAAATCCTAAAGATGTTTTCAGAAGTGCCTGTTGCTGCTCTGAACCTGACATAAAAATGCTAGAAATCCTGTATTTTCAACCATCAGCTGGCTTCTGCTGAGACTGTGCACCTCACTCACTGAATACAGAAACAGAAACAGGTCAGGTATTGACTTGCCATGTATATGCCCCCTTTCTCTTCCGTTATTTTAAAGGTATTTTTTTCAGATTGATGCAGAGCACTTCAATTTGTTTGTCACTTCCTGTACTAATTTAGAAGAAACAGAAACATCAACCTTAAAGTGTGTACCAGTATTTCTCATAAGAAAATTTTGAAGATCAGTTACTTTCAATTAAGAATTTTTAAAGCTAAACTGAACAGAAAGATCTATAGAAATCCTTTAAAAAAAAWTTTAAATTTTTCTTAAGTCTTAAGTATCTTTTATTTTAAAATGAGATGTATTTGTTTTGTCCATTGAATTCTTCTATTCTAGCCATTGTTTCAGCTTTCAGAATTTTCATCCATCATTTCAAATTCCAATGAGTCCCGATTTATTAAAGACAAAAACAGCATGTGTGGCCATAAATCCAAAGCTCATATTATGCAAAATGCTATCAAAATGTTTTTTTGATCTTTCTCCAAAACTGATCTAGAAATAGATTTCTTCCCTTCAGACTATACTGGCAATCTTACTGGTGCTTCTACTTTCTCCTTTGACATCTCAGAATCAATGCATTGATTTGCCAATGTATTGTGTTTATTCAAGTTTATTTTTAAGGAATTAATTAGAAAAACTCAGGTAATCAAGTTCTTCAGTTTCATTATTTTAGAAATGTCTAATAATGTAGTCTTATCCATACTATAAAGAAACTTAGARTTTTGGATGATAACAACTTAGTTGCAAAATTTAAAGAAGGAAAAAATATATACCTTATGGTATCCAAAAGGAGGGCCTGAATAAGCCAARGGTTTTTTTTAAGATTAGTCATCAGACTGACGTGTTATTGGTCTATTTGGATTATTACAACATGCATACCCAAAAAGGTYGAAACTGACTATGCATAGTTTAGATTCTGCCCAGTTTAATTTCCCAGAAGATATCGGCATAGTTTTGTTATTTGTTTTTTAGAAGTTCTTGTTTATATATCTGTTTTTTAATTAAACAAAATTTCATAACTAAACACAGAGTGGAGCATAGAGAGAATTAATGACTCAACAATTGCTGAATATATGGCAGAAATGTGCATTCAGATTCAGAAGTAAATTTCTCTAGAGCCATGATCATAAATCATGTTCTTTTTTGGAATATCTGAATACTACAGCTCTTACTTTTGGTCCAGAAGTAGTCATTTGGGTTTGTATTTATATTTCTCTTCTGGTAGTGTTATTTATATGTCCCTTATTACTGCTGTATCTCAATCCCTCTAGGGGCTGTAGCTGCAGTACTAGTAGTGCATAATGGTCACGTAGCAATGCTCATAAAAAGTTAATATCTGAAGCATGAACACTTGAATACTAGCTACTAGCAAAATTCAGATTATTGAGCAGGTTGCGTAATTTGCGGTTTTGTAGCACAGGTTTTCCAGAAATAGACTGTATTTGATTTATTACTAGTAAGCAGTGGGAGGTATACCAGTCAAACAAAGTGAATATTGGCAATGCTACGCTCATTGGCAAATCTTAGTTGCTCTTAAGGTAGCTTAACTCTGTTAACCAATTYATCCATTTGGGAATGTATGTGGTTAGCAATGTTTGGTGCAGAGTCCCTGCATAAAYGAGAGCCTCTGTTAAATCCAGGACTTTTAATAGGAGGAAGATCTGTTTATTTTGGTACCTAGGCTCACTTTTGGAAAACAATCTGTAATTCTCCATTGGGGGATGGGACAGCTAGGTCCCATCAGTTGGACGTGGGCCAACTGTTTTGTGGTATGTTCTGATTTCAATAGTAGGATGTACCTCTCCTTTATGAGCTGCTTCTGGTAGTTCATTCTGGACATTAGCAAGAGGTTTCTTTGGTCAGAGGCTTCTCAGGAGGGTTGTAATCAGATCCTATCCTTGACAGCCAAAGAGCAGATAAATTGCTTTAGTGCTCTACTTTTACAGTGAGCATAGGACTAACATTCTGCTTGTGCAGAAATTAATCATATAAAAGGACAACAAGAAGGGTTTCTTCAAATACATCAGTAGCAAAATAAAGACTAGGGAAAACGTGAGCCCATTGCTGAATGGGGTGGGGGCCCTGGTGGTGAAGGATATAGTGAAGGCAGAGTCACTGAATGCGGCCTTTGCTTCAGTACTGCTAAAGGCAGCCCTCAAGAATCCCAGGCCTGGAGATAGGAAAGAAAGTCTGGAGAAAGGAAGACTTTCCCTTGATCAAAGAGGATCAGGTAAGAGATCTTTTAGGCAAACTTGACATCCACAAATCCCTGGGCCCTGATGGGATGCACCTATGTGCGCTGAGGGGGCTGACAGATATTATTGCTGGGCCATTCTCCATCGTCTTTGAAAGACTGTGAAGAACTGGAGAGGTGCCTGAGGACTAGAAGAAATTCAGTGTCATTGCAGTCTTCAAGAAGGGCAAGAAGGAGGACCYAGGGAACTACAAGCCGGTCATCCTCACCTCCATCCCTGGAAAGGTGATGGAACAGCTCTTTCTGGATGTCATCTCTAAGCATATGGAGGAAAAGAARGTGATCAGGAGTGGTCAGCATGAACTCACCAAGGGCAAAGCRTGCTTCATCAATCTGATAGTCTTCTATGACGGAATGACTGGCTGGGGAGATGAGGGGAGAGCAGTGGACATTGTGTACCTTGCCTTCAGCAAGGCTTTGGACACTGTCTCCCGTAACATCCTCCTACACAAGCTCAGGAAGTGTGGGTTAGATGAGTGGACAGTTAAGTGGATTGAGAAYTGGCTGAAAGGTGAGCTCATAGGGTTGTGATAAACAGTCAGAGTAGTTGGAGGCCTGTAGCTAGTGGTATGCCCCGRGGTCTCTACTGGGTCCAGTCTTGTTCAACTTCTTCATCAGTGACCTGAATGAAATGACAGAGTGCCTCCTCAGCAAGTTTACTGATGCTATAAAACTGAGAGGAGTGGCTGATGCACTGGAGGATTGTGCTGCCCTTCAGAGAGACCTAAAGAGGCTGGAGAGTTGGGCGGAGAGGAACCTCATGAGGTTCAACAAAGGCAAGTGCATGCACCTAGGGAGAAGTAAGCCTAGGCACAGTACAGACTAGGGACTAACCTTCTGGAGAGCAACTCTGCAGAGAAGGATCTGGGAGTTTCAGTGAACAGGTTGACCATGAGCCAGCAATGTGCCYTCATGGCCAAGAAGGCCAATGGTGTCCTGGGCTGCACTAGRTAGAGTGTTACCAGCAGATCGAGGCAGGTGATCCCGCCCYTCTACTCAGCCCTGAGGAGGCCTCATCTCAAGTACTGTGTCCAGTTCTGGGCTCCCCAGGACAAAAGAGACATGGAGCTACTGGAGAGAGTCCAGTGTAGGGGTACGAAGATGATCAGAGGGCTGGAGCATCTGCCCTATGAGGAACAGGTGCAAGAGCTGGGCCTCTTTAGCCTTGAGGTGAGAAGACTGAGAGGGCATCTTATCAATGTCTACAAATACCTTAAGAGAGGGTGTCAAGGAGATTAGGCTAGACTATTTTCAGCAGTGCCAAGCGAAAAGACAAGAGGTAATGAGCATCAGCTGAAACATGTGAAGTTCCACCTGAACATGAGGAAAAACTTCACTGTGAAGGTGACAGACACTAGAACAGGTTGCCCAGAGAGGCTCTGATGTCTTCTTCTCTGGAGATATTCAAAACCTGCCTGGGCAACATCCTGTCCAACATGTTCTGGATGACCCTGCTTACCATCAAGCCACGTTTGAGGGTTGTACGCCCCAAATCTACAGTCAGTCCATTGTGGCTTGGCTATTATCATATTTATTTTCTTTCAGGGGACAAGAATAACCAACTTTTGTGTATTTACTAAAAATTATAATTTGATCTACTTATGTGTGAAATAATATTATTAATTTCCTCTTTAATACTTAAACATTCTTTCTACCTGGATCCTGCCCTGGTGGTTTGCCTTGCCGTCTTGATGGTAAATTTATAGCCTTTAAAGTCAAGTTAAGCACAAGGCTTGTCCTTATCACGTTATTTTCACATTCACAGAGATTTAGATTTCTAGCTGCTAGGGGAAGGCTGCCTTTAGCCGTGCCTGAGGATATCAGGATTTAAAAATTTGGGCTGAAGCAGTTAGTCTTTGATGAAAGTATTTACAAACTGTTATTTCAGTTACCTATTAAGTCAATGAGTGACAGAAAGTCCTTGTGAAAGTTTGAATCTCAGTGAAATCTCCGGAATAAGATGGATTAAGAGGGTTAGCCAACAGGAGGTCATAAGGAGGTCAAGATTCAGCCTTGAGAGCAGTGTGAGTGTTCTAGCAGGACTTTTTTTGAATGGGCAGAAAGAGACTCTGAGTTAAAGAGTGGCAGTTACTCTAAGGGTGTGTTTCTCTTATCTCTTGTATCTTGTATCTTTTTCATCCATCTTGTGTTCTTAGTAAAATATATTCATTCTTTATTCCTCACTTAACATTTGCATAAGGCTAGGCATGATATGAGGTTGGCTAGCTAACCATGGGTGTTGCATTCCTTAGAAAAGTAGTCTACAAATACGACAGCTGAAATTGTGCTTGCAACGTTCAATTAGATTATATTTTAATGTATTATTCTTTAATGTATGTGTTCCTCTACTGAAGTGCTAGGTTTGATTTGGGACTTGGTAGCACAGGTTACCCATTTGAGATAGGTATTTCCCGTTGGCAGGTCTTAGCAAGAACATCCTGGCACAGAGCAGGACAGGAAGGAGAGAGCTCAAAGATTTGCTCCAATTAGTACCATAACTACAGGAAAAAAAAAAAAAAAAAAAAAAAAAAAGTTATCTCCTTAGACCTCCATAATTACAGCAACAATATTTGCAGTAACATGCACAAGCAACTTTTAGGTGTCATGTGGCTTTAAATTTGAATATTTTTCCACCTACAGTATTATTGATTCAGTTTCATCTTCTGATTGCATTATGTAGTGTGGTGTGTAGGACAGTGCAAGACTGCCCTTGAATGCTGAGTACCAAGTCTGTGCCAGTCATAAAAATTACAAGTAGCCATTAAGATATGTTTTACATTATGAAAGAAAAATCATGACACTGTAATTGGCCTCCACTCATTCCAAAAGGGTGRTTGAATGTACCATGCTTCCTTTCTGTGTGCTTTTTTAATCAAAAGCATGAAACTCACGTCAGTATGATTTTCCCATGTAGTAAGAATGGTCAAGTACACTGTTTATAGCAGCCTAAAGTTTGGATTTTCAGATCCAAATTTTCAAATTGTTTTCATCTTTGTGGAGTAAAAGGCAAGTGCAGCTTTGACTGTTGAGCACTTGTTTAGTTTTAAAACAAAAATAACAGGTTTTAATGCCTAAAGCAGTTGTGAATTTATTCATTTCATTGACATTTTTATTTCAAGATTCAGAGATTGTCACACAGATCTGAAATGCTCCATGTATTCTCCTTTACAGTCCAGTTAACCGAGAGAGTTTGACATGGTGGGTAGTGGTTTTCTGTCACTAGCTGTCCAGGTGAGCACATAGTTTGCATTATAGCTGTCCATTGACAGGATTAAAGGACCAGAATACCTTGGTAAAGAGTAGCTGAAATGCAAGCACATGTAGGTCTTTTATTAAAATACTGATATTCTAGCCAGAAATCCAAACCTTCCATCAGTTACACTGATATACAAGGCCAGAGGCTTTTGTTATTAGTGTCCCCATGGACATGACCTAGTAGACTTCGACAACTGCCTCATCCCACTAAAAATCTCACTTTGCCCTCAGCCTCCCAGCACCAGACTGATGCTGGGTTGACTGTGGTTCACTACAGCTGCAAAAAAAAAATCTGATCCAATACTTGCTGGAGTATGTATGCATCGGCTTCAAGGGGCTTTGAATCATCCTCTTCAAATAGCGAGCACTTGGGGCACTGATGGAAGTGCTTTTCTTTATAGCCCACCTTCTGCAGCACAAAAGTCTCTAGAAAACCAGTGCTGCAGAGGTGATCATGGAAGGGGTTTCCCTCTGGTCAATGACTGTAGCATGAGCTACCACATGGCATTGCGAAATGCTCACCAGGCTGCTTCTCTGCCTTTAAGTATATAATGATATATAATGTCAGGACCAACATCCTGATGTTGAGGTCAATGTCAGGTCTCACTCACAGAGGCTAAGGATCTACTCCATCCCTGATGTACTTTCAATAATAGACAGTCTGGGAGGGCAGACAGAGGCACAAACATGTGAAGTTATTTTCCCAAGGTTGCTTTAGATGAAATGCAGTGCCAGAAATAATGGATGAGCTTTTTTGATTCCAGCTCTACCTTGAGGAATAAACACAAGGGAACAAGGATAGATGTTTTTCAACCCCCCAGTGCACCATCCTTGCTTTCTGAAAGTCACTTTGCAAGTCACTTCTGCAGGAGGCCTTGCACTGTGCTTTGAGATGTGTCAGCCATGAAGGAGCACAAACAGTGGAGGCAGATCTCCTCACAACTGCAAATCTTGTGTACAGTGCCCTAGTGCCATGCTAAGGAGGGTTGTTTTAGAAAGATAGTTGGTGCAAATGGTTTTCACTGCATCTAAATCATCTGCATATATCAAGATAGGGTCAGGGCCTTCGAAGTCCTGGACACCTTTCTTCCCACAGATTAGCAGGACTGAGACATTAGTATCTGATGAACAAGTGTGTTTTCTGTACTGAARATTTATTCCTAGGACTAAGACTGCTCTGCAAAGTATTTAGTGCAGTTTTATTTGGAGATGCTAAAAGAGCAAGGATGTGTTCATTTATCCTCACTTTTGGCAGAGCTAGTKGGGAAATAAGACAGGATTTTGACCTACTGCTCCCTGAGTTACCTGTGCCATCAAGCTGAAGGGCGATTTCTGAACATCTCCAGATTGAGAGGGTCAGCCAGGGAGCTGGAGTGACTCATCTCCTGAACCTTTGTGTTATCAAAGGTAGCATCACCTGGCAGCAGACAGCCAAGATGAGCACGCACTGTATCATGCTGCAGAAGGACGGGTTAGTAGTGAAGGACATTTCTCATAGCCTCCCACAAATAATTTTGCTGTCAAGCTTGCATTGAAAAAATTGGACTAGGAAGTTCTGCTTCAGGTCTGATCTCTCCTCAGTGCAGCACACTAGAGTTGAGCCCACAGGGCCAGCAGAGTCTGTGAAATGTCAATCCTGGCCTGATCCAGGCAGCATGGAGCAAAGAGACATACTGAGCAGTCTGAAGGATTTGACTGCTGGGGATTTTTYGTTTGATTCTCCACCACCACCACCCCCATACTTTCTCTTTTTCCTGAGGCTATTCCTTTCTTATTATTTATGTCAATAACTGTTTGGACAAGGAAGAGTCTTCCTGTAACGTTCGTGTTCCTTGTCTCCGGGGTGACTCACTCTGAGTACTGGGTCTGTGGGCATGCCAGGATCCTCCTTCCCATAAGTTTCTGCCTCTGCATTGTTCAGAAATGTGCTCTAACCCACAGCATCCTGAAGGGATGCCTCTTCATCAGCGGGTTTAACTTTGTAGTGTAATAGCATCACTGCTGGATAGGAAATCAGTGCTGACTCGCAAATTCATCACAGGAATGTACTTCCGGCTCTCTAACTCTGGCTGCAGAATAAGGGGAAAGGTAACAGCAAATGTATCATAGGTAGATAGTGGTGCCTCACGTTTCTCCTAAGAAATCTTACATTTTGAATTGAGAGTTAAGGAGATAAATTTTTCAAAGTGACACAAACTTCTAAGCTAAATAAGTTATGTTAAAGCATTAGGACTAGTAAGATACGATATGGTACAGATCTGGTTAGGTTACAAAAAAATGTTAATCCTTGCCCACAGGGAACATAAGTTTTGCCTTTCAGTTCAGCCAAAGTAAGGTCATTCATAAACTATGGTGTATACATACAAAGAGATGAACTGATAGACTGATAAACAGATGTTATATTTATACATTTAGAAATTATTTAATGCAATAAATTTGCCAAATAAAACTACTCAACTAAATAATATGAATGTCTCAGCTAAACATTATGCACTGAGTTTCATCTAGAGAAAACTGTTACAGCTCTACTGGCAATTGGCAGTGCGATCATATTGCAAGCTACAAAACCCACTGTTCCAGAAAGGAGCACTGGATCCTCTAGTCTGACTTTCTGTGTAGCAAAACCTGTTACATTGCACTTCACAATTTGACGCCAGAGCCCACATGTTCTGACTGAGCTGCAGTGTACCTTCAGAGAGTCACCCTACTCTGAGTAAAGATTCAAAGGCCAGAGAACAAACATTATCCCTGGGACTGATCATCTTTAATGTTAAAATGGAAATAATTAGCATTTTAAAAAATGAAAATTCTGTTTAGTCTAAAGCTGCCTTCACCATYCAAGCTCTACCTGAGATGGGACCTTACTGTATGGCTTAGTGTACCTTCACCTTGGCAGCAATACTGGTTTAAGGAGGGTTTTTTCGCTCATGCTGCTGTCAGCACCTTTTCTGTACTTCATTTCTCCACTTTCTTGTGGCTCACAGTTAGTTAGGACTAGACAGTAAATCAGGTCAGGATTTCACTTGTAGATTTGTTCTTAATCCATTTATTGCTCTAATTTTCACCCTTACAAACAGCTGAAGGAATGATGTGAAAGAAGGGATGGTATCTGAGCTGGAAGAGGGGGAAAGGATCAACACATTGCCAAGAAGAAAGTAGGTGGTCTCACATCCTAGTCTACTAAATAAAGTTAACAATAATCTTCCTTCAATGGAGAGCCTATAATTAATTCACCTCTCAACTTTCTCCTTGTTAAGTTAAATAAGCTAATCTTTAATCCTTCATGAGGAGCAGGTCTATGGATTGCTGGTAACATTGTGGATTCTTTTCCTCATGCTCCTCCAAGGGGTTTTGAAAATCTGACTGCTGGAAACAGACATTGCTTTCCAATAGTGCCCAAATGATGCAGTTTCCCTCTCTCTCCTTCTCTTGGACATTCCTATACTTCATACAGCCAAGGACAGTACTGACTTGCTTTAGCCATTATACAGTATGGCTACCCAGCTGCTCATTCAGATCATTCTCTACTTGCCTGGCTGGTTGTGGCCAGAGTTTCATTACGTCAGTTGTAAAACAATTAGCAATTTCTCTTCTTAACAGTATCTAGACCAGAGTGTTTTYGGGCTTGTTTATATCCTACTTTCAGTCTCTCTGAAGTCTCTCTTGGCCATTAGGCCTGAAGTAGAAGGTCAGTGTTTTGTTTAGTGTCTACTCCTCATTTTGGTGCTCAAGGGTGGATTTGCTCATGAACTTTGTAATTAAAACATTTAGCAGCAGCCAAGCATGTCATAACAGCCAGGTCAGAGCCATTCACAGTTCTCTGCCCGGACTTGCAGGAAGGAGGGAGACTGGGACCTCATTGTCACGCTCCGAGCCTTTCTAGCAAGGTGTGTCTCTCCTCTTTGCCTGAACTTGCAAAAGTGAAGGTTGCATTGCAGCACTCAGTGTAAGTTCAGCCTGCTGTTTTGTTTTAAATGAGCTATCAGAGCAAGAGTGAAGAAATGTGCCAGTGAAATATGAAAAAGCAAATAACTATCACATGCAGTTTGCCACTCACCAAGACTTAATTTAGTTCTCTATATCAGCTCTCTGGATACATTTATTTCTTAGAAAATAGAGAGAATTGTGAGGCTGTAACACCAAGAAGTTGTTAAAATTTTAGTGATTGCCAACCATTACCACATAGCTGCCACAGACAATGGAGAAGATAATTGTTCTGTTTGCACAGTGCCAACAGTGTGATAAGTGATTTATGGATACTTCTGAGCTCTGTGAGACTCACCCTGTTCTTCTCTAGGTTTTGTTTCCACCACTAGGGCACTACTGGCTCTGGAAGCTTTATGCTGGGCTGCTTACAAAATTAGATTGGACTGTGGTTCTAGCAGTGTGGTATCTCCTGCAGGAAACATACAGGAGAAACTGGGAGATGTTATATAGTCAGATGTTAATTAATTCCAATGTTCATAATAATGGAATGGCAGTAGTACTATTTTTGAATACTGTGTCCAAAAACTGTAGAGATGAGAATTTGCTTTTACATCTGTAGAAAACTGGGACGTAAAGTCTATAGCAGATCTTGAACTTGTCCATGATTGCTAGGCAGCTCTTGAACACACAAGATTATCTTTGGTTTGTTTATGTGGTGATTTCACTGTGGCTGCAAAAATGCACAGCAGAAAGTATTGTATTCATAATATAACACTCAGCTGAGGCCTTTGGGGGAGGATTTTCAGAAATTCACAGTGTTTTCCAGTTTGGCGGTGATTTGTATTGATGGGCATCCACAAAGGCATCTCAGTGAAGGAAGCATAAAGAGCAGAGACAATTAGAGGCCAAGTCCTGGTGGGAGGAAGAACCCACATGTGGAAGATTTGGCCCTGAGGAACATCTTGTAAAAGGTGAAGAGRACAGATGAAAGTTCTGGCAATAAGCTTTCGATCCTAAAGATTTTCTTTGCAACCTAGCGTACCACAGTGATATGTTGTGAGTAAAATGCAAACACTCTAATAAGAAATACGTGAAGAAAATGATGCTCCTCATGTTGGTGCAATATTCAGAAAGAAGAGCTGATAGTTCAAGAATAACTGGCCTGCCAGATGGCTCTYAAGGTGGTGAAATTCAAAAGGATTAAGTGGGTTCATAGAATACAGGACATCCTTRAAGCTCCAGAGTCTTTCTGAATACTGTTACCTTGATTTGAGAAAGCAGCTAGTGATTTGAGTAGAAGTCCATTTTAGGGTGCTCTTATAAGGCCTGGTTTGCAAAGGGCATCTTCTTCTGCAAAACACACCTTTACAACCATCCTGAATCCTAGGTCAGGTCAGAAAATCCCGGCCTAGCTCAGGCCTCCATCCAACGTGCAGTGCACTGCCTTCTTTGTGGCAGAGTGGTATTACAGAGTCTTTGATTTTTGGTGCTTTATTCACAGRTGAGAGAACAGACAAGCAACTCAATGCTGTGCCTGGTCATATAGTCAGTTTTTTTTTTTTYCATTTCTATCTGCTGCATTGTGTCAAATTGACTTAAAGAATAAGTCAACTGACAAATTAAGAATMTTTTCTTAATTTGTTTTCCATGTCTCTGTCGCTGTAGGTACCGTAAGGTAGTTATCTGAKGGTGTGATGGCAGGAGGGATGCACAGGACAGTGTCACTGTTGACCTAGTCTTCCAGGGCACCCAGTAAAGTTAATCTGAATTACCTTTCAAAGCAGATTAAATTTAATTAGATTAAATTAAATTAAAGCACATTAAATGCCCACGTGAACAGTCTCACTCAAGCACATATTGAGAGAGAAAGACAGAAGATGCCAGGGAGGAGATGATAGCCTGTTGCAGCTGATGAGGAGCACAGAATCAGATCCATAGCCAGAGGAATAGCTTCCCATACCTCTGCACATAACCATCTGCTGGGAATAAATACTGGGTCAGAGTCATTTGCMGAGAGCAACCGGCTTGTCTGCCTATGCCTTTTCCCTTTCATCTRTTCACTTGAAATAATGACAGGAAAGCAGCTCTGCAGAGAAGGTCCTGGGAGYACTGGTGGATGACAAGTTGACCATGAGCCAGCAAGGTGCCCTTGTGGCCAGGAARGCCAGTGGTGTCCTGGKCTGCATTGGGAAGAGTGTTGCCAGCAGCTCAAGGGAGGTGATCCTGACCCTCTACTCACCCCTGGGAAGGCCTMATCTYRAGTRCTGTGTCCAGTTCTGGRCTYCCCASKACAAGAGAGGCATGGAGCTGCTGGATAGAGCCCAGCGTAGGGCTTCGAAGATGATCAGAGGGCTGGAGCACCTACCCTATGGGGAACCACCCTGCGAGAACTGGGTCTGTTTAGCCTGGGGAAGAGAAGACTGAGGGGGGATCTTATCAAGGTATACAAGTCCCTGAAGGGAGAGTGTCAAGGGGATGGGGACAAACTCTCTTCAGTTGTCCCATGTGACAGGACAAGAGGCARTGGGCAGAAATCGAAGCACRGGAAGTTCCACCTGACCGTGAGGGGGAATTTCTTCACTGTGGGAGTGACAGAGCACTGGAACAGGTTGCCAGAGAAGTTGTGGAGTCTCCTTCTCTGTAGATTTTCAAAGCCTGCCTGGGTGCAACCCTGTCTAACACACTCTAGGTGACCCTGCTTGAGCTGGGAGGTTGGACTAGATAATCTCCAGAGGTCCCTTCCAACCTTACCCATTCTGTGATTTTGTGATTCTTTGACAAAGTTAAAATGAACAGATGGACATAGCTGTGCACCTGAAAGTTATATAAGACTTCAACTCACCTAGAAGATATCTGAGACTTCATCTTCCTAGTCTTTGACTCCCTCATTAGTGACCACCCAGAATTGATGCTCACAGCAAAACTGAAGCGCTCTGCAAAGATTAGACCAAAAAACATTTCTAACTCCTCCTGGGTTTGAGCTGCTGCACGGAGAAACATTTTTTATGCAGAAWATGTGGTAGAAAGCCATTCTGGAGCTATATTCTACACTCCAAGTGCCCCTGTAGAAGCTAAAGGGAAGAAGCACTAGCCCAGAGCTCAGTAATACTGGAGAGCTTGTAAGCMAGTTCAGCCCCCAACATTTCCCCCCAGTAGCAGCCTGCTTAGTGAGACAACTTACTCTAATCTTCCTACTGAGGTAGAGGTCTCAGATTTTAGCATGAATCGCTTTCATTTGACAGTTACATGAAAAACAGAGTGGACAACACCAAATTTATCATCTGCCACAGAGGATCCCAACCTCCACGCACCTGTACTTTGCCCTCCCGCCCTGATCCTGCTGGATGCCTGTCATGGGGCTGGATGTGGCACAGAGATCTGGGCTGAAGGAAGATCACTCCTAAATGATTCACTTCACTGTAGCAAGAGTAAGGGACATAGACTGMTGCTGAAGCAGAATAAAAGCCTGAGTGATGAAACCAAAGTCCAGCAAGAGAAAACAGATGTGCTCAGGTCTGTCCACAGGAATGAAGAATGTTTCAGTGTAATCAAGCTTCTGTCTCTTAGAGCCAAATTCAAGCCCACTGAGTTCACAGACTGCAAGGAGCATCTGTTCAGACCTTTAAGGGCCTTGAACAAACCCTAATATATAAGACTTTAGAGACTGAGAATATTTTCAAGTTCAGAACTGCAAAACCACGGGAAGCAATACSAGGAAAGATAGGTACTGCTGTTTGAAGATCTCTCCTCTGTATTCTCCCCAGATGACCATGCACTCTTTTACAGATGACACTAGTAATCCTTTATAAGAAGAGAGATTATGAAGACTCTGCCGCAGTTAATGGCTACAAGAGCAGTTTCAGTTGAAATTATGTTAGAATTAGCTTCTTGAACATGTTCCCTTTACCTTAAAATTTTAAATGGAGAAGACTGCTTTGCTGGGTAGCAAATCAGCTACTCATTTGAACATTGAGTTCTTTTATTCAGCAAAATGCAAAGTCACATATCCCGGAAAAGAAGTAAGTAAGTTGTACTTTTGAAATACTACTCTGTATCCTAYAATGCACTGGAAAAGAGCTAATGGAACATAGTAGAATTCTATTGATCTGGGACCTCCAAAGAAATACCATAGAACAACTAGGGTCACACAGAATAGAAAAATGAACTAATTGCTGAGAGACTGCTGTGACTGTGTGCATTGTTAGGCATAAAAGCAGATGTTAAAAATTTGGAAAGAGATTCAGAAAAGAACAGTAAAAATCACCTGAAGACCAGAAAACTCTCTTTACTGTGAGGTTATTTGAGAAGTACAGTCCATTTCGTATGTTCAAGGGAACTGATTTAATGTCAACCTCTAAAGAATTACCTGGAGAAAAGATCACAGACTTTTCTTTTGCATACCAAAACAAGCTGAAGTAAGAAGGCAGTGGCTAGAAGCCAAAACTAGACTAATTCTAACCAGAAACAAAAGTGGAAAGATTTATAAAGAGAATGAGTCAGAATTTACTGAGCAACATGGCAGAYCTTCCAGTATTTTCAGGCTTTAAAATTAATTTGGAATAATTTTCTATGAGAAGCATAACTGTTCTGTTCAAAGTTGCTGAAAGCCAGTGGTTAYACAGGAGATCAGAGTAGACCATCTCTGTGATGGATGCACTCAGTTGCTTAAGAACAACTTGTGCTCAGGGATTATAGTAAGCATTGCACTTTTTCTAGCAATTTGCTAGTAACTCTAGAAATGGGGCGTATAATTTGAGCATAAGGTCATAACAGGAAGTGCATCTCTGTTATGTTCTGTTCAACTATTGTAGTAAAAAAGCTTGTATTCTGGAATAAATAAATAGTGAAGTTAGAAAAATTACAGAGCTGCAAAGATATGAAAAGAAATGATTTTCAGATCTCTGTGTGAGGTTTTGAACATGTTTTCCAAAGAAAAATCAGTCTAATTMTTGATAAAATATCTCCAATAATACTGTTAGGAAATTTAGTCTCTGAGTTAGAAAGCGGAATGGTTTCTCTTTTTATTCCTGATGAAGACAGTGATGAAGACTTAACAGTGTTGAATTACAGCTGAATATACCTATAAAAGATTCCAACATTAATAACGTGAGCAGAAAATTCACTACACAGTGCCTGGCCACTGGCAGGAGGCCAACAAATTTCCTTTTTCACGTGTCACAATAAAATTGCACAGTTAGACCCTGCACATTGTAACTCAGTCAGAGTGTARGTGAGCCTAAAGACTACTACTGTAGAAAGAAAGCATAGGGAGGGTTTGAAGGATCATTCTGAGAGTCCATTTACACTGTTGGGCAAGGATCAGATACAGAGCTTAAGATTAAATTTTCCTATCTTTTTAAATAAAAATCCTATTTGGTTTCATTGACTGTTAATAAGAAAAGCCATGTTGGTCCCTTTTCRAAGAGCGTGGAGGACTTTGTTCTTTTTGAATGACTAGTACTAGTTGTGAAACCTCAAAACCAGCCAGTATATGAGCCAGTATAACAGCACATGRAAAGAGGAGAATGCAGATACACCAGCTGCAACTAGCTCACAACAGGGAAACTCAGTCCTTTTTTCCACAGTGCAGGTGTCTGTCCACAGCCTGAGTTCCATACTTGTCCGCAAGACAGCAGGGAAAGTCAGAGATTCCGAAATTGCTCTAATGCTCTTGCCTAGAAAAAGATTTGGCTGCAGTTGCCTTTTCCTGACACTATGAGCAGYGTGAAGAGGAGAGGTGAGTGCATGAGCAAGGAGGACGGAGAGTAGCCTGTTACTGCCCTCGGTGTCAGGGATATTCCCCCACAGCAGCAGCCCACATCCTGGGAGTAATATCACATTCCCAAAGCACTAGCCAGCAGCCAAACAGCAGAAGACCAGGAGCGAGTAAAAGTTAGCAGAGTAGGCCAGAAGAAGCAGGGGAAATTTTAAAAGCTCATTTCTGCAGCTAGCCTTAGGGAATATGTGACTGGGACTTGCAGGAGAACAGAGCTCTGCCTCTGCTGCATGACTGCTTTGTTCATCCAACTACCTTGCACTGTTGATTTCACTTCTTGATGCCCCATCTTCCCTATGCACAAAATAGCAATAAATTTCACATCTTATTTTTGCAAGCCACTTTGAAACCTCTGGAAAATGAAGAACAACTCAGAGCTGGCTAGGATGAGCAAAGTGGAGCAGCAGCAGGAAGAGGCCAGTGAATGTGTGAGGTTATCTCAGGGACCACTTGCTGTGTAAACTTCCTGTGCATCTCAGCTGCCAGCGCTTATGTCCCCTGTAGCTGATCTTTCATCCTACAAGCCACCTACAGAAAGAGGCTGACTGATTTAAATGGGGTTTGGCTGAGATGTTATGTGAGAGTCATCCTTCTCTTTCAGAAAAGATCAAAACAGCTGAGCTATGACACTCCCAATGTTCGCAGATCTCCTCCAGGTGCACGACAGCGCACCTTTTCCAGCATGGGGTGAGGAATACTTGACTTTTGTTAGAGCTGGACTGAGTCACAACAGTTGCAAGCTGGACAGCAGACTGATGCTCCTGGGGAGTTCCATGCTCTTAGTCTTTATCAGTAGTGGCTTAGGAGAACCCTGTTTCAGAGAATATAACTGTGGTGGGTTTCCACAATTATAATTGTTTTATAACTATTAATCACCACCATAAGAGAGGAGAGAAAAAGTTTGTGAGGGATCCATGTGTTCAGAATATCCTTTGGAAAGTTATTTTTTAGCCCAAGCCTCTTATAAGTTTCTACCTAAATAGGTAGAAGACCAGTTCTTTCTGGAAGTTCTTGTGTAAACACTGGATATGCTGCATCCTTTGCGTCATAGTAGTATAGCTCATTGCATCAGTTGAGGGTTGGCTTTGGAGTGACACACTGCCTAGTCTTTGAGGTTTTGAGATGACTAACTCACCAGGAAGGAGGAGGACTGAGCAGTCTTTAAGTGGAAGCCTGGGAAGAGAAGCAGGGMAGAAAAACTTACTAGAAAGGAGGGTATTTCCCTGCCCTGCCTTAGCAGTCTGGCCAGCCCATCCTTGGGCGGGATGAAGGAGCCGCTCCCTCTCCATAAGGGACAGTTAGGTAAGAAGACATGTTCTCCAAATATCTGCTGCCGCGGGCAAGTTCCTGGCACAAGCACTCTGTGTTGTTCAGAGAGAGCTTATTCATAGCCACACGTACATATACACACACACGCACACTGAATTACATGGAGGAGAGATGGTCAAGGCTCTGCCTTATAAAGTAATTTTCATTGAATATTACAAAGCTTTTGCCTAGATCCAAATTTGCCCCTTTTAAAGGCTCCCACTTCCAACATCTACATCRTCCTCAGGTTGAGCTGGTTTCTTCTCACTCTTGGTTTCATGTTCCTTCTCCCTCCCCTTCTCTAGTCATGTACCCAGTAAAAAAGGAAAGGAATGAGCTAGGAATAGAGGCTTATAAAAAAAAAGACTGAACTGAGATGGAGAAATGAAAGCTAATAAAATAYATTTTTGAAAGAGAAAAAAGACAGCTTTTCTCAGAGGGCTGCGATACACCTGGATGTTAAATGAAAACACTGTGAACACTAAGAAGCGTCTGAGCTCCTGCTGCCTTGAGAGGCTCATTCATCTCTGCTGTATGCTGGGATGGAGTATTTCACTGCAAGAGCCTCACATCTTGTGTCTCCCTGTTCCCCCGGATGTCCCCTCTGCAGCCTGTAACACTATTCCCCTTTCTGTTTGCTTCTCTCTGCCCTGCTCTTCCCTCTCTTCATTTTCTAGGCAAGTTATTTTCCCACAGGCCCAGCCTGGGCGGAGAGAGAGGCACCTGTAGGTGAGCTCTTTGCCATATCAGGGCCTGAATATGTGATATCAGTGGAAAAAAGGCTTTTTGTGCATGTGAAACCAGGGATCAGGTACACTGCTAAAGAGAAAGAGTGGATATATAAATGAATTGATTTAAGTGATATTCCCAGTGAAACTACAGTTAATGTAGCTAGCTTGGAGCTTTGCTGGAATACTTCTGCAGCTTTAGGCATTTCAATACCTTGAAAAAAATGACTTCTCTTATTTGTTTGATGCATTTCAGTGAGTTGCCTGTGTCTAATGGCAAGGAGGCACTACATTATCATTATAGTATTTCGAATGATGTTGCTTGTCAGGTTGCCTAACATTCCTGGAAAGCTTTGAGGCTTAGGTTCAGAAAGCTAGAGAACAAAACTTCTTTTCTGTTCATGTAAAACTGAGAACTGGCCAGTTGTTACAGATGCCTTGGTTTCCTAATCTCTAATATGAGACAGTTTAACAGATCAGGCTTCCAGAAAATGTTAACCTTCTTAGATCAGACACCTTTAAAGTACATGGAAACCAGTGAGACCCCTAAACTGCTAGCCATGTTATTTCTTTTTCAGCTGCTTACATAAGAAGGAGTCTCAGGGAAAGAAAAAACGTATTGACCCACAATAAACAACCTTGTTCATTAGAAAAATTAAACACATAGCTGTTATCTGTAATTTGAATGTAATACATAATTTCAAGTTAACACAGACTTCAGGTCTTGCCAGTATATTCATGTCACAGACGCAGTAGTATCTGAAGTGCTACAGTGCAATGAGATTGGGTAGAAACTCACGCTRTATTTTATGAGGGTATTGTCAAAATATGTTCCACATTTTGACGCCGTTGATTTATTTGCAATGTGCTTGACAAGGTTTCAATCTCACTGTGCCTATCTGGCTTCTGTTTGAGCACTGCCATATTACTAAAGAGACATTTCAAACAAGTTGGAGATCATCCGCAGGGCATTTCCTTTGGCATTCTGTATCTAAATATTGACAGGCGTTTGCTGTTTATGATATTACTAAAGACTAAGCTACTGTTGTTAGGCTGGGGCATAATAAACTTCTATTGTGCCTTTGATCACAGAGAGCTGACAGTGCCTTTTAGCTTGAAAATCCCCTTCATTTACAATCTTACACAAAAAAAAATCTGCAGTTTCAAGCAAACTCCATTTCTGACCCAAAGCAAAAATATGACAGTGGTGCTGGGGCTTTGTCCAGACAAGTTATAGCAGAGGCGTATTGACTTTCCCGATGTTCTTTGCCCCCAAGTTCTGCTCAGTGAACATATTTGCTTTTATTTAACAATATTGTCACAGGAGGAGAAGCAGTGCCAGARAAGTGGGCTGACGGTGGTGCTTCCGCACAGTTGGGATGATTTCCTTGTGAATCACCCAACTCACGAACGAAAGCACCCATCCCCAACTCGAAAGGTGGGGAGGTGGAAGGAAAGACAAGGAGCTCCTTGCTACTGCCTCTCACACTGGAGACATTTTGTGAATGACTTAAAATACTTGAGTGATTGGATCTTACTTAAAGGAAAAGTCACAAGAAYATGATTCTCTTTGGTCATATTTTGGCCATAGCACATGGTTTTATGTGCTACTTCATTCATATTCTTTGTCTTCCAAGAGCTGCCTCAGGACACGGGGCAGCAGCATGGAAGCAAGCTGCACACAGAGGGTTTTGCAGAAGAATCACTTGAGCAAATTGCTGTGGCTCCATGTATACATTTCAGTTGTTCAGCAAGGGAATGCTCTCCGAAGAGTTGTTGCCTGCTTGCAGCTAGCCACCTGTCATGGCTGTGGCCCCAGGAGAGCAGGAGAGCAGTGCAAAGCAGGCTCTGCATCTCCTTGGTGGAGAATTGCATGTTCCACAGATGAAGGCATGCTCTGAGCATACTCGCTCTATTTTCTCTTACTCTTTTACTTCAAAAGGAGAAAGGGAGTAGAAGAGCTCTTATC
Organism: Rhea americana; assembly: GCF_003343005.1. Lineage (NCBI taxonomy): Eukaryota > Metazoa > Chordata > Aves > Rheiformes > Rheidae > Rhea > Rhea americana. Next base: position 1,957,770 of record NW_028185206.1, on the reverse strand, counting down.
TCAAACTGGAGCTCTTCAAAAGATGTTTGCAGCTCCTTGAAGTGGTGCAGAAATATCTGAGTGTACTAGCTGCATACTTGTGTTCCTCTTGTGCTTGTACCCAGGCATCTGCACCATACCACTCTCCTAAACAGTGCTTGGTTGGTCTTTGCTCTCACTCTATTCAGTCATTCTTGCGCATCATTTGCTGTTCTTTGCTCTAAGGCACTGTAAGGGCAAAGCATTGCTGAACTGAAAAGACTGCATTTTATCCTGCCGTAAATAGCAGGACAAATTTCAGAGAAGCATTTCAGCTGAAAGCATACAAATCAGCACTTTCCTTTGGTACAAGGCAAGAAAGGGGAGAAGATGGTCCAGAAGCTAAAGCACTGGGTTCAGTCCCATCTTCTGCGACAGGCTACCTGCTGGGGCCAGGACTTGATATCTTCATCAGCAGCATGGCAGAARGGGGATGAGGGACAAGAGAATGAATTTGTTTACTAAAGGTTATCAAATGAGAGCCAAATTCCCCTATGCTGAGCATTTGGATTTGGTACGGAGCTATTCCTCACCAACACCAATGTCAAGTACGACCAAACTGGCACAAGCTTCCTGTGCACATGTGTGTGTGCAAGAAACAGAAGGAGTTAGAACATCAGAAATGACACACAGATACATGTAGGTTTAGTCTGAATGGTAAATCTAGCTCCACAGAATAGATAAATAGCTCCACAGAAAAAATATTCCATTATTGTAGAGCCATTTTAATTCGYATATAAAAATATGTATTACTGCATCAAAACCTGTTCTTCACAAAATAGAACAGGAAAGTATTTTTAAAAGTCTTGATAAAAGCAGAAGAAAGCTGATGTGAATCAACAAGGAAATGTTCATTTACAAATGTTAGCAAAGCACAGAGGGGGAGGTAACTATCTGTACACAATATTTTATAGTTTATGTTGCTAAGGACCGTGTTCAGTAAAGAGCTTAAGTGTGCTTAGCTTTAGGCACAGAAACATGAAGGTAAGGCAGGATCTAATCCACACTGAAATCGAAAAGAAAGAATTCCTGCCAACTGTAGCAAACATTGAGTTGTRTCTCAAGCAGGTCTGGCTAAAGGCTTGGTCTCCCAAAAGGGAATGAAAGAACAAGGGTAAGATAAATATAACAACTGCACGTCAGATGATCTTGTGGTTCTTCCTCTGTGTTTGGGTAAAGGCAAGAAGAAGCTTTCTGCTGTTTTCCTTAGCACAGTTACTGTAACATTTCTTACACAAGAAATGAATTATCAGGAAGGAAATAAAAAAGTCCAGGAGTATTCCAGGAATGAAATTCWGAATTCCTTTTTACATATTTTTGCTGAAGTATTGGTAGTTTGTAGAAAAATATTTGGTTCACTGGGTTGAGCCTGGAAGTTCTTCTTTAAAAATGGTCATTCACAAAACTCTTAGGAGTACTTTCTTACTTCTAAAATAACATTTAGCAGTTTGAAACTGAATTATTTGTTTAATTTTTATCTACTCAAGTAAAGTGTTTGCTACCAGCTTGCTTGTCAAGTACAGTGACCCATCTGAATGGATTTYGTAGAAGCCTGGTTTATTTTTGCTTTTAATTTTAGCAAAAGGATGATTGAAACATTTGTTCTGAAAAGTCACACTTGGTATATAGGCTTTGCATATTACAACAGATGGGAGARATAGAAAACTCCTGGCTGGATTTCCTAAAGCTGCAGATAAAAATTTGCCAGTCAAATTTTCTTTTGCTAATCATTTGGTATACATTCTGTTGCAATACACTGAYACTGAAACTTGTGTTAGCAAAAAACAGCTTTTTGTCCCGAAGCAGCAGAGGGTGCTAGACAGACATAATTAGCTATGTGCGATAGCTAGTCCCGGCTTTTGTATTTGTGAATGGCGACCTTTGTGTGCTTCATGTCCCTGGCATCTGCAGAGGTGAAAATCTCAGAAATATACTGAACTGTGATACTAGCCTCGGGGGAGAAGTGGAACATGTGCCTGAAAAGTAACCAACGAAATCAGAAAGTGCAACAAGAGAATGTGTTCAAATGCTCTTAGGTATGAAAAAAGATAAGCATCCTTGCAGGTTGGTGGGATGCAATCTTTTCAGACACTTTGACATTTCTGAAAATTGCATTTTTTTAATTTCAAGAATGCGGGGAATTCCAGTCATTACTTTGGGAGTTTAGAATGGCCTTTTCTCTACCATCTGCATCTTCCTACATCTTCATCCTGACAATGGCACCAACTCACAAAGCTTTTGGCTTTCTCCTCAGAATATATGCATATACTCCACCGAATATTGTGAGGTGTAAACGTGCACTGACAGTGAAACACATGCTTAAATGCATTGCTGAATAAGAGAAAAGATTAATTGCTTAAGCACATGTTTGAGCATTTTACAATTCTCCTTGACAGATTTCACTTGAAAGCATATTAATGCAAGCAACAAATCCTTCAGGAGCTAAATATCTAGAAAACCTTCTGATTTTTACCAATTGTCACAAGAGAAAAAAAGCACTTATTTTTCTGCACTACCTAACCTTATGTACATCTGTGTTTTTCTGCAGAGATACACGTCCGCAGGTATGTAAATAAGTTCTCATTAAGTTATTTTACAACATGCGTGTTCCTCTTCCTACCCAGTTTTCTGCACTCATAGTTTGAGTCCAGTGACCACCAAGGAAGATATGTAAATCTAAACACATACATTGTCTCAGAGGTCACCACAGAGTTTTTGCTTCTCAGTTCAGGGGAGTGATATTGCCCAATGCAAAGCAAAAACAAATAAAAAAAATGAAGCCCTCTGGCAGCTGCAAATTTTAATCTCCATTCCCAGTTCTTTGGAGATCCTGAGTTAGGATCCAAATTTAATCGAGTTTTCAAAACATTTAAGTTGCAGATGGGGAGTTTTCTCTTTTCTAGTTTAGATTTGGAGCCTTTAGAGTTCATATTTGCAGCTTCTAATTGCAACCACAGGGTTAATTTGGGGAAGGGGGGGGGGGCGAGAATTGGGAGTCTTCACTTCACCTTCCTGGTGCCCCATGCCCAGCTGTCTAGGTGAGCTGTATGTTTAGCTGCAGCCCTTTCTTCACTCCAGTCAACTTTTTTTGGTGGGGGGTGGATTTGGAGGCCATCACTGACTCTTTCGATGGGACACTGCTTCAGTCTGTTTATCCAGGAGTCTGCTAGACACCTTTAGAGTTATTATTGTTTGCTTGTTTTCGAGAGTGGGGGTGAGGTAAGATAAATTATGTTTTAATGCTCACTAAAMATATGTTTAGCCGTCACGTACTGTAGCATTTGGTGTGTCAGAGAAGAGATCAAGATTTGATAAGTTTGTTGAAAAAAGCTTATTAGAAAAAATATATCTGCCTAATAAAAAGCGTAGGGCAATCACATGCATCTGCAAATTATCTGACCCATAGAATTTCAAATACTTCTGACAGGCATTAAGAAGAGGGAAAATAAACTAGCCATCTTTGCATAGAATTATAGAAACATCTGTATTTGTAGCTTTCCTCATCCTATTTATTTTAATATAAAAAATGCTGGTTTTATGCAGGACACAAAGWCAGAGAGTGACAAAAAGTTCAGTGGCAAATGAAGATTTTCTTGTCAATCCATTTATAAAGTAGGTAATTTCTGTAGGATTTCTCCAGTGTCTGCATGTCCCGGGGGAGGGCTGGGGGGCTGTAGCACTGCATACCAGGAGAGCCCATGCACATGCACAGAGGTTCAGGGAATTGAGGCTTGTAGGTATTTTAATTCAACTGCAGTAACTCAGGTTTGGTGCCTGGAAAAATCTGGGCTTGTGTAGCTCTCAAACTCCTTTTCTTCCTGATATTGTCCTTATTCACTGTTCATACAAGTCCTGAAATGAAAGGAATGAAAGATTGCTTCTTGCTAGTCGGGGGCTCATGGGTGCTCTCCTGGTGTCTCCAGGGCCCTTGGACTAAGATGGATAAAGCACCAGTTGCTTTATTAGCAAGGATAATATGCATATATTGATATAATGCAACAACTGGTCCTTATGCTCTTAGTTATACTTTCCACAAATTCTCATTTTTCTTAAATAAGGGTCTRTGCTGAGACCTCCTGAAATCATAAAGTCTGCAGGTCCATACAACCTCCCACCGGTAGGACATGTGTCCCTGGACTAATGTCATAGTTAAATCACTCCTCTGTGGAGCCATCCTCAGACTGTGCAGATCAAACACTGCAGCCCTAAACAAGGCTCAGATAGCACCCGATCAGCACAGAGCAGCTTACAACAAAAACTATGCGGGAATCTAGCTTGAGATTTTCATTTTGTGTTGGAAGTGTGGAGGTGAGGGTCCAAGGAGAATGACTAGATTGTATTAAGGTAATTCAGGTTTTCTCCAGGGCAATCTTACTCTGTGGCATGCTGTGTGTGGTTTTCTGCTGTGAAAGCCTCTCCAGGATTTCGGCAAAATATGCCTTGAGTTGCCTCTAAAACTGGCTTGAGAGCCTATTACACTTTTACTGAATGCTTTTTTAAAAGAAACCTTTTTGTTTAAAAATGTCTTTGAGAGAACACTGACACCAAAATAAGTTGTGGTGTTGTTATAGCTAAAAACTTTCATTTTTTTAATTTTGATTCTTTATTAGAAAAAGGTGGTTTTTTGGATATTTTGTAATTTTTTTCTTTCCCTCCTCCTCTTTATATCTGCCTTTACTTTTACTACCTTAATGTCTTGTGACTGAATGCAACAGGATAAATTCTGTCTAGCTCTTGGATTTTTCTTTTCTTAAATCATTTCAAGTTATTTTTCTGTGTTTCTGATGTTGTTACCACCAAGAAAGAAAGGAGGGGAAACAACAYGTGCATTATAAAAGACTCTGTAGCTTGAAGTCGGCATTAACAGAGGACTAAACAGAGCGGCTTTCCAGAAGGTGTACAAAGGTGTAGGGCAGGAAGGCTACAAAGAAAGAAGAGTCCAGGAGAGGAATCCAAGAGGAAGTAAAAATTGACTTTCTTTCTATACTGTTTACAGCCCAGATTGTAGCTTTGCCATAAATGCCATGCAATGAGCAGCAAATCTAATTGTGCTGTCCCAGAATGATTTGTTTCTTTAAATGATGGTATTGTCCTGGGTTGCTCCTCACCACAGAAAGAAATTTGAACCAACCTCTTCCTCCATCAGAAAATGCCTCACTCTACTCTGCCCTCGCTGCTCTGGCTGTTGCTCCAGCAGATATATTATTAAGGTTGAGTCCTTTTCTTACCTACATTTTCCTAGAAAGGAACAGGGGAAGGGTGAGCAGCCTTACAAGGTTTGTAGCTCCTCTGCTGAAACAGGGAGGTGTAGTTCTTTGGCATCTGCATAAATCTGAGTATATTTTCAAGATGGATAACATACTTTGGACAATATTAGAGCAAGGGACAAAGGTGTTCATGTTAGGAGGCACAGTACATAACCAAATGTTTTTCTGATTCTTCTCCAAAAAACAAGTTTTGTTTGTGAACTCTCTGATTTTGTGAGAAAATAGAAATGGTCTATACAACAAATGGACTCATCAGTGCAGTTCCTCTAAAATGCGTCCTTTGGTTTTCCCAGCACTGTCACCACTGGTGAAAATACCTGAAGCACTGACACAACTCAGTACAGCTGGGACTGAGTTCCCCTCAAAGTCTTTACTACTCAGTCATTAACAAGAGATAAAATCAACTGAAAATGTCAACAGTGTATTTCCATTACAGAAATAGACAAAGAAGCAAAGTTAAGGTTGACATAGCTATGTAAACACTGTGTGTTAATAGTGAATGATAAAGGCTTATAGGGCTTTTGGGAAGCGACTTAATTCCTTTACCATCCATGTCTAGACAGACTTACAAGTTCTGTTCAGGAAATGGAGGTGAGGGGGAAGGGTTCCTCCCTCTTTGCGAAAAAATGTCTGCAAAACTGGAATAAATGAGTACTCATTTTTTTGTATACAGAACATTTGTAATAGGAAAATATTGTGACAAAAAAATGACTCCCCGCAGAATTTTTCTTCAGAGATGCTCAAAACCGTGTTTTTTTTCTGTTTGAAGAAAAATTGTGGGAAATTCTCATACAGCTCTAGTTGTGACATACAGATTTTCTTAAGGGGCCTCATTTTAGCCATGTGTGGATCTTTGTTGCATTGCTCATCTCTAGCTTTTACAACATTATATTTTCCAATTTTATTTGTGACTAAGTCCCTGCTTGGACATCTGCAAAGTTTCACAGAGCTGAGATGAGATAGGTGTTAGCACTAGCTTAGGATTTGTAATCAGGTAATACAGAGAGTCATTTTCTGGAAAATCTACATGTGAAATGCAAGCATTCAAAATTAATGTGTCTTTCCCCTGCCTAGAGTTTTAAGATTTATTTCGTAAGTGTGTGACTTAAAAGACAGTCTATTTTCATGGAGATTTGTATTTTTCATCTCAGTGGAAGGAAAGAATTGGAGCTTGGGACCCTTCTACTCAAGGCRTCTCTAAGCTCTGCAGGCTGGAAAGTTGCTCTTTGAGTGAAGTAAAAGCTGAAATTTTCAGTTCTTGACTGAAACCAGTAGAAGGACTTTCAAGGAAGAACCAAATATTCTCAAGCTAACATTGTACTAATGTTGTCAACATTGGAAGTACTGATGAGTCGAAATGCCAGGAGCACAACCAGCGGCTTCTTCCTTCCGTAAAGCATATTTCCTGATAAAGAGAAGTGAACACTGCTAGTGGCTAGGGTTAGTTGTGCTAGGCAGAGATCTCGCTTCTAGAGTGAGGTCTAGTTCTGAGATCAAGCATCAGTATACCAATACAAAGGAACAAATAACAACCTCGGTGAATTCTTCTTAATATATCCATTGCTGTGCTGATGTGAATGGCAATGTGAAGTTGTGAGTTCATCTTAACGAACTTCATGGAGGCACTTTCACATATATTATGATGCTAAAATGGAGATTGGGGCAGATCACACTGGGACTATTTGGTAACACATTTGCACAAATCTGTTCTTATTCCTAAATTTATAGTCATTATGAATTGGTGACTTCTTTTGACAAGCCTCCAGCCTCACCTATGAAGAGATTTATTTGCAGGCTCTTAAAGCAATGCATGATTGGGGAAAGAGTTGCTTATTTTGCTTAACCACCAGACAGTTAGACTGCAGTTGCAATGCAGCAGTAAGCAAAATGTTCAGTTATAAAATCTGGCTGCATTCCAATATAAACATCATCTATCCTCAGACGTTGCTTTTTTGGGCAAACTGGGATCATACCACATAGCATCCCCAATTATAATTTTCTCTTTATCTAGGTTTCTCAATGAAGAATAAATCAATTTCAGTAAATCACAGGTTTGCCACTTTTATTAGAATAGTAATGAACTACTGTTCTGTGCCTTGCAAAGTGCCATTGTTTCCTAGCTCTGAATATGAAATAAATAAAGACATTCTTTTTTGAAGGGTTATAAAATGTTGGAGTCACTGAGAGCAGTTAAGTGGGGGGATAGCTTTCCTAATTGTTGAGAACTTCACCACACTTATCCTCTATACTTCCCAAGGACTATGTCTACACTTCTATCTAGACTGCGTGTGGTGTTAAAATACCAAATGAACTTTAATCCAGAGAACTTGTAGTTCTCTGGCCATGGAAGCACAGTGTAACACAGACRTACCCAAGAAACTGCATAAATACTCCTGCCTGCACTTCAGGCTACTACAGCTAAGCTGAGTATCCTCATACCACCATGCATTTTTCAGGATAGACTTATTCTTGTGCTTTTCAGTGGAGATGATGTGTTCTGAAGAAAGACTGAGGATGCTCCTCCGCAGTGAATGGGTCACTGGGAGAATGGCTCCCTAGGTTCCTTCTGGTCCTACCAAACTTACTTCTTCTAAAACTGTCACACAGGGATTTCCATGCTAGGACAAATAGTGGCTGATGAATTGATGTGGCTTATGTCGCTATGCTGACTATGAGGCTGAGGCAGTGGGGCAGAGCATGAGAAACTTTCAAAAGTAAATATAAAATTGCCTTGTGTAGCAAACTCTGAGGAACACAAGGAGGACACGTCACTGCACAGTTTCTCTTCCCTGTAAGTATTTGATATGAATGTTATTTCCATGCTTGTGAACCCTGCTTCTGAAATCACTTTTTGCTTATAATTAAACTTAGCAACTGACTTACAGGTCTGAACAAAGGTCCATTAAGCCAAGTGACTTGACCTTGAATTAGGGTGACTGAATTTTTATAAAAGAAACAGTAACATATCCTATATGCCACTTGTAGAATTAATGGCAAAACAGTATCCCAAAGTATCTGTGAAGTCTTCATCACAGGACTGTGCCTGCTGATCCTGGGCATGCCCCTAGCACAGCTTAAATGCTTCGGCTTTTTGGAAGGCACACATCTACTTTTCCCTCTTCATTTTGGAAGGGAAGGGAAGGCAAAGCAAGGCAAGGAAAGGCAAGGCAAGGCAAGGGAATTTGAGAGCTACTGGTCTGATTTGCTAGAATGCTGGGATCCTGAGAAATCACAGTGGACTGGATCTGGATCACATAGTGCTGTGTAATGCTAACTTTTGTGACAAATCAGACCCAATCTACCTCAAATAGGGTCCCTGAAATGTGTTATTTCTGTGCCTCTCATTCTCCTCTGTGAGAATAGGATAATAACCTCTAATCTCACACTGGTGAAAAACACATTTTCAAATCTTTCAGATAGTATAAGAATGAAGCCCGTATTAAATGAGGAATTCATAGCTGTGCATTTTCACTAGATTTTTAATACTGAGCAACTACTGGAGAATAAGGGAAAACTGGAGAAAATAAAATGTGTAAATATCAGAAAGAGGGAAACTTCCATTCTGTGGAACAAGAGAGGGAAATAATTATAGATTCTTACTGCAAAGCCATATTTCGTGATTACTGAGCACTAAATAAAACCAAGGTCAGATAGTTGAAACCTGAATCATGAACCATCCACAAAAAACATTTCAGGCATTGTCTAACATTTCAATGTTTAATATTGCAAACTTAATGTTCTTCTTGTGTAGTTTGTCCATGCATAATATATACTGAGAGCTTGATCTTGCTCCCTTTGACTTTTGAGATATAGATCTTGATAACCTGGTATTTGTAACTAATACAGCTGTAATTCTGTCAGGGAGTTTTAGTGGTAACAGAAACCCCAAGATGAAAACTCCAGATACCTTATCTCTGAGAGGCATGCATACAGGAGGATCCTGCAAGAGCCGAAAGTGGAAAGGTTGTTGTAGTGAATCTAAGTGCTGATTTAATGTTAGTTTTATTGCTGTGGTCCTCATTCCAGACTTTAGCCACAGAAGTGCGGAGTTGTCCTCAAAGGATGTGGTGGTGCACAGAGCAGTGATAGGAGTTCATGTCTCCCCAAAAGCGCTGTTTCAGACTCAGCGAGGAAGTGGCAGCAGCCAAGTGACAGAAGCCAATCTTTGTCAATTTGCACTTTAAAGTTGCGTCTTGTCCTTCTGCTCAGCAATGCCAGCAGCAGCTCATTTGGGGAGAATGGCAACGAGCCAGCAGCTGTAGCTATGCCATCCCATCTTGTGACAGGGGACTTTCTTCCTGTTTGCATGATGATGTGAGTTTGTGTCTTGCCGTGTTTATCTTCAAGGCATACACAAACGAGAAGATCTACCTTCTTGGGCTAAGTTCACATTTCCCTTCTGCCTATGACTCGAGTCACAGTCTTTCTGCTAAAAATACAGAACTGTCTCACAGGCAAAGGAGAGGGATACTGTACGTTATTTTGAATGCACCATAGGGAAGCTGAACAGTTCCTCACCCCTACCAGTCTATAAACTGGATCAGGAGGGTGTATTGGCATACGATCTTCCCTGTGGCTAGCACTTCCTAGATCCAGATGAACCCAAGGCCTGAAGAAGGAGCAACTTTCCTTCTGCATCATGACTTGCCTGAATGTTCCCCTGTAGGGACATTCCAAAGCACTGTGGTCACTTCTGTCTGTCTATTTACTTGCTGCTTTGGTGGTGACCAGAGCTTTCTAGGTCCTGTTCCACCAGCTAAATGCTGTCCCTCAGGGATGAGATTGCCAGGGAACACATGCTCGTACCATTTCACTGAGACACTGCAATATCTCAGGTATATTATTGCTGCACATAGCTGAAGCAAGGGGTTTATATGACTTTTTTAAACCTGTGCTGAATGAATCTGAGTTAAATGAGAATAATCCAGTATCTTTTCTCACTTGATTGGTCCCTGAAAACCTCTTGTAGACTTGTACAAGTTCAGAAAAATTCTGTTTTCCATTAGTTCTTTTATTTCCTCTGGCAGAAGGACAGAACTATCTAGTGAATAGCAACCTTTGTGGTATTTCTGACCTAGTCATAAGAAAGATTTCTGCAGAGTTTTAGAAAACAAGATCCAGGGTTTAGTGCCTTAAAAATAGCTTCAGAGCGTATAGGCACTCCATGAATATAGGAAGAAGCACTGTTTCTGCCCCAAAGTGCTTATTATACAGATTATAGCTACTTCAGGAGTACTTTACTTGAATTAAAGTACAGGTATCCTTCCTCCTCTTTCTGCAGCTATAAATGATACAAGCTAGGAYGGCTATATCACTGTTTTCCAGTCTAACTACATCTCTGCGGAGGTTACCTGCACTACTCTGTCAGTTTGGATTGTTGTCTATCACGCCACTGGCTGAAACTGTAAGAAAAGATACTTGGAGGGCACAGCTGGTCCCCATGAGCATGCTGTACCTCCCATGGCTGCCTGCAAGCACTACATGGAGCCCCRGCATTTCTGACCCTCCCCAACCAAACTGTCAGTAGTCTCTGTTTCTTGATTTCATGAAGGAGATTAAGAAAGTTGACTATCCTTCTTGCGTGTGAGATTTCCCAGCCCTGATTTAGAAAGAGTAACTAGAAGGGGGGAACAGATCTGGTCCAGACTGAGCTTTGAATCTCTTTGACCTTTCACTGTCCTTCTTGCACCTCTGTGTCTATCGCATCTTGCATCTCCAGTGTAAGGGATACCTACATTGCCATGACTTCACGCTATAGCTACTAGGGACTGACTGCTTCACAAAAAAGCTAAGCGATGTCCTGGTTGCCAGATGCGAAGATTTATTCACTAGTGGAAGATGTGATAGCCTCTAGGGATTTTACAGGCTGAGTCATTGCTTCGTGACTCAGTTATTCATCAGTAGTTGACAATTAAAACAATCTTGCAGCCTTGTGGGACAGCATCCTTCATAGGTTTGCAAAAAGTTCACTTTAACCTCACTTAATTGTCACTTTATAGGTTGCACATTATGAATAACACTGTGATTCAGATGTCTCTGAGATGTCCAGAAACCTCTTATCTAGATAGCATAGTCCCTTGTCATAATTATTAATCACAGTTTTCCCAGAAGCATGTCCACCCATGCAACATACCTGTTAAACACAAGGGCTGGAGAGCAACCTCCTTCATCCATTTCCTTCATAAGCAACAGAGAAAAGCATGAGAAGAAGCCTGTGGCTACTTTCTGTGAGTAGCAGTAAGAGCAGTCACTGAAGACTTCTGACCCCCAACATCTGCAAGGATGTTCATTTTTAATAGCGCTGATCTTTGTCAAGGGCAAAAAAAAGGTCATATTTCTAATCAGCAGACTTAGAGCTATTTTCATTGACCTCAGTTTGAAGGGCTGAATAGCACTGAGTCAACATCAGCCCTCATTTACGGTTTTCTACCTGATGGAGAGTTTATAAGGCTGCCGAGCCAAAATCAAGGGATCAGACAATTGCAGAATAGTTTTTATAAATATGAAAATTTAAATCTGTTTGTTTTACCTCTGCCTTGCTGGATCAAGCTGGGAAGAAACTTAGGCAATCAGCGTGTTTTCTTTTTTATATCACTGGCAAAGTTTAAGGGAATATAAGAGATCAAAATCTTGATGTAGTCTCTGTAGCTGAGTTCTGCAGTGTCTTCAGTGGTCTCATGCATGTATTATCCCTCTTAATTAGAGTAACACTACCTGTGCTTTCAGCTTAGCATGGACACAATCTTTAGGAAACTGTGTGAGGGGTTGTCCCTGTCCACTTTTCTGCTAATTTTTACACTGCTGTGCAGATTTACTTGCTTATTTTTCTCTTGTTTCATATCTGCCCGTCTCCTCTGGATCTTTGTTGTTCAGCCTTTGGAAAGGCTTTAGTGAGGCTGATTTTCATTCTGTTTCTTCCCTACATAGTCTATTACCTCTCTCTAAGTTGATAGTGGAATTTGAAGGGGTAAATTTTGAAACTACAAGCTGTTGGTCTCCTGTGGTGGAACTCACAGAAGAGCTGAAGTGGCAGCTGTGCAGGTTTTATGGGTTAACTGGCCAAAGTTCAGATCCTACAGATGTGTAGTGGGTTACATAGTGGGCGCCTCATGTGTAGTTTATATTCATGTACACCTCGACCTCCAAAGTGGAGGAAGTATGTAACCTATGCAGGAAGAAATGGATATGTTTACCATTGAACAGCTAGTCTGCATACAAGGATTGGGTCTCCTTTGTGTGGCATTAATAATTATAAATATATCATGACATAGTAATACCTACTGCTTTTAATCTCTGTGCCTTTCCTAAGAATCCTGGAATTAGTACCTGAGCATTTAATGAAATTTTCCTAAGTTTGTCATGACCCTGAGATCTTTTCTCTGGGTTTTTTTTAACCAGCTGTTATTAAAGTTTTTTCCTATCTGCAATGCTTTTAGTACAGCAATACAAAATTTCTACTTCCATTTATCACTCACTCCTTTGAGATCAACTTTTGCATTTGCTGCCCAACATAATGTAGGATTATCAACAGTGTTGAGTGTCTTCAGTCACTCCACATTCCACCTCCTTTTCCTGATAAATACGTTAAACAGCAGAGGTCCCAGCAGTGAGCATCAGTAAACTACACTACTAWCATCTTTTGTTGTGCAAGCTGAGCATTTGTTTGTACCTTTTTGTTCTTCCTCTTTCAAACAGTCACTGATCCCTGAAAGGACTTCTGAAGAGACATTAGTTCCTTAAAACTCCAGTAAGGATCTGACAAATATTTTCTGGGACACAAACTGTTCACCATCTTTATCCATGTGCTTGGTGATTCCTTAGGTAAACTTTTAAATCATTCACAAGGAATCGTTCTCCTCCCTGCATTGACTTCATTGACTCTTCCTTTGTGGTAGATCAGAAGAAAGATGTTGGACTTGCAAGAATAAAATTTTATACAAAGACATATTTATTATCCAATCTGCATGTGCAAATAAATTGGGCATGTCCCAATGACCAGTAGGTTTCCCACCCGGCTGGAGATGCAGTGCTGACTGAATGTCTTCTAAACAAGTAATTTTAATCTCAGCAATCTTAGCCTGCTTTGGCTTCTTGCGAACACCAAAAATGTTGACGTTAAATAGGCAAACCAGTATCACTCCCAATTACTTTCACTTATAACTCTGCCCTGTAATTTCATTCTGAACCATATATTTTGCCTAAAAGAGTAATTGTCCAATAAAATAAAGCTGCTCTGCAGCTTTTCATGCAAATTCATTCAGTTTTACCTGCAGGATATCATAGACTAAGAAAGAACAGTTTGTGATTTCCCACAAAGGCTCGTACACAATACATACACTATGCTTCTAGGAGCTTGGAAGGAGAACAACAAATCAGCAAACACAGAAGAGACTTTAGATGACCAAAGCCAGAGATGCCATAAGCTATATTCCTGTGTCATAGCTGTAGTCAGCCTCTGCTAATGCTGCTGGCTCCTGTTGTAAGTAGGAGGGTAAAGTTTTAAGACCACTTCTGAATGCAAATACAAACCAAACAGCTTTCAGCATGGATGAATACCTGGGCCATCTTGAGTAAATGGGAATCTTGCTACTGACTTCCAGGTAGCCCAAGATTTCATGGTGGTGCTTCCCAAACACCTGAAAGATGGTATGCTTCTACTGCTGCTATCGTGGCAACAGTCCTGCAGTACAAGGAGACAGCACTAAGACTTAGCCTAGAGGCCAAGCATGAAAAATGTCTCTCCAGGAAGCAATATTCACTGGAAGCTAAATACAGCCAAAACAAATCATTTGAAATGCAAATGACATCTCAGTCTGAACAATAAATTTGCCAGTGCACAGCTTGTGCTGGAAAAGGTACTTTCATTATCTTCTAGCTCCAAGTCACTCCACTCTCGGAGGTCTCAGTTCCACATATTCATGAATATGTTGACATGCTTCAAAGTAGACTTACGTTAAAGACAAATAAAAGCAGCTCCCAGGTATTATAACTTGGTGGTAGGGTTTTGCATCTGCTGAGCTTCAGCACTATGAATTAGAGTGTAAATGTGAATATTGGCAGCTAGATCACTGCTAACTGGGAAAAAGGAGGTTCCCAGGTGCTATTTTTTTGAGTGAGCTTCCTTTTGCTGTCTCTGGATTTCAGCTTGTGAGTAGAAGAGTTGTTTCCATATCGCTGAGTGGAGAAGCTAGGTTTGAAAGAGCAAATCCTTCCCCTTCTGTTAATATGGAGAGTTTCCAAAGAAGTGATCATAGGGGTGATTCTTCTACGCAGAGGAACAGGCAAGTGAGGATACGCCAAGGAAACCCCCTCCCTTGTGGCAGCCTGCTGCTACATGAACAAGCCCTGCCTAGCTCCATACAAGCACATGGGGCTGAGATTCTGCAGGAAAGCCACTGGGATGTAAAGCTGACTTTAACTAACACCAGTGCTGTAGCCTGAAACACATAGTTTTTCTAGCTAGTATGTATCCTCTACACATTCCCAAAAATGTGTCCAGACTGAATAGGAAACAAGGACTTGGGTGTTCAGCCATAACAGAACTTCCATTCAGCATTTATCAATTGCTTATTTTCAGGGACAATAGGTAAGGAAAAAATAATACTAACAGTTTCAATTTCATTTAAAATAAGCATTATAATGATTAAATATCACTTCTTCCAAATCCTAGCAAAGATCTTTTTTTTTAATGATGTTCCAGCTTAGAATCTTCACTCTATATCTAAACCAATGCATGTAATACTTGTGCCTTTTTTTAATGTCATCCTACTTGTAGTCTCCAAAACTCCTGAAATTATTATTTTGTTCATGTGACAGATACCTAAAATGTCAAATATTTGTGGGATAATTGCTGTTTACTTGACATTTGTTGCTGCCCTGAATTTCATTGGACACACATTTGCACAGTTTAGCCATTAATAGTAAGCTTAACATCAGCCACTTTGCAAAGTTAAATAATTCAGCTGTTTGTATGTGCCTATTAATTGCTGAGAGCATTCATCCACACAAAGGATTAAGTGACTGAAAAATTAAACTATTACTCTGTTGGAAGAAAAATGATGTTTGGTATTTTCATATATAGCATCTCAACAAGTAAGTTAATAAGAGTTCAGCAAGTTAAAAACTGCATTCTGGCCTGTATATCAAATTCTAGACTGATGTGCATTCAACTTTAGAAAAACATTTTAGAATGGAAATAGCAGTCAGCTCTTAACTCCCATCTACTATTAGCATGGAATGCAATGTTACTACTAAAATGAAACAGTTCATTAAAAAAAAAGTCATCAACTCCAGAAGTAGCTGGCAGTAGGCATTAATGAAGACAGCAGGCTCTTCTGTGAGTGGGGGTGCTGAAAACAACACAGCAATATATAATCAAATGAATACTTTATGAGTCATTGTAAATCTGTCTTGTGATAGTGCCTTGAAACTAGAATTACATTCTTTCCCTAAACACTTTTAATTTAGTGGGGCTTTTTTGCTGAATTTTTTACAAGCAAATGTATCTTTTAAAAGATTTCCTTCCCACTGCAGTGATAACTCCTGCATAGAGTTTATTGGTAAGAAATTAAGAGATACATCTCAAGGCAGTAATTTTCAGAGTATTCTGTTCAGTTTGACTAATCTGCTACATTTACATCTCAAGGGTTCTTTCCCTGGTTAAATAAATACAGAGGCTTTCACTAACTCTTGCACTTGCTGCTCTGCCAGTAGCAATGACGCTCTAATTTAGCAAAGGAAAAATAATTAGAGTGGAAGTAGCTGGAAAATACAAGATGGTATCTCTGCATCAATAAAAGCAATATTATTTCCTCTGTAGCTTGGACAAAGAAAAGATAACAAAGGTCATGTTTTTTTTGGTGCATCTTGCAACACCCCTGCTGGCTCAGAACTGAAGGGCAATATCTGCACAGCAAGGTGTGATGCTGCGCAGAGGCTTCGAGGTGGACACCAGACCATGCAGCTGGCCAATGACAGCACTATGCCTTGAGGTGCTCACCTTGGGAAAATGCAAACTGGTGTGCAGCAGCCGCACTCCTCCAGGCTCAGAGTGATGCCATGGCACTGACGCTGCGGCTCCCGCAGCTCTTGGACATGCTGTCAGGTCCACAAGTGATTCCAAAGCAGCAACTCGATGGCAGCATGTGCATCCCTTGGGCACTTTCCGCAGAGAGGTAGAGCTCATGGTAGGAAGGAGCAGCCTACCTTGTTGCTCCTTCCAACAAGGAGCAACAGTGCAAACTCTGGCCCTGCTGCCAAAAACTGTGCCCAACCAGTGTCAAGGCAAGCAAATGACAGGCGACAGCAGCTATTACTGCCAAAGGAAGGATGGGGTGGTAACTCATGGCCCTGCTGCTTCAGAGTATAGCAGCAGCCACCTCTATCCCCACTAGCAGGAGGAGCTGACTACAGCCCAGCCATGCAATTCCAGCTGTTGCTTTGTTCCTATGGCAGCAGCAGCACCAGCCTGTCACCTTCAGGAAAAATTTAGTGTTACTCACATGCCTGAGAAGCTTTTTCCTGAGTTACCCTCCCCTGACCTCTCAGAAACCTCGCAGATCGTCATGGCTGGGAATGCCTGCTAGTGCAGACATGCGTTCTTTCTTGTTAGAACCAGAGCAGTCTGGGGATGCTAGAAAAGGCCCTACTTCAGTAAACTGCTCGTACTTTGCTTCTGTTTCGCTTTTGCCTGCAAAATCCACTGCTTGTTGAGTTTCCCTTCTTCCAAGAAACAGACTTTGGACTGCTCCCTCTTCCCTAATGCTTGATTTGTAAGGAATATTTATGGATTTCATGTGATTGTTTATCTGTATCTCTRTGTGGACTGCAAAACTGGTCATGTGCTGTTGTAGGAACAAAGCTGCTTGGAGCAATGGATTTTCTGTAACCAGTGCTGCTAATTTTGAAATGGCTTTTAAAGCCATTTAAATCCAGGCACTACGTATTTTTTAGCGTTGTGCTGTGCAAGATCCAGCTTCTGATTTCCAGGATGACTTTGCTTGCAGAACTCAACAGCGAAATAATTTGCCAGGCCTTATTTTAAGGTTACATTCTTACAAGGGTAGTGTGTGATTAATTAAAGCTCTGAGCTTGTTATAGGCATGGGCAATTTATGCTGCCAATGGCTATAAACTCAGCAGGAGAAGGTAGTGTAGCTACTTCTAAGCCAATGTTTATAAACAACTTGTCAAACTTTATCAYTGTTGGTTAATGTCTATTAATAATGTATTAATGCTTTATAAACTATTTATAAATGGATCCTTAATATGGGAAGAAACTTTTGTAGTTCAGTTCTGTCACTGTGGTTACGCACCTCTCTCACTCCAGGCCACATTATTTTTTCTGAAGTCTAAAGAAGTAGTACTGGACCAACACTAAATGTTTTTGGCCTTGATAAATGCAACACTGATACACTGACAGACCAAAGCACATCACTCAGTAGGTTCTGATTTGGTGTCTAGTTATTATTTACTGGATTCCCACTATAGCTCTATGTCAGGCAGTTCCCTGTAATAGCATCTGAACATTGAACAGTTCACAATGTTTGTCAACTATTGAAGGTCCCAAGGCTCATCCTGGGCAAAAACATGGAGGGCAACTTTGCTGTGTGATCATAAGTAACCAGACCACACTGTACTTGCCTTGCTAATCCATGGAGAAAACCCAGTGCTGCTGAAGAACTGAACTTTTTCACTGAAATTCGGTAAAGAGATGATCAGACGTCTGTTTGGAGTGGGCCACCAGGAACACTTAGGCTCAGACATTTTAGTGGAAATCGGTTTAGCTGAACATAATTTCCTGATCCCCAGCTTCTACAGGGTGCTTGCAGGGAGAAAAAGAAAAATAAATCATTGATGTCTTTCTGGGCACAGTTAAGACTACTGAAATAATTCAATGCATTGCATCATAGAAATGTGACATTTTGTAGAAAACATATATGCTTCAAAAATGGTTTAAAAAGATATGCAGAATACTACTGTGATAAATACTTGAGGACCTTAGGAATAACTGGTTTTCAAAGTGTTATCTACAACCATTTTTCCAAAGAATATTCATACTTCTCAGTCACAGTCAAGCCTGTACTATCCATGAGTGGAGTATACACATTGTAAATTAACCAAACCATGCTAAAAAGTAAAAGAAAACTGATTTTTTTCCTTTACATTTACGAGTTATTCTGCATCTTTTTCAAAGATAAACATGGTGTGTTATGCTATCTTACTTTGCATATAATGTAAACTATTTGTACAGTCCAGTTTTCTACTTTGAGCTATCCATCATCTGCCCTGGATATCTGAGAGCTGACACTGCATCTAATCACACCTCACGACCCTGTGTTGTTAAGGAGGGACTGTAACTAGACAGAATAATGAGCGAACATCTGTACAGTGCAACGCGCTTGTGACCTAGCAGTTGAGCTTTCTTTTGGCACGAGTTCCTGCTGGCTCTAATCAACCTCACTTTGAGTCCCAGATTTCTTTCCCAGCCTCCCTTTCCACCCAGGATCCATAATCTTGGGAAGGTGAAGCCAAGAGGAAGTTAAATGTATTCCCTGAACTGTGTGAAGAGCACAGCAAATGTTCATTGTTTTTCATGTTCTTTTCCGGTTTGGTATGAGGTGTATTTTGTTGAGGTTGACAAACAACATGGCACTTCTGTACATTAACGAACCAGTGCAAGTTCTCAGCACATGATCAGATTTAGCTGGAAATTCCCAGGTGAGGGATTGTGTGGCCAACTGAGTTGTTTCTGATGGTGCAGCGTCACTGCAAGCAGCAACTGGTGCTGCTTATCTCCATCTAACTACCATAACTATACTAGATTATCTGACTGTGGTGTAATTTCTTCAGAAGTGATCTGTGCACAGCATTTTACTGAGCTGCACCTCGGTGGAAGAATTGGAATAATTAGGACTGAGCAATATGTTAGCACTTCTGAAGCTAAAAAAAAAGTGAAATCTTTCAAAAGCATATTCTGGTAAAAAGCCCAAAATGATGTTTAATTTGTTTTAACTTTAGATCTTTCAGAGATACTTGCAAATTCACTGGCTATGCTGAAAAGTAAGTACTAGAGAAGAGGTGCTGTATTACTTACAGAAAGCAAATAAGTCAAAGGAAGATTTTTGAAACCATTAGAGTGATTTAAGAGCTATTGCCTAATTTTGGAAAATGATAGACTTGCAAGAATTTAAATCTTTTTACCTGTCAGTGAAACATAGATTTCTAAGGATCTACAGATCTGCAAAGRTATTTAGATATTTGGAAAGGAGAAATCTGCTAATAGGACAGAGCACAAGACACTGGTATACCAGCAGAAGATGAGCATGGACCTAGCTGCCTTCCAGTTGCCCGTGTCAGTGAGCATCCATGCACTGAATGCATTGAAGGCAGGTTTCAGACAGCTATACAAAATTTGCTAGAGTTTGCCATAAGAACCTACAAAATTTAGTGGACTTAGTAGGTGGACTCTGAGTTCCCTTGTAGTTTTCCACAGGACAATGCTGATGTGTTTGTGATAAGCTCTCACATGCTCTCTGCATCTTAGTGGTCTTTCCAGACCATTGGGACAAAGTACCACATATGCTASGGCTTTTTATTATTCTGTAAAAAAGTGAGAAATATGAAATTCTTAAATTTTTCCAAAGATCATTATGTAAGGTACTTTCTCTTGCTGTCTCTTTAATGTCTGTGTCAGTTGTACTTGCCATTAGCAAATCAYGCTGTTTGATAATTGAGATAGACCCACTTGACCTTGTTTGTTTTTTGGGGAGATGTGCTGGCCATACCAATGTGAAAACCACCCTTCAGACAATTACATTCACTTCAAAATCAATAAAAGCTCTTCTTAACCAAAAATGACAGAAAATTATGCATCACACTACTGCATATCTTTCATTCCTCCAAATCTTTTGTTCCTGAGAGCTTGGCAGGCAGCATCTCATTGTCTCCTATGGTGAATTCTTTGGCCAATTCCATTTAATGTGAGAACAACAATTAYAGTTTATGTCCTCACTGAATTTTACTTTACTGTTTCTATGAAAATGCAGAGATTCTCTGCACTATTTTGATCTTCTCTTTGCAGTGGGCTCTCCTGCTAGTCCAAGTGGCGAACTGCACTAAGTGTCTTCACAGCAGTGAAGTCACTGGGGTCAACACTTTCCTTTCAAAAACAGAGTCTTCGGACAGTTGTGAAAGTTGACCCTTGCACCCTTAGTAGAATGAATGGGCTTGAAAACTATTGATTCAAGGATATAAAAGTGACATTCTGACATCTCACTTGTTCATACAGGCAAAGCTATTCACTCCAGTAGTAGTCCAGCAGCCAGTGAGGAAATCAGAGAGTTGATGTTAGCATTTCCTCACAGGCAGACTGCAACAGCTGCCCTTTGTCATAGCAGTATAGATATCAGGCTTACACTAAAACAGAGAATAAACTTGTGTCAGAGACCAAGTACTTTCCACACACAACTGAGCAAAGGGTGGGATTGGCAAATGAAGTGCTGAGGCTTTTTTAGAGCACGCACCTTGCTAACCAGTTATTGGGAGTCTTCAAAAGCTCAGAATGTATTGTGGTGAAGATGCAAAGCAAAGAAAAGTTGGTGGTGAGGTCAAATTAATGAACATCCAGAATTTAAAGTACATTCTTAACCTAAAGAATGCTGCCAAAGCCCATAGTCTGCAGGCTTGGAAATTTCTGCCTTTCTCAGCTAGGTTAAACATGCTTCTTCTTCTTTTCTTTTTTTTTAATGGAAATAGAAGGAGAAAAATAATGAAGTCAAAATGCTTTTTATCTGGGAAGAGTTCTGTTCCAGATCTGAATACAGAGAACATAGCTGAGGGTTTCTTTTCTTGTCCCAGGCAGRTTTTATCTAAACCAGAAAATTACTGAAAGAGAAGCTCCAGTGTGGACTGAAAGCTGTGTGATCATCATTCTTGCATCTTTCTGAGGAAAACAAAAGGGCTTACATCTCTGTGTGCTTGGGGAATGTTGCTCATATTCAAGTAAAAAAAATGCAAAATTGCTATACCGAACACTGGTGGATTTTAGTCACAGTTTCATCAAGAGAAACATCTGTTCTGGTGGTTCCTGAGGTCTCGGATGGCTTGTGCTGATGCTGCACGCCTGCTGCAAATGCTGAGGCAGCAGCGAGTGGGATTCCTGTCTTGGTAAGAGAGTGGGGTGAGGTAGGGTGGGGGAGAGGAGCTATACAAGTCACATAGCTAGCTTCCTCCTAGCTGATGGCTTGTGTAATGGAAAGAGGAGTTGCCTTGTCTTTGTGTCACCTACACCTTCCTGTGATAAGCAGTCAGCACACCCAGGGACATGCCAGGAGGCCATGCATCACTGGTATAAATCTGAAGTCTCACGCAATGGCACAAAGATAAGGGCTTGTCGCTTGGCTAGGTTGCAGGAGTGGTCTCCTTGTTCACTTACCTGCTCTGAAACTCACCCCATGGGATGAGGAACAGACCTCTGGGCCAGCATTTTTCAATAACCTTCAAGGTCTTCCACCAAAATTGCCTCTCAGTGGTAGTTTATGCATAAGCCATCAGGAAATGAATTCCCAAGCAAAAGCGCTCCYCAGCTTCCCAATGCTGCACAGTGCTTTAGGGAAGCTCATGCTCAATCACACAAGCTGGCTCCATTTATTCTTTAATTCAGACTGTTGGAAAACTCTCATTAGTCTTATTTTCCAAGACAGTGAATGAAAGAAATTATACTGGTGCTGCTTGGGTGATTAGCACTGATAATTAGAAGGAATGAGGCAGTGTGGCCAACAAGCATAACCTGCATTTAAGTTAACTCTGCCAAYGGAGGATGAACCATATTTTGCCTGGACTGTTCCAGTTTTGTGTGAGCCAGATACTGTTTTCTTCATGGTCTGTGATTTAGATCATTTGTTAGGTCTTTGATTCATC
>NW_028185206.1:1892256-1935531 GCF_003343005.1 Rhea americana | reverse complement strand
AGTGATGAAGAAAGTGAGAAGAAAGTAAGAAAGTAAGCTGACAATAAAGAATAATAACTGGTATCCCAGAGCAGGTCCACAGAGGTTCCAAGACATGAGGGCTGGAGCCCTTACCCAGCAAGGAGAGGTTAAGGGGCCAGACTGGGTCACCTGGAGCAGGGACAGCTTGGAACCTCACAGCAACCCCTGAAGCAATGGGGAGGGCAGCAAGCAGCCAGGGCCAGTTCCTGACAGTGATGCTTGACGGGAGGGTGAGAGACAGTGGTCGTGTTTTCAAACAGGAGTCTTTCTGACTGGATATACAAGAAAAASAAGAAAGAAGAAAGAAGAAAAAAACAGTATAGGACAATTAGGCATTGAAATAGAGGTCTAGACAGGCTATGAGATCTCTTTTCTTGGATGTTTTTAAGTCCCACAGGAAAAAGCCCTGAGAACCCTGGGCTGAATTCAGTGTTGACTCTGCTCAGACCAGACAACAAGTCCAGAAACCTCMTGAGGTCTCTTCCAACCTGAATAATTCTGTGATTCTAGGACTGAGCATCTAGTTTTTCCTTAAATAGGGATGAGAATAAAATATACTGAACAGGTACCTGCTGTGACTCAGCCTTGACTACAAGAGATCCAGGCATAGTTAATTTTTTAATGTCTTCTATGCTCAACCTCAATTGTTGTAAAAATTACAGAGCAAACAAAGGCTCATCACATAAACATGCCACGCAGCTATTTAACCACACATGGACTTTGCTGGCATGGTTTCTAGAGCCAGATTGTGTGCCTTTGTGTAAACCTCTATAAGACTGAGATTTAAATTTGCAAGCTACTGTCAAGGCGTCTGGATCCAAAATTCTGGGGTTGTCAAAATCTTAGTCTTTGAGCTAGCAAACTGCTTAGTTTCATGCTTCGATTTCAGTGTTCAGCTAAAATTTTTCTGACAAAAAATGTGTGTAGTTCCTTTGCTGATCCGTGGCTGCAGTTAAGACTTGCAATATGATAATTCGTTCATAAATCCACACTTTTCTTGCTGTTTGTTGGGAGTGGAACTTACAGAAACAGCTTGAAAACATGAACAAGCAGTTGCCTGGAGCACCACGAAATGCCAGCAGCGGGCCTGGTTAGGCTGGTATAGAGTTACATCTGGGCAGAATTCACCTTCAGGCCAAAGTTTTGCACAGCTAAAGCTTGTGATACGTGGTTACAGTTGTGGCTCACACTGCACTTTTGCCTTCCACAGAGCTCATTCTTGTTTTTCTCTGAAAGTGGAGAAGGTCACTGACTATGACCAGAAACATCTGAAATAAAAAGAAACTTTATACAGTTTTTAAGAGTTGCGAACCATGAACAGTACATTTGATAAAAATGATAGCCRTTTATCTTTGTTAGTAGCACGAAGGATGTTGCACAAACTTGTAGGAAATTCCTATCCAGGACAAAGAACGACACTCCTCCCCCACCTTTCATATTTATTCCAGTGCTTACAAGACACAGACTGTTACAAAATGACCCGGAGCTTCTGTCACAGCACAGCAGCGYGGCCCATGCACATGATTCCCCTTCTAAGAACTACAGCCCCCGCTGCCGCGTCACTGAGTGAGGGATCCCAGCTTTGAGGGAAAGAAAGAACTTGCTCACATCTGCGACTGGAGGGAAAATCTTGGAAGTATGATCTTACCAGTTCAAAAACCAGAGAGTCACTGGAAAGAATCTCCAACATTATTTTTTTTCAGTTTTGTGACGTTTTGATCTAATTTCAAAATAGAAGAGGAGAG
This sequence comes from Rhea americana, assembly GCF_003343005.1. NCBI lineage: Eukaryota > Metazoa > Chordata > Aves > Rheiformes > Rheidae > Rhea > Rhea americana. Next base: position 1,933,765 of record NW_028185206.1, on the reverse strand, counting down.
AGGACGTGAGCAAGGGAGCTGTTGACTCAGTTTTTGATTTCTGAACTTGTGGCAATATTGCAGAAATATGAATGAAATAGCCTAAGTCATGTTTACCAAGAATTTCTACTCCTCCTCAGTAATCAAAAGGAAAGTCCCTTATTTCTGAAACTGCTCCTTCCACACTCTGATGTCAGAGTCTTCTTCATAAAGGAAGAAAGAATTCTTCATTATTCTTACGAACTACAGGGAATGAATCTGAACACCTCGGTTCTAGGTAGCCAAATAGGAACTGAACACTGTAGGATACATGACACACTTTCTCCTATAGACTTAGCTGGCATTTTGTTTATCATTTCTGTGCTTCCCATTGCCTAGTGGTATAGAAAATGGTTAGAGGATTGCACTTCTGGTCAGTGAAAAACAGAATCCTCACTAGCAGAAATTCCTGTTTTTAGGAGGTTGCTGTTCCTTGTGACAGGTTGGGTTGTTGTATATAGTTGAAAAGCCACCCATCACTATGGCAGATGAAGTCAATTGACTGTATCATTGAATGGAGAGGAGTGGTATTTTCTGTTCCATCAACAACCTGTTCATTTTTGAACTGGTTTTGTTTACCTTTCTGGAAATTTGCTAAAATGAACAACTTAAGAAATAAGTACACATTGTTATTCAACAAATGCTTATTTTGAAATAGACATACACTGAACACCSTAACAGATCCCCCCTGTCTTCAACAGATCCTTCCCCTCCATCAATACTCTGTCTTGTTCCAGCAGGAATTTGTTGTTATCCTATGCATATAATTTGCATGATATGATTTTTTCAGTGACAACTGTACTAGAGTATTAACTTGCTCATAACTCAGCTTTTTTTCATAGAAGTTACACCAGCTTACTATGTAAGCCCTATTAGAAATGGATGGAGGCTSTCAACCTCGGCAGACAGGGGATCCTAAAACGTAGGTGGCTCTTTTCAGAGCACATGGAGAGCAACCTTCCTCTGCTGCCATTCAGTGTAAGTTCAGAGTAGACTCTGCCTGCCCACAAAAACATGGAAATAAGCACTGTTTAGCACTATTAATCTATTATTTAGCATGGTAAGAGGGTTAAACAGGGCTGCAGCACTGCTTTTGAGACATCTGCTATACCCTGGTCTGCCTAGCTTCTTCAGGCCAGAGTGAAATCAGTTCTCTTCAGTCAACGGAGCAAGAAGAGACAACATCTAGTCAGAAGAGTTCTCTGMAATGCCTATAGGATGAGATATCAATACAGTGTTGCTCACATCAAGACAAAGCCAGTATCYGCATTTTTTTTAACCTACTCCCTCCTGATTATGGGAAAAGCTAATGCCACCCCGGGGGCAGTGTCCATTTTGGTCCTGGACAGAGCTGAGATTGGCACACAATGCCCACCCTTTGCCCTGTGACCAACCCCAGGTGGGCAAGGAGATACTAATAGTGCCTGCAGACAGTACAACCCAGAAGGCCAAGATTCACTAAAGCCACTTAGATGAAGTAGATATTTATTTTCTTGAACTGAGAGCCCAGGCAGAGTTCACAGATGCCAGCAGTTCTGTCAGTTCTGCCAGTCAACATGCAACATCTTCTTTCCTTAGACTTTGAGTCCCACTCCAGCCACACATGCYCACCTTCCACCAGCTGCCCACTGCATTGCTGTCATGTCCACTATTTTTCAGACAATGTGAGTCTGCTAGACATCTGGTGTCTCTAGAAACAGCATGATTGTCCTATCTCTGTTGTCTTGCCTAGCAGAAGAGAGGAACTGGTGGGAAATCTGTGCCAGAGGTGGGCAGCACGTCCATTGTCTCTGTTTCATTGTGCTTTAAGATTCCTGAAGAGCATTCACTGCAGGAATTCCCCACGTGTCCCTGACCAAAMTCGGGAAAAAAATTGCCTATTTCACCCTGATGCTGAAGGGAGTCAGGCCTTGGAAAGAGCTTTACTGAGACAGCGAAAGCCTGAGAATACACATTCCTTGAATAAYATGCTCAGTCTTTATATTTTGCAGAGTATACTGCATATTAAAGAACTTATGTGTTGGAAATCTGGRTTAAACCCTGAGTCTCTGCTAGTCTACCTCAGTGACTGTAATGAAGTAGTTGAAAAAAAATTGCAAAGCAATACAGATCTCCAGACCACTGTCCTCCATCYGAAAATTAGGCTAATTTTGCATCTCTGCTAGCCTTTTGCCTTTCTTGCCTCTAAGCATTTCAGAGCAGACATAGACTCTTGCTTTGTGTTTAAATAGCTCCCAGCACAACTGGAAACTGTTTTTTTTAGCTGAGGCCTCAGCTTCATTGCAGTGGAAATAAACAATTCATTGAGGTCCAGTTTTGGAATTGCTTTCCGCTATTAAGAGCCAATATAGAAAACAGAGGGGTTGGTCCTATACCTCTCGTCTTTACATCCCTGTCCCCAGATGACATCGTATACCAGCTCGAGTGCCTAAGTGTACATATAGTCAGCCCAATCAAAGAGCCAATCTGCCTTAAAAGTGATGACTTATAGTTTCATGCTATATTCCTGTARGGTTAGTTTTCTGCCAGATGATTTCCCTTGTCCCTTGTTGTYAACACAAGAGAGAGGATGAGAGCAAACACAGAAGGGAGGACAGTGTCTTTCAAGAATAGACTGTCTTATATCAGTCATAACATTTCATGAGTAAAATAACTTTAATTTCTCCCACGATAAAGAACATAAAAAATTCCTCATTTGGAGAATCAAATTTCTTTCCTTAGGTATTTTTGCATAAAAATCTCATAAGTCAGAGTCAGTGTGTAGATCTATAAAAATACATTTGTTAGAAAATCTTGCTTTTCTGCTTTATTTTTGCTGCAAATTTGGTTGTAGGCTTCCCTTTTGAGCAATGGGAATGGATGCTTATTGCTGTGGTTTGTGCAATCCTTGGGCTAACCAAAGCCATATGTATTTCTTCTTCTAACCCATATCATGTTTTCAGCATGTGCTTGGAAAAGATAGTAGCATTGTCATACTCCTGAACACAGCACGGTAATCTGCCCCACAGCTCAGAAGTAGCAGCAAAGTGGAAGATTCTACTGACTGATAAAGATTATCTGCTGTTTCCTGTTCCAGAAACGAAAAATGAGCAAAAATAAAGGTCATCTCTGTTTATATTAACAATACGACAGTTCCACTATGTTTCGTAACAAAGTTGGGTCATTATTTATCCACTTGTCCTTTATATCATTGCTTTGAACTCTCTGAGTTTGCTTATCATGATATTTCTAAAATCTGTAAACAGTCAGGGAGAAGCATTTCTAGTTTTCTAAATAGAGCATTAGGTCATTTTATTATCAGGGAACTAGAAAGCTGCCCATCTGTTGTTCTTCCACATGTGGAACAGCAGGCAGCCTCCTCCTAACTGTTAATTATTTCAAGGAAGTTACCACAGCAGCTTTGCCATCTGTGCCCTGTTTCATTTCTGCTTTTCAGCCTGCGCTTTTCAACTGCTATCCGTGAATTACAAGCAGTGGCATGTTAAGCAAACACACAAATCCCCCAGTTAACAACCCATTGATGATGATACAATTTGCCACATTTTTTTTTTTTCGTTTTGTTAGTGGAGCAAAGCTAGGGTTTCATTTTCACTTTAAAGCATTAATACAGCKTTCTGTTTCAAATTACCTTTGCATCTTCCTTGAATCTTCTGCAAAAGGTGAGACTTTTCCCCTGCGCGCCCCAGGGATATCGTCACCTGTTAGATCACTGTGCTGTTTCCTGCAGCAAGATGTCTCTCTTGTTACTTTCCTATAATGCAGGAGGGAGAAGCAGATGGGGAGTAAAGGGGACAAAAGGAATAATAGTTAACCAGGTCCTGGTGCCTTTGTGGTTCACTGAAAGCATGTTCCTCCTCGTCAGAAGATGAGGGAAACATTGAGGTAAAAGGGTTCAGTCCCAAAGTAAACAGAAGGCGCTGTATTGACCACTGTGTCCTTTAGGCCATGTCTGCAAAGGAAGYGTGCAGCGCCTAGAAAACTTTGCTAGTTCTTGCAAGTGGTACAGCCACATAGAAAACAGGATGGATTATTTTATGTGAGAGACTAAACTAAGGAGTTTTGAAGGCAGCATGATCCCATTTTGATTTTACAGAGTAGAGAAAATCACATGGGAAATTGTTAAAGCCTTTCACATTCCCATACACTGCTGTTCCCATCAGCTCTCMTCTGCAGTGCCACCTCATTCAGCACATCCTGTACCTTGAGAAATCATTGCCTGCTCTGTGCAAATAAACACATCAACGGTGCATAAGGATGTGGTGCTCAGGGCTCTCTCTAATTCCTGTAGGGATTTATGCTGAAGATCTATATGGCAAAATTCAAGGTAGTTCCCACCTGAAGCCTATCAAACCTTTCACCATTACCTCCAGCAAGTGTTTTTCCATTAGCAGATTGACAAACTGTCAGAGAAAAGGATCAATCAATAATCTAATGACCACAGTACTCAGTATCTGTGAGCACACTGGCTTTGTGATTTCACTTAGTGATCACCTTAGTCCTGATAGAAGCRTAACAGAAGAAATGTCCTGGGGCACCGACTGGATATCTGTGGGCTCTTGCTGCTCCTGTGGATGTTCCAGAGCATGAAGTGCTCTGCAACCCGCCAAGGCCAGCATGGGCCATAGGGAGGAATTTGTCTTGCGGCGGGGATGCACATTTTGCTTTGCTTTAGGGGGTGGCATTTTCCATTGGGGGTGTAGGCAGAAGTAATTTTTAGGAGTAATTTTTCTTGATCTGCAGAGTTGGCATTGAGCAACACTAAATATGCTAYCTATGCATATGGCATGCTGTAACACAGAGAAGGTCCAAGCACCTGCATGATAAGAATATATCTCCTCCTCTATTCTGGTGCTATGGAGTCTTCTTATAGGGAAGCATGACATTCAAGATATACTAAGCTTATTTTCATTGTCTTCTAAGAAACTGAGCAGCAGAAGGCAAAAAACATGACAAGAAAAGACTTCAAACATTTGACAGGCCAGCAGCAGGCCCAAGACCAGAGTTTGAGAAAGCTTGCAATAGATAGTATAGATATGAGACAGACTTCAGAAATGATGGAGGGCCAGTGTAGGTCAGGGAGACTAGGCTGAACTAGAGGAATGGRACGAATAATGTCCCCGGCACACCTTGAAAGCTGAGAGCCATACATAAGCATATATCTGTATCAGGAGACAGCCCTGTGGATTTTTATGCAGCCAGGATACCTCTCTTGCTTGTTTCATATATCCATTCCAGATAKGGAAATGCATGACAAGTAGCTTAGCAACAGGATGAGTCTCCTCAGGGAAACACGGTGAAGAAATCTGAAGCTGTCTTTGGATTCGCCTCATGGTGTGAGGAGTCTGACCTGGGTAAGGGATGTACTATCTTCCCCTTTCTGCAAAAGAATGGAGGTGTCCACAGCYTGAAGGAGGCAAGTGAGAAGGTGTGAGCTGTAATTAGGGTGCATTCTAGCCAAGGGCCAGCTTGCCTCTTGGCTGAATGAACAGGGACAGCTCCACTGAGAGACAGTCTCCTTTGCAATCAGTACAGCTACATCTGTTCATCCTGGCTGATGCCTTAACTGTCAGGGAGAAAATCCATACTAAATGATGATCTACTCCATATGAGACTCCTAAGACTACACAGAGTTGCATGTTTTCAGGACCCCATCCTCGCCACTGAGAATTTTATCATCAGTGACCRTATCAAACAGGAATTTGTTAAGCTGGTGTGATAGTTTTCTTTAGGATCTGGCTTAGTGTAGTAGGCAATTATTATGTCTCTGTAAATTATCCTGTGAGACAGTTTTCAAYGTGAAGAGTAGCTATTCTTTTTGTGCCCTGTAGAAGTGACATCCTGTCAAATTTTTTAATCTCCAATGACCTATAATTAACTGCATGGGCTTGGATCACTTAAAAAAAAAGTGCAAATGAATTGCAAGCATACATTAAATACAAATTTTTTGGTTTTGTAGTTTTCCARTGTGAGTGTGTGTGTGTGAATACGACTGCGCATGGATCAGTGCACAGGCAAGATGACTTCAAGGTGGGCTGGCACTGTTAAGCAGGCTGGATCCTTGAGTATAATCTTTCCTTATAAGCAATTACTGAATATTTGATATTGCAGCAAGGATGATATTTTACCTGTGTGATGCTCATATCAGCACTCTTCCCTAAATGGGATGTTGCCAGTGCACTACCTCTACTTATTTTTCTTGCTTGTTTTTCTCTTCTTTTCTCAAGTTTGTGTATCTCTCATCCAAACAACTTCTAATAAGCTAAGAAAGTCCCTTGTCCTAAAACTTGATTCTTTCTTATTTCTTATTCCTTATGCAGGAATGTATGTTGTGCTTGTTCCATCCAGACTGTACATTACATAATTTAATAATGAAATTTTATCCCTGAGAACTTCACCAAATCTCTCAAAGAAKATGTTATCTCTTGCTTATGAGGCTGGCATCCACTGCTTCATAAATTGCTAGAGGCAGCTGTCTTCATTTCCCAAAGTCCGCCTTCCCAGCTGCATGCATCCCCCAGAGAAGTGGTGTCTAGGCAAAGAAACCCACTGACACTGCCATGGCTTTTCATCCMCATATGCCCACTTTTAACTCTGCTCTCTGCCCAGATCCCTACTAGAGAGCTCTGTATCAGCATGAATATTACCTCCAATATACCTCCAAATACCTCRAAAACACTGCTCAGGACAAGCAAAGCTTCTTCCAGTAATTTACATTTCTGCCTGTGAATCTTCTAAGGGGACTTTATGAAACACATAGTAAGTAATAAGTAAGTAATAAAATAATATAAAATAATAGAGTAGCAATAAAAGAAATTAGAATAAGGCTGAGTTAGGCTCGAGAAGAGGAGCAAAGAGACTCTAAAACTACAAGGAAAGAATGAAGGTAACCTGTTTTCTATCAGAAATCTAATTTAGAGCTCCAAATCCATTCCTGCAAAGACAGGAAGATGTGTGTGACATGTGAGGAAATGAACTCTCCAGGATGTGCCTTGGGAGTGCTCTAAGACAGAGACATTTTGGAAAGAGGTGATAATGGCCTTAAAGGGCAGTGATGAGATTGTGGAACTGCTTTGTGTGGGTTCTGGAAAAAAAAAGATATATTTGAACAAGCCCCCCCCCCAGCCCCCCCAAAAAAAGCTCCTGGAAAATACTGGCAGCTGGGCTAATTGTAGACACTTGGAAAATTGAAAGATATTTCCTTTTCTTTTTTTTTTCTTTTTTCTTTTTTTTTTAACAGACACTTTTGTAATCTGTTTTCTGTTTAAGGCACAAGGAAAGTAGTCCTGACTTCTCGCTCTTTGTTACGTGTACTCTCCACAGTCACTGTCTATAAACCTAAAAATAAAGATAAAGGAAATCACCGATGAGTAAGACTCAAAATACTGAACAGCACCCATTACACTGCTTACTAGTCATTAGAAAGCGGATGGATTTCATAGATGTGCACATAATACTATTTCTATTTTTATCCATCCATCAGATAAAAGCATAAGAGGAGACATCTGTATATCTAACAGACAGATATGGCCACTTCCACCAGTAAACTTAAGTTGTAACTTCTAATCTAATTTATCCAAATTATGGGAAAATTGTAAAAAACTAGCTCTGAAGTCCGTTACCCCCTCCAGTGTACCTGTAATAGACAACTCTCTGTTTGGTGCTTACATTTATCTGTGGCTTGATGATTTCTTAACTGAGATGTTATAGTATCAGYGTTACTGAGAGCACAGTCAGAAGTCTGTTGGATCTCGTACCAAATCAGATTCCCTCTGAAACCCTTGTTTCTTGTTCTAGTTCTATTCTTCATCTTGCAGTAGCAACTCTGTGAAAATGGTGTTGAACGTTAGGTTTTGGAAGATACTCCCTTATCAGAATCAATTGTTGGAGTTCCTCTTTTGTTTCATGTTCTATTTCAAGGACTCAAAAAATAAAAAAATAAAAAAATAAAAAAATAAAAAAATAAAAGAAAAAGAAAAAGAAAAAAGCACCTCTTTGAAGGCTATGGCCCTGCTGTAAAATATCTCCAGACTGTTGATTGGTAGGGTCTGCAGCAAGGCCCATCTTTTTGTCAAGGCTGCTGAAAATGTAGACAAAGATAGAGTGTTTAAATTAAAATGAGACACTTGTGTGTTTCTGGTTTACAGCTGTTTTTCTCTCCCCCCTTTCCCTCCCCCACCCCCACCCCCAGTGTTCAGGGATTTCCTATTATCTTTGTTGAGGGTTTGCCCTACTATTAATTACTGTGCCAATTTGTCTAAAGTGTTGATCTGGTTATCTCTTGTCCTTGCTATTTTGTGAAAATAATGATATCCTGACCTGGCTTTTCTCATATACCCAATTTATATTCACTGCTTAATACATGAAAGCATGATTTGGCAAGTCAGAGACCAGAAATCCTGCTAAGCTATTGCACAGTGTAACTCCAAGGAGGTGAGAGACAGCTTGAGCAGATAGTTTTCTTAGGTTGGTGTACATATTTTCATAATCTCTAGGGTTTCTCAGCTCATTGTGTCCATTGGAGTGCATCTTGATGTGAGCTATTCTGATGCAGAGTAGACTTTAACTTAGCTCTAGAAGCACACAGCAAAAAACATCAGGGAGGATGCTCCAGAGGGTACAATGTTGCTAGTGTCTGCTTCCCAGGTTGTCACTTACTTTATCTAGTGCTACCTAGCATTCACAAAGCATTTGATTCTTCCACTAATTATGTCTTCTCCAGGCTTTAGCAGTTCTTGAGAGGCTTAGTAAACGCACTGTGAATTTTTGAGCCATCCAGGAGAAATCTACAAGACTGAGTCTTCAGCTGACTTCTTGAACTGTGTTTAAAATATTACAGTTCAATTCACAATAGCTCTGAGTTGGTGCACAAGCTATGTCCATTTCCTTGATGTAAGCCAACAATTAATCATGGCACAAGAGGTAAATGAGTAAGGGATTTCAGTGTAAACTCTGCTGTTGAATTGGTAAACATTTCTGGTATTGTTGCAAATAACCAACACAAGTATAAGGAATGGAAGTTTAGCTTTAGCCCTGAATGTTTACCGTTATGACTTTAAACTGTTTATACAAAGAAGAGTACTTTAAATGTCCCTGAGGAGATGGGCAAAATCACATGGCTACTAAGGATTTAACTGAGATAAAGTGTTTGCCTTAAAATTCAGAGAAACATGGTCACTCTGCAGCCGTGTTTTGTCATTTAAAACACTGCTGTTGATACTGTGCTGTGGCAACAGCCTAAAACGTTTATGGTAACTCCAGAAATGAGGTGTATAGGAAACCAAGAGGCAACATCTGGACTCTTCTTTATCACTTTGTCCTCAAGCAGAGCTAGTTCAGAGCTGTCCACATGAAATACTAATGCAAAATCCTTTACTCCTACTGTTTTTGTTGCTGTTGTTAGGTGCAGGCTTAAATGTCTTTCGGTAAAGCTCTAGGTCTGCATGGCAATAGGTGAGAGTGTCAGTTTTCATGATGGCCAGCCAAATCTTGATTGGGGTTTCCTGTTAGCTAGGCCATTAGCTGGAGACTTGTGTGAACTGGATCCTGTTGCCCAGGGGCCTATTAGCTGGCCATGCCACCTCCTGCCAGGAGGCCTCACCTGGGAGCTGCCCTCAGTGTCAAGGAGCTTGGACACAGGAGACTGCAGCTTGAATTCATCTTCYGTGTAAGATGGGTAAAACCTTCCTTTTTGCCAAGAGACTCTCCAAATTGCAGATGGCAAAATACTCTTGTCTGAAGTTGCTCTCTACCCTGTTAAAGCTATTTCACTCTGCAGAAGAAATCAGACGTTTACTGAAGCAGAGAGAGTGGATCTCTAACTAGGTCAGTATGACACTCGGTTAGGACAGCAGAGCTCGCAGTTCCACCCCCTTTCCAAGGTCTTTTTGAACATCCTGTGAGGTTTGGCACCCTGACTCAGACTTTTTAAACATTTGGCATTGGCGAGTAAAAAACAGAGATCTCACTGCAAGTACAGGTGAGGAAGGACATCAGAAAGAGTTTGTCACTCAGCTTTGTGAAAGTRGGGGTGTGGTAGGGCCAAACTCCACTCCACTGTTGTCCACAGCAGCCCCGTGTTACTGAGGAACAGCATGGGTCTTGTGACCTTCCGAAGGAAAAGGACGAGCGTGCAACTTACTGCAGCCTAAAGTTATAAACAAGAAACAAGACTTTTTTTTTCGCACAAATGTGTAACTTCCCATTTAAGATGAGTGCTCTGAGAGAAGATTTCGGGCTGACGTTTGTACTCATTAGCTACAAAATATACAAGGGCAGATGTAAACAACACTGCTGTCCTCAGCTGAGAGCTGTTTCCCTTATTAACATCCTTAGTTGAATGCTTTTGCTACAGTGGTACCAAGATGGCCAGCATGACCCTGGTGGACTCTGCTCCATTCAGTGCTGAACAGACAGTAAATGTCACATCTCCTTGAAGAAGTTTCAATTTAAATAGAAGAAAACAAGCATAGAAGAGAAGGTGAGCATCCTTATCCCATGTTTTTGGTTTTGCCCTTTAGCCCTGTGTTCTCTGTGCATTCAGCTCAGAGACAACAAACAAAACTACTTTTTTTCTGCAGGTGTCACTCAGAAGAAAGTACGTTGGTTTTTTGTGGCTTTTTCTTTGCAGATCAATGTAGCCTCATTCTCACTGCCCTGAAGTTAAACCTCACCAGCTTTTGCTCTCACTATATTTGTGAAATTTCTTGACGAAGGCACGTCTGAGTCCCGTTGCCAAAGACTGAGCTCTGCAGCGTTCATTCTCCCATTTTCCTCATGAGGAAGAAAAGGATCTCCTGATCTTTTTGGGGATAGGCTGCTCAAGTGTTGTGCATTTAAGTGCTTAAGGTCATGTTGTAAATCTACAGGAAAGCAACTTTTCCAGGCTCCAGATCAGCACCCAAGCCACTGAACCTGTCCAGTGATGCAAGTGCTCTGTTATCAATGCAATGTATATGAAAACATGTTCTGTGTGGTAGGATGAAAACCTTGTAGAAACAAGAATGAGTCAATGAGCCTTATCCAATGAGAAAGGATGTCTTCAACGCAAAGGATTCAACCTCTGCATGAATTCCTGCATGAATTCCCCTTGGATTTGGAGAGCTTAAAAAGAAGGATTTTCTGGAAAACCCTGGGCTGCACAGGGAGTATTTTGGATGAAAAATGGGTTAGTGTTATACTGGAAGGAGTATCCTTTGGTCGTTTTCCAGTCTTTCTAAGTGACTTAGATAAAGAAGCAATACTTCAAAACCATGCCACCTGAGTTGGTATTTCACTTGCGTAGTCAGATTTTACTTCTTAACACTGCCACAAGCCCTGCCAAAGGGCAGTGGCACACAGTGTTTTCTACCTGTTCTAAATGTGTGCAAGTATCTGGGTTGTTGTGCTTGGTTTAACTGATGAGGCGATGAGGAAGTACTAACATTGCAGTCAGTTCAAAATGTAACACGAGAATCTACCTGTAATACAGATGCCTGACACTAGCCTGCAAACACCGTTGAGATGGTAGCCAGGTGCATGACTCTACATTTGCGAGGAAAAGACAATTCATTGCAAACTGACAGACTCAGCTAGCAGGATTACAATACTCATCTTCAAACAGCAAAAGACCAAGTTAATTATCTGTGCTATACAAGATAGCTGCATGTGTCTGATGGTCTTTGCTCCCTCCTGAAGGGACAGATGGTTTATTATTTGCTAACTCCGGATCTGAAACTGCTAAGAAAATTGTTTTGATTCTCCTCTGTGGAAATGTCCTGGAATGGTTAATATTGCTGTTGTTTCCCTTGTCTTCTCTCAAAGACGAGATAGGAGAAAATTCTATTTGACCAGGTAGTTATGGATTTAGTTCTTTTGATTAACGTATTCTGGGTTGCTTATTCATATACGCATATATATTTATATGCACATATATATTCATACACACACACATACACACACACACACATAAATGCACATAGTGCACATATACCTGCACTAACACCTTGCTATCCACAGCAGCTATTTTCTCAAGGGATTAGTCTGGTGGTTTTCCTCACCGACATTTCACCTTGCCAGGATGCTTTCTTTACCACAATATGGTGGTAGGACAATGGAAGGACAGGAAGTTCAGCCTTTTGCTTTGTGAATGAGCAGTTGCAGTGATCGTACACTCTTCGTTAGGAGAATTCACCTGTGAGCTCTATCATCATTCCACTAAAGCCTGTAAAAAGAAAGTTAACTTCACTGAAACTGCAGGTAAGCCTGTGCAAAGAGAGGGAAGAGGAAAGAGCACTTTGAATGTGTTTCAGATTATGGGTCATAGCAAGAAAGCAGAAGAACMCTTGCAACTTGTTCTAAAGAAATGCTCTTTTAAAATATTTTGGAATAGAGCCTGAAGATGAGACAGAAGCCTATGGAGAATGTATGAGGTTGGACAGCCTGGGCTTCTTGTGGATTTGTGTAATGTAATCACACCGCAGTCTTACCTTGGTAATAAAGAATGATTCAGCAGCACTTTTCTCCAAATGTGTGTTGCATGTGATATGATCTAAAGTTTCCTATCTTCTAGGATATATAACAGACAAACATTAAAAATTAGGGGCCCACATTTTAAAATATGAGTTCATACCTGGGTCCTAATTCAGGAAAATGTTAAGCGGTTGCCTTTCTGCCTCTTCTTGATTTCAGTGGGAATAATGCAAGTGCTGAGATTTAAGCATGTGTCTGTGCCTAAGTGCTTTGCTGAATCCATTAGCAACAGCTTGCATTCTCAGAGCTACCTCTCACCTCAGTTCCTGTTCAGGTTAATCATCCTTATGAAGCTCACTGGAAATATAAAACTAGTCATGGGTCAACCATCCATGAATAATCAAATATATTAAAATATAAAGTGCACTCGTGGAAATCATGTTGTGCCAGCAAACATTCTGTTCAGAGTGGTTAAAACTCATGGAATAAGTTACTCATTGTGAATTATTCACTCATTTGTAATAAACAATTAGTTTTCACCAGAAATCTTGGATTGTTTTATTTAGCAGAGATATAAACTTAAAATGGGATGGAGTAAATGCAGTATACTTGGATTTAGTAACACATTTGCTTTTATATTTTCCAGAATTGTAACAGAACATTTTTACACAGTTGTATTAGTTGCTAAAATCAACAACAGCGTATTAAGTCTGGAGAAAAATATCTCTGATCTGGTCCTTGTGATACACTTGTTTGGCTGTTTTTACAGAAGAGGGAGTAAACTACTTATAAATGAATTCACGAACAGAAAGGGTTTGGAAAGATTTGGGCAGATACWCAGCACTTACACAGCTGGGATGTAAGAAACATGAAAAAGCAATAAAACAGAGTTCATTAGGAAAAACAGAGGTTACAYTGACCCCATGTCCAAGGTAAGAATTTATTTTAAAAGCTATTCAGGTCTGAATGTCTGGAAAGGACAGGGGACATCAAGTTAAAGGAATTTTGTTATACACAAATAATTTTGTTACATATAAATAATGGCGAAGTTCAGTCCTGAAAGCATTAAAGCATTCTTCTTCCTAAGGTCAGGTTGGAACTGGCCATTTTTAAATTCTGAGTGGGTCCACACACACCAGTGAGGAGGTTCCTCTGTCTCTGAAAAATGGTAGCATGAAAGGAGATCAGAAAAGAGAGAAAAAGTTTTGTGATCTGTAGGAACCAGCATACAAGATGGTAAGTAGCACAGAAGGGATTTACTCAAAGCAAGTGTGACCCACTGGTCACACTCTACTCCGACCCTACAGGAGTCATCTATGGCTTGCCTACGTCACCTGAGACATTAGAACTTTGCTGGGGTAAAGCTTTAAGAAATGAAGCAAAATGAGTCAGAATTCGTCTTGTTAGGGTAAGTCTTGCCAAAGTTGATCCCTCCTTTTCTCTGGGTTGTTTCTCTGAAATGTTCATGTAACTAAAAAGGAATAATAAGGAAAGAAACAGGACATATCTGGAGATGAATGGAACAAAAGACAAGCTTGTCAATCCCATTTTTAAAGCATGAGGAGAGACCTAAGTACTAGTGTTTTAACCATAGAAAATAACTGTGGTGTATTAACACCTGGTAACTGAAACTTTGCACAGGAAGAAAGCCTGGGATGGTTATCCTTAGAGAAATTTATATCTCAGTTTCAAGTTCTTTTGRCTATCCAAGTGTGCAGTAAGCATATATAAAAAATGTTTATTTCAACTTAAGAATGGATCTGAATGCTTCCTTACTCTGCAAGACACTTAGGCTAGATCCTCAAAAATATTTATTTGTCATTGGGAATTAGGTCTATAAATAGCTTTGTGGATTTGCACTTTTCACCCCAGACTAAAAATACCCTTAATCATTTGCTCAGTGTAGCTATCCTCTTCTGACCCCAGCTATGCAGGTGAAGGCATCAGCRTCATGCCAGTGGACGCTGCCACCCCACGTTTCTGCCAGCAGATTAGTTCCCTAATCTGACATAGGCAAAATCAACTGGCATAACCCACATCCAAACCATGTAGTTTATATCTAAGCATGTAAACCAGCCTGACCGATTTTCGCTGAAATGGAGGTGGTAATGAGCAGCTTGAGGGTGATAAATTCATCATCTGGCGTAGCTCTGTGCAGCATGATGATCTGTCTACCGCTCTTAAGGCACGGCAGCAGTTTGGTCATATTTATTGCAGCCACTTGCCTGCACCACACAGGAAAAGTGTGCAAGCAGGAGTGGAAGCCCTGAAAATATTGGAGGGGAACATTTCTATGATACTAATTATGAATATGATACTATTTTTTAACATAACAACTAAGAAGTAGTAAACAAAAGGAAAATATCCTACAGGTGGGGGAGAGCCTTTCTTTATTTCAAGTAAGTTTATTCTCATCTAATATCTCACAGAGCACGGTTGGACTTTGTAGTCTAAAAAGTCAGCATGTTCACTGTGCAGAGTGCAGAAACTGATACGTAACAGAGAGATAAGTCCTCAGGGGGGCTATCCAGAGGAACAGATTAGTGTGTACCAGGAGTCACTCTCAAACAACATAGGTAAAGTCATACCTGCAGCTTTAGACAGTGCTTAGACTGCACAGAGGAAATGTGATGGTGATTTTCCTTTCATCCCCATCCATGGCCAACATTTATATTTGGCTACTTGGTTATTTTTAATGATTACTTAAAGTTACAGGAGATCTGTTCCTGTTTTGGTGCAATTCTCAGAGTTCGGTGCTGGGATTTTCAAAAACACCAAAATGTAATAAATGTGGATTTTTTATTGACAGCAGGCAAAATATCTGCTTCAGCGAGAGCCAAGTAACACAATCAATTTCAAAGAGGGAGCTTCACAAACTGTGAAGCTTTCAGTGTCGTACTTCCAGTTATATAATATGAAAATAAAATATAGCCAGAAAACAAAACAGTGCAAGAATCAGAAAAGATTTAGCTACTGAGCATCGTTCATCTGACTAAAACTTGCTAAATTACAACTTCAAACAAATATTTACCTTTTATCTAGCTAGTATTTATTTTAGGGGCCAATATAGCCATTTCTACACCCTTGGACCTGCATTGAGATCTTCTCTTCTAAATCTCTACAAAAGTCGTGGAAAACAGTATCTCTCCACTGTTGACAGGAATCAACAACAGCAAACGTTTTGCAAGCTCACGGCTCTAAAAAAAAARAAAAATAGCTCCCCGCAGCATGCCTTCTGTTGTCTTTGTTAACTCTAGTTTCCATATATTCCTTGATGGCAAAGACAGCCAGTTTCTGTATGGTCTAAGAGATTTTTTTTTCCCCTGTCAGGGGCAGACCGAAACACCACTGACTTAGCCATCCCTGCTAACCTTATCCTACATCTACACATCTTGTCCCTCATGGTCTACTCCACACAGCCTTCTCAGAGTAACACTGCTAAGACATTTGGCCTGCTGACCAGTTGATATTCCTATGAACTGGGGAGTGTTACTGGGTCCTTGGGTTGTGAACCAGTTGTTCCTGATATAAGGGAAGCTCTAAGTGTGATATATCGCTATCTTTGCAACTCCAGTACACAACTGGCTTTAGATAGCATGACTCATTAGTAGTCACCCCTGACTTCTGCCCAAAATCTGTTTAGTGTCCTTTTATTTAAGAAAATAACTTCTAACCCTGAAGACTGATTTGATTTCTTGAAAACATTGTATTGATTTTTTTTCTTCCTTCCTGCTAGTATTTGTTGTTATAATGGACCTGTAATGTAGAAGTGCTAGTTTAGAGCAGGTGCATAGCTACAATGAAGTGAAATAGAAGTGGCTCCAAAGCACCTTTTGGCCTTTCAGATATTGATAAACTTATCTGAGTAGCATCTCTGTGAAGAGCTGATTGGCTTTTCTTTCATCTAGTTGCTCAGTTAGGCTCCAGGCAGTGGAATAACATGGCTTAAAAGAAGAGGTTTAAAATCTGGAGCTGAATGATGCCATAAGCTTGATTCTGACTTAGGCTAAGTGCTGTGACTCACAAGTAGTGACATCTTTGTCTGCAGTAGCTCAAAATTATTTACTGCTGTTCACTCTGCTCTTCTGCCAAAGATGCTATGGCAGGGTAAGAGAAGCAAAAGTGCCCACACCACAGCCTCATGTGTTACCTCAGAGTGCTCAGCAAGGGTGGGTGGGCAGCCAGTGGGGGTCATTACATCTGAACCTGCCACAGCTGACAGCACCTGAGCTCATGACTCAGAGCCCACGTGGCCCCATTATACCGCATGGGTGGTGTGAAGTGGCCTTCTAGGTTTTATATAATTTCAGCAGACATGCTCCTGTGCTTCCATGTAAAGATTACCATCCCAGTTAGAGGTATGTTTGGTGTTGTACATCCAAAAGGAGAACCAGTTGCTTAGCCACTGAAGGTGACAGGGAATTCCTACCTGCCTTGCATGGAACTGTTGAAAGGATCAGGAGGAGAACTGGCAGCTGTTTCAAGTATTTCCAAACTACAAGACAAAATTGGACTGGATAGAGGTCCTTAAAAAGTTATCGGGTCTGTAGTGTATTTCCTTATTTCTCTTTTTGAACAAAACCTTTAAATCAATTCTCCATAGATTTGCTGTGCTTTCAAGGTGCATTTGAAAAGGCTGCATTGGTTTCCCTGGAGTCTCTTAAAGATGTTATAAGTATCTACCAGCTTGATGGCAGAAGGAATTGCACATGGCCCTCTTTCTACAAAAGTGGCTGACTATTTCAAATGGATAATTGATTGGACAGCTGACATAGCAGTCAATTGACTATTCCAGTACCCAGCCTGATTGATGATTTTTCCCTTTTTCCCGGTGAAGCGAAGCATACAAATATCTCTTYTGTTGTGGAAACACTGAGGTCTTATGTAGCTTTTTGTTTAGGTGGTTTTACCTTTGATGCAGGAAAAAATGGGTCTTTAGAAGTCAATGGGTGTAGATCAAAGCAAATGGGAGAGGAAGAGTTCATAAAGTGGGAAAGTGAATAAAGGCTGGAGGATAGATAACTGTGAACTGGGTTTCTGTTTCTTTCTGGCAGCAAGGCAGATCTGTCCGCAGATTTTTCTTCCTGCAGCTTCCCACTTCTGTGAGGCTGGAGGGGACAGGAGTGTTGCCCATCTCCTGTGGGGCCTGGGAGTCAGGTAGCTGTGTTTCTGCAATGGGGGAAAGTCATTCTGTGCATTCAAAGCACTACGCTCAAAACTGACTTTGTACTCACAAGTTTCCCTGGATACATCTTGGTTGATTTTTATGGGGGAGGATGCGGGGGCATGGGGGGGAGAAGGATGTCCTTCAGATCAGACTGGCTGTCTATACAGGCATCAGACTGGAAACAGGGTAGCCAGACACTGGTCTTTGAGGCTCAGAGGATCTTCTATGCCTGAACACAGTCAATGATTGAGTATACTGATATTATGACATTTAGCACCTGCAGAAGACTGCCTTACCAAAGACAAGCTGCATTGTGGCAGGGTGTTATAATCTAGCCATTCCCAACATTACCTTTTAAGGACAATGCAAGCATACACCTTGACTTGGAAGGGGATTTTAACTCCTATGTACCACAACCCCTTTAGAAAATGAGGCTGAAGTTGCTGGGTTCCTTGGGTGGTTTTAAACTGTGTATCCAGAAGCACATCAGGTTTTTGTGTGGTTAATGCTGAGCTGGAGAGACATTCATGATGAATATTACATTCCTTCAACATTCACGATATGCAGGTTCTCACTTTTGTTAAGTTCTCTTCACATTGTTGCAGGAGTGCTAAGTGGGTGTAAATATAATTTGCAGCCAATTTAAAGCTATTATACACTGCCAGAGTGATGTGAAAGGGTCTCTTAGTGGAATAAATATCTGCCTTGAGAGTTCATTACTGTCCATACAGTAGCAATATAGCCAAAGGTTTATAAAGCTTATGGAGTTGCACTTATTATTGGCTGAAGATGATTTAGCATCCAGAAATAAGTTTGGTGGAAATCCAGCTAATGTGATCTGAATCCCCCCATAGACCTTTATAGCATCCTGTATATTTTCAAGCACGTTTGCCCATTGAATGGCTCAAATATGTTCCCAGTGCCATAATTTTTCTGTTGAGGTTCAAGCAGTTAGAAACAGCCATCCAGTTGCAATGACAGAAGGAAGTTGATAGGTCTGTCCACTGAGCTGCAGTGCTGCTGGGGAGACGAAGGCAAGAGGCAAGATGTGTCCAGGCTGAAAGGTACATTTTACATACTGTTTTAAAGTTCCACCTGCTCTCTTTTTTCTCTGCATATATTTTCATTTGCCTTATGGCCAACTAGCTCTACAAAACCCTAACAGCATTACTTTTACATGCAGCACTCTTCAATTATTTGGCCTGTTCTTCATCTCAAGAGATGTGGCATCATGGAAGATGTATTTACCTGTCTTAAAAACACATGGGCAGGACAACATGTAAACAGCAAGAGAGAAAAGGCAGAACAATACCGCTTGCAGAGCTTTTTGTTCGTAAGCAGTGATAAATACTTAGACATTGGATTGGTGCAACCTTATTTCCAATCATAGCTGATGAAAGCTCTCACAGCAAGGCAGATCAGAGAGAATTTTACCTGTATTCCGGATGGAGAAGGTGGGAAGGCCCTGAAGAAGAGCTGAGAAGGGATTGCCCTTCAAAACTTTGGGATATCCATCACATGTCCCTTTTGCAGCATGGAGGCTTCCGTGCTGCACAATATCTATTTGCCTTTTGGTCCTGGGAAACAAGAACATTGCCCTTTTTTCAAACTAAACAGAATGACACTTGGGAGCATTTGATGACAGGAAGCAGAATTTTTTTCCGTGTAGTTTTCCCCCTCCTCTCTGCTCATTTTAACAGAGAGAGTAGGAGGAAGTGATTGAAAGTGAAGTCTGGAAACAGCTGGCTTCTCTTCTGGGTCATAGAATTTCCAAACTGTTTGCAAACACAGGTCTATAAAGCTAACAAAGTGGAAGTCACCAAATCCACCGTATACTTTACGTTTCATTTGACGCCCACATGCTAAAAACTACCTCAGTTGCATCTGCTAATACAGAGTGATCCTTGCTGAAATGAAGTCTCTCTCCCATGCTGCTTGTCTGAGTGTGCTGATTTTTTGTGCTGGGGGGGTTTCCCTGAACTCTGGGCAGTGTCAGCACAAACACATCTGTTGCTCCCTCTCCCACCTGCTTGAGCATGAGTGAAGCCACCTGTAAATTCCCTCCACACGTTTCCAGGACAAAGTTGTATTTTCTAGAGATAGATTTAGCAGGTTGTGTGAGGGAAAAAAAAAAAAAAAAAAAAACGGACAATATGGCTACATGTCTCCATAACCTCCAGCACAGCTGCTTATAGTCAATGCATTGTTTGCCTTAGGCAAAAGGAAAACCAGAAGAAGCAAAAGTAAAGTTTCACACCAGTGAACATCCATGGGGTGTATATATATGATTGCCTTGCTCTTTAGGCTCCTCCTTTTCATGGAAGTGCAGAGTGCATGTTAGAAATAAGTACATGAAAAAGTTGTAATAGATTAATCTGTCTTCTACTGTAATGCCAAGATGGTTAGGCTGATTAACTGCTTTCACACGCCTTATCTCCCCCAGTGCAGCTTCCTCAGCACGGATATTTTATTTTTAGGTATCTGTATAGTGACAGTTCAGAAAGCCCATCAGTGCCTGTGTTGTTTTGCTGTACACTTTGTAAAAACATGCATGAGAAAGTTGCAAAAACACTTCCATCAGCTTTACTAACTTCCCACTGTACTGCTGATCCTAATGTTTTAGCTCGTGGAGAATCTTCACCCTGCCAGGCCTGAGCCTGTGGTGTGGAAGAGAAAACATAGCAGGTGGACTTCAACCATTACATCAGCAGAAGAAAGGGGTAACACAACTAAAACATTGTGTTAGAATGGCCTGGCCCATGTGCACCACTTGCTTAGTCTTCATGATGTCTTTTACACTTTTCTCATATTTTTGATCAAAAGAAGAGGAAGTATAAGTAGCAAAGTGGAAAAGCTGTCCCTAGTGCCTTTTCAGTAGTCAAGAAGTTTCTAAGTCTGTTGTTTTTAGACTGCATTTGTTAAGTTGTCATCCTCCATTCAACAACAAGCATTTAAAGAATAAATCCTCACAGGGAGGAGGAAATGCCTCTTTGTGGACTGTGTAGTTATCAATTCCACTCACAAGCAGACCAGTAAGAGCATCAGTGCAGTCTTAAAAGAGCTCCTAGTTTCTCTCTGAAGTGTGTTTTTATGATGGCGCTAATATGAGCATGTTGGCCCGGAGRATCCACCAGGTGTCTCATGCTAACACAAACTTAGCAAGGAAAAACATGCTTTTTTTGTTTGATTTTATTTTCTTTCAGCATAATTCAACATCTCAACATCAGGCAGGTTATATATTCTTTTTTTTTTTCCAAATACTTTGCCAGATTGGGGTTGGGTAAGTTTGTTGGGTTTTGGGGTTTTTTAGGGGGGTGGTGGTGAGATCATTAATATAACCATTTAGCTCAACAGCACCAATTTTATTTCTGTTCTAGCAAGGCAATAGGGCTTGAGCACAAAGACTTTTCACCAAAACTGGTATTTAGTAGAAATAGTTCAAGCAATCACTGCAGTTCACTGGCAGCTAGCAGCAGAAGGTGGCCCYATGGAGGCCATCTGCTTTTCCTTCACCCTTTCTAGAAAAGGGAAACACAGCTGTCTGTGCAGCGCACTACCTGAAAAGTTTGTCCTTGAAGAGCAATGCACTTGTCTAGGCTTGCTGCTGCCACTAGGAATTGCGTGGAAGGTTGTGGGATGGTGGATGCTGCTCCTTCTCCCCTCTCAGCAACAAGTCTCTGTGTTCCTGCAAAACTGAGGAACAACAAACTTCGGTGGGATAGTCTGGTTCCCCTCTGCCATACCCTGTCCCCAATCTACTCCTGCACCACTAACCCAGGAAGGACAAGCCTACTCCAATATGAAGATGAGGAGAAGATCCTACAGAAAGATTTGATCAAATGATAGGGCACGTGGTTCTGAGGAGGATGGAGAAGGAGACACCATGACTGCCTGAAGCCTCCTCACCATCCTGGAGGCCTATTTGTCCATCTCCACCCCCTCTCTTACTCCATCCGACCTCCAGTCGCATTCATCCCTCCCTGCTGCAGCTCCTCTGTCTCTCTAAATACATTTCTAAGTACGGATCAGAAACAATTCCTCTTGGTCTCACTTAATTCTCTTCATTAGCCAGCTAGCTGCGTAATCATAAAGAATGCAGAAGTCTTGTAAACTACCAGTGAGGCTTTTGCTTCTCGCTCTGGAAGGCACTTGCAATTTGTCTACAGTTCATAAGTAACATATAGCTGTTGCAACTGCAAGTGTTTTGGGTTTTTTTCTTTTCAAACTCATCCTATAACTAAAGAAATATGGATAGTTGTATTTAATTAGGTGATATAAAAATTCCACATAGTGCTCTCTAGCAAAATTTACTTGGGAAAATAGTCCTTCTTTATCACGAAACAAAACCAATGCATATGTTGGTTCAGATCAAAAAAGAAAAACATATGATGCAAGTAAGATCAATTTAATGTTGAACTGAAATGAAAAGTGAAATTCTCCAAATGTTTTGCAAAATTAAGCATTGTTTTGACTTTATTGTTTTGCCTTGGTATAAATTACAAAAGTCTAAACAAGAAAGCAAAAAAAGAGCTGTTTAATACTTTTATTGAAATTAAATCTTTTGACTTTGTGAATGTCATTAAATACTTGGTTCGACTTTTTAATTGTTGGTTTTGTTATCACTGAAAACTAATTTTCCTTTTACATATATTTTATGTATGCATACATATATAATATACACATAGTTTTATATATATATATATATATATATAGTATTATTATAATTATATAGTTTTAAAGAGTGTTTACTGTGGGAGCATGGAAACTTTTCTTATCCCTAAAAATGATTTATGAGAGCTGCATCCGGAAATGGCAGTTAATGGACACTGTCATTTTTTCAGTATATTGAGTTGCTCAGTTTCAGATAAAGAAGTCAGTACATCAGGGAGTCTAAGGAAAGGCAGAGGTTTATAGGACAAGCCTGCAAGCTCTAGTCCTCAATAGTACGTTGAAGAATATTGCAGGTTTGATGTAATTGAAATACTAAGTAAATCAATACAGTTTTCTTGATGTGCATTGACTGAAGAACTGAATGAGCACACATTATATTCCATATCACCCAATAGTTCCACCCATTGCAGCAGAGAAGAATCAAATAAGTATTATTATTCTTTCTCTCAGTGTCTGGTGGAGGCAGAGGATAGGACACATCAGTGTCATTGAARCCTTTGCACCTGTTATCATCTTAGCAATGTCCTGTTCATAATAAAGGGAAAAGATCTTCTAAATACGATCGTGAGTTGTATGACTCCATAGCATCCTTCATGTGGGGGATCTTATGCTGTTGCCCAAGCTGGGCTCTTCTCATTTCAAAGGGAAATAAATGAGTAATGCTGCCTCTGAAAAGCCTCTACGCTGAGATGTCACCATGACCGGTGGAGGCCTCTGACTTCCATGTGTTTTTCATCATGATAAAGCTGTGCCTGTTATTTTAATTCAGTTCTTCAAGTCATATTTTAGCCATCTGCTGTATGAATAAATACAGCAATCACTGGGATCAGGGAAAAAAATGACTTACATAGCTGTTTGCTCCTTTAACAGGTTTTATACAGATGACACTATTGGTCTGATTTGGATGTTGGTCTGTGACCTTTCTGAGTTAATCACTAACAACTAGGGTGTGCAGTCATGACAMAAAGAGCCCTGATAATGGGCCCCAGGGGTTAGCACAGCTGTCCAAGACAAACTCCAAAATCAGTGTGTGTATCAGTTCTTCAGCCTCTTTAAATGACATAAAGTTTGTTTGCAGAACTCAAATCTTTAATTGGAACAGCTGATATAATAGGAAAATACAGTCATACTTCTCGCGCACATGCCCTTCTTCAGCTCATCTGTTTTTTTCAGCTATATTAGTTGTTCTAATAACAGACATTACCTCTCCCTACAAACCTGGATCCAATTGTACCTGAATTCATCAGTTACCACAGCAGTCCTACCCATTTGCCCAGCTCGTGAGCAGCAGTATTTCCTGATGTGACATCTAGCTTCTGGTTGTGATGTGATCTAGCTTTTATTATATTTTATCAATTTACATTTAAAAAAATAGTTGCAGGGATTTTAAGTTTATGAAGTCAAAAACTAGGAAGCAGTAGCAGGAAAAAAAAATGTACAATTGCTCAAATTGCACTCTAGTGTGAGGCCTTTATAGTACAGTCTGTAATTGCATAGGACTTCTTTTCCTTATGACATTTTCCTCATCTGCTGCAGCTCTTCAAAAATCAAGGGGGCTTTTTAGGTAGCTTTGGATGGAAAAGAATACCAACCTTTAAGTGCCTATGCTTGAAGCATTTGCTAGTGCTTTCCTTGTGCAGGAAATCACAGCTTCATCCTGTTGCAGGAATAAGTCTCGTGTAGAGTCTGACTCTGATTCCGTGTTGGTAGGAGATTAAACCTCATTTGTAAGAGACTATGCTGCTAGGACCGTGGGTATGAAAAATTGGCTTAACCTGATGAATATCATTTAACGCACAAGGTAAGTTTCTCCTCCCATAAAGTAAACCAGGATGTCAGTTCTTAAAATCAAAAGTTAAGCATTAGTGTGTTGGAGATGAAGTTAAGAAGAGGAACAGGCAGCTACGTAAAAGGAAATAAATTGAATAAATTGTGAACTCTACGGCATAGCAAGAGTTTCAAAATTTGGATGTGGCACTATCTTGCTTCTGATTCCCAGACTACTCCTTTCCTCAGAGTCTTAATCTAGGTTTTACTGCTGATTTTTCCCCAACATTTTTCAAGCAGAAGAGTGGTGGTTTTCCTTAAGGTTGAAAGGTGTGGGGTGTTGTGGGGGGGGGCACTGATGTATGTTTTGAGCATAATGCAGAATGCTGAGAACTGAACTGATTATAAATTCATTATAGTTCAAGACATTAAAAACACTTCTACTAACACTTGTTTGGCTGTAGGAGCAGGAATGGAAAAGGGCATCTTGGGCTTGCTTCTAGGTGTATAAGACTAAAGAAAAATCCTTCTTTCACTTCCATAGGTTTTCAGCTACACAAAACTGGCAGAGACTACTATGAATTTATATATAGGTTATATATAGGCTTACGTCATTCAGAAGCAGCTAGTTTGGGCTTAATTGGGGATTTTTTTTTTTTAATTAGCACTTAAAATACGTTAGAAAGAAGTATTGTTAATCTTCTTMCTGTTCTGTGGAAATTATCAGCCCAAATGTCTGCATCGAACTCCAAGATGTGTTTGCCCATATCCATGTAAGGCAGAGCAGCCGAGAGGATGCTTTAAATCATCTCTGAAACCACACTGGTGTTGAGAATGGGTGAAACACACCTCCTTGTGTCTGCCATAGCGCTGAAGGACTCCCACATGCCTCCCATTTTCCATGTCCACAGGGCAGGGTGGGTGGGCTGGCAGGGAGGTCAGGAGAATGGGGCCAGTTTTGCCTCCTTAATCCACTGCAAACTTCGCCAGGGGGGTCTCTCTGCTGGCACCCAGGGCCTGATTTGCTGATGCAGGGAACCTCTTGTCTGCGCTTCAGACTTCAAAACCCTCTCAAATAATAGGAATAAAATAAATGTCCCCACTACCAGCACCTCAGGAAATAAAAAACAAGTCTTCCTCTGGAGCAATTGAAAATGCAGGTTTAAAGGTAATGTGTAACAAGGCAATTATGAAGATGAAGCAGATAACACGTTCTTTGCTGTTACCTGGGAGTCCCAGCACATCCCATACAGCTGCATGCCATAAAAACTGGTGTCCTGCCAGACACGCACATCCAGCCATCCTATCTCACACATGAAAGGAGCAAAATAACATATGAAAATGCAGTTTCCCAACCCTGGMGCACAGCCCCAGCAGTAGCACTAACAATATTTCCCTAAGAGGTTGCAGTTTTGAAATTCTAGGTGTCCTGTGTTAGAAGACCATCAGAAAGAAGGTTTCTCAGTGGTTTATGGTGGAGGAAGCTACAGGAGAAGGAAGGTGTGTGTTTATGCTAGAACCCTGCCTGACTCCTGATCAGCTCAGTATCTGCAAAGAGGTCAGGTTGGGGCTTGAACATATGGTGCTGGTTCAARTGGGCTATGCAGGCACAGCCCTGCCATAGAAAAGTGGTCAGATTGTCTCTTTCTCTCTTTAAAACACACACTTGGCAGGAAAAAGGTATTTTTTCTTCTTATCTATGTTCAGGCAAATGCACTCCATATTGCAGTTACACTGACACTTTATTTTCATACTGCTTGAAGCAGTGCTACCAAGCACCATGGAGGCTTCCTCAGCAGTGCTGGTCAATAACAGCAAGTCTTCTCTGAGCAACTGAAAAATTACTCAGATCTTTGATAACTAACACTAAAAATGGGCCAAGTGCTCCATTCAAAACCCTTCTTCTGTGAGAATTTGAGGCTTTAGAAGGAAGAGGAGATGGGCTTTGGAGACCATGAGTCAGGATCTTTTGTCATACGGCACTTGTACCCACAACTGATTTGTCACAGTGATCTTTAGGTATGCTTATCCTCCTGATTTAACCAAGCAGAGTGCCCCCATGTTAACTCAGGTGGTCCACTTCCACACAGCAAGCAGCTTGAGTGGAATTGACTGAAAAGGCAGCTCCTGATGTGGGAGAAAAGCTCTTTGTTCTTCACAATGTGCTTTGAGACATGAGCTAGCTTAGGGGGCCCTTTGGAAAGCAGTGTGATAGAGATAACGCCTGTGCCTGGCAAGACGTTGCTGAAAGCCACCAGCTGGCCCTAGTACRCTGTCCTGCAGTGCACTGTACAGGAAGGGTGTGGGGTTAAAGGAGTTCCACCAGGAAATGCTAGTGGTTCCAAGGAATGACACAGGGTATTAACTGACTGCGGAGTGAATGCCAGGCTTCGATGAGTGGCACCTCATCCAACCAAGCCAGGCATAGTAACCTCCCTCTTCTTTGGCAGTGGGAGCTAAGTCAACTCTGTTGAAACATCTTTGTACAATTTGCATGTTTCTATGATGCTCGAGTAGTAACCATGTAGTACTGTAATTATCCCCTAAAAAGACAYGTAGCAGGACTGTTAAACAGGAATAAAACAGCGTCTTACCAACAAAGATGGACATGTAGTACATAACGAAGACGAAGAAGACAGTAAACATTAGTGTAATATTTTACAAGTTCCTTCATGTATCATTCCATAATATCCATAATCGAGATGATTCAAAAGAACAGCATTGGTAACATGCAAGCTCCATCTGAAAGATTTATCATTGAAATCGATGGACTAGGAACACCTCCTCTCCTATTTAGTAACAATATTACACATAGCGCAGGCAAGGCACACAGGAACAGCTCTTCTGTTAGTTATGGGCCATCTCAGAAAATCACATATTGTACATTTTGGATTTGCATATTTCTTTTCCGTCGCTCTCTGCAATGGTTGTGCTGTCTTTGTTTACTCAGCTTACACCCAGCCAAGCCTGCATTCCTCCAACTTTCCAAAAATTATGTGACAGTTACAGAGATCATGCAAATCTTTCTCCTGATGAGTAGCACTTAGATGAGTAGTCCCACTGATTTAAACAGAATGACTCATGCAAGCAGTGTGCATTGCAGTTAAATGTTGCTTGCATATACGTGGAAACCAAGAGGTATATGGAAATTCTTCTCCGTTGAGTGAGAGCACCCAGCTCCTGAACAGCATGAACTGCCAGTGCATGTGTCCACAGGTCTTTCTGCAGTAATGAGTCATGTCTGATTAGAGTCTATGCCGGGAATAAGAAACAAAATCTTTCTTTTTACCTTGCAGGGTCTGTTTGTCAATATCTGAATTTTTAAATGGGTTAACAGATAAATTTGGAGTTGTATTGCTCCTGTGGCAATAGAGACATTAAAGCAGCCCATTACTCTTGGCTAATCCGGGCTAATACAAAGCAGAGAGGAGGTCTGGAGCTGGCAAATCCCAGGCAAGGGTCATTCTTCTTTGAAAAGAGTGTTTCTGTCGGAAGCAAATGCCCTAGGAAAAGGTAGCTGTCTAGTGGAGCCGCTGTTTCCATTGTCAGCTTGAAGGCAGCTCTACGGTGTGCTTTGAAGGATCCCACAGCACRGCCACTGATAGAGCAGGGCCTGCACATTGCCACCCCTCCAGCAGCCCTTCTGAGAGCAAAACGAAGCCTTTTCAGCTTTGCAAGAGGAAGAGGAAGCAGCCCCCTCCTCCTCCTCCTTCTCCTCCCCCGCCTACGTGTGCAAAGCATCTGGCTAGTCTCCCCGCTGGCATGCAGAGATTGTGCGAGCCACACGTGCCCTGCTCTCCCGCCACCGCAAGCGCCGGAGCCGGGGAAGCACAAGCGCACCTTTGTGCGCAGGCTGAGCCGCGGCTCTGCCCCTCGTCTGCCCCAGCCGCCTGCTGATGTGTCGCACCCGGGCGCCGCTCCTGGCTGCCTAGTGATGCTGATACAAGCGGGGGGTGAGGGACAAGGCGGTCAAAATGTGCATGAGGGCGGACATCCAGCACAGCTCTGCTGGCTTCCCTGAAACTGCACTGGCTTACACACTGGCTGAAAATTTGTGTGCTTTTCCTGGGTGTGATGTCTTTTTCTCTCCTTAAGACAGGGACAGAGCAATCTAGTGGTTACTATTTTTATGCAGAAAGTTCAAGTTAATCTCTGTTTTTGCATGAGCATAAATGCCAAGACCTTCATACATTTATTTCAGCAGCAAAGAGAAATTATTCACTGAATTTATGGCATTTCATTAGCATTTACATTATCTTTGGGCCCAGAGGCCCCAAAGGAAACTGAGACACTCCTGTGAAAGTGACTTTTTTCAGGGCTTTATCCAGCTGGGTCTTGAAAATCTCTAAGGACAGAGAATGCACAACCTACCCCACTGCCTGACTATCATCATGAGGAAAATTTCTTCATCTCCAGTTTGAACTTCTCTTGTTTTAGCTTATGCCCAGTGTCTCTCTCCCTCTCACCAGCCACTGCTAATTTCATGGGGTCCCTGTACAAATCTGTCTTCTCTGTAGAACTTAGGAGCTAAAGAAACGAGACAAGACGAGTCACAACAAAAACAAAGACACAGAGGACTCGGCTTGCCCAAACTAAGCTTTCTCAGCTGAGATCAGAAGTCCACTTCACTCAGTATCCTATACTTGAAACCAGCCCAGAGCTACAGAAGAGTGAAAGGACACAGAGGTCTGTACTGGTACTTTTTTGGAATACCTTCCCAGCTTCCAGGAATTTGTGTCTCAGAGGTGATGTGTTTATATTTAATAAGTCCTGAATCATTTTTCTGTTCATGAGTTTATCAGATTGTTTCTGAACTCATGTAGACTTCTGCCACCCATAGCATCCTGTGGCAAAGAGTTCTGCAACCTAATTAGCTAATTGTCATGTGAAAAAACATGTTTCTTCTCATGTTTGAAAAAAGCAGAGGTTAGGTCTGAAACCACCACTTTCTGTTTTTATTGAAGCTCCTTACATGAATTAGGGGAAATAGTGAATAATTCTTTAATTATCTTCTCTGTTCAACTCATGCATGATGCACAGGACTCTACCACATCTCTTCTCATTGCCATACTGCGTCCTTTCAACCACCTGTGTTGCCCTTCCCTGTACCTTACCTGAGTCTGCTGGGCAGGGCCAAAGGCTGCACAGRATTTTCAAAAATACAGGTGTGAACTGACAGTTTGGCTGAAGGATGTTCTCTATTTTCTTCTTTTTTCCTTTTCCAAAAGGCTCCAATATTCAGTTTGCCATTTCAGCTGAGCACTAACCCTACTGTGTGTAGAGCTATGTATTTGAAACCAAAGATCTGATCCTGAGCAGAAATAATGCATGCAGAACCTGTTCCTGCACCCCAAATAGTCAGGGAGGACTTTTTCCTCATTCTGACCCTTTTACCTCCACTCCAATGTGTCTCTGACTTCCTCTGTGGTTGGTATACTGCCCATATAAATGTTTTCTCACTCTTGAGCAACGGATCTGGTCCTTTAGGGTTAAGCTTGGGTGGCCAGGCTTTGTTAAAAAGGTCTGTGGCCTGTGGTGTATTTTTGTGTAGGGCCACATTGCAATGAGTTGCCTGATGGGGCAGTCAATCTGCCTAGCCTGGCAAAAAGGCCAATGTATGATCTTGCATGTCCCCAGGGGATACAGCTTGAAAGGGACAAAAGAGAAATATTTTGTGCCCTGAATAAAGACCTGAGAAAAGACTGTGCTCTGTAGTTTTCTGGAACATTTTAAAGATCTGACATCTTTATGATTCTCCTACAGCTTTGATCTGCTTCCTGAACAGATAGCTCCATCACATCATGCCTGACTTTCCATCTCTGTTGAATAAAAATTATTACAGTGATTCCTTAAAAGCCAGGAATTATTCCAAATATTCCCAGAGAATGATATTAAAGGAGTTTCTTGACGGTGAACACTGTCATTTCCTTAGTGGTTCACAGAAAGCGTTCATGGATGTTAGAACTAACAGTAATTAACTGACCATGTAAAATCATCGATGACTTAAGACGCTGACTCAGATCTCACCTCTTTGTTTAGACTTGTCTGTAAATTCTTCACATTTTTTTTGTTAAGAATGAAGATAAACTGTTTTAAATGTAACCACAACCTGTGAATGTAACCTGCAACATCCGAAGGATGGGTCAGACTTTCTGTTGGTTGAGTGCATGCAGCTCCTGAATGCAGTTGAGAGGTTGGCTCAGAAGTTTCAAAGCTGCGAGTGTTTCCTCTCTGAAAGAGTAACGAGTAACTTCTGCATAAAATAGAAGATCAGTTCTGCATAATGCAGAAGATCAAAAGATGTGGTCTAAAAAGGCCAAGAGAGCAAGATGATGAAAAAGAAGGAAATAGCCCAGAAGAGCAGGCAGTTCCTGGAGGAATATACAGGCTCTTACAGAGCGAGGGGAATGGGGTGCAAAGGAAAGGTTTCAGCTTGGCCTACAGTCCAAAATGCTGGTAATTAAAGGTTTTAAAGTTCTACTCTAAAGAAATAAATGGAAGATAACAAATCCACAGAAACAGGAAACCTCTCTACCCAAGTGTAAGTTTTGCACTTGTATGGGAGCAGACTGAACCTCTGTGCATTTCAGACACAGCAAATTGCAGAAAGTCCCCCAGAGCATCTTTCAAGAAGACGAAAATGCAGATGTGTCTGATCAGATCATGTGCCATGTGGCAGGCACAGCCAAGCACCAGCGTTAGATAAAGAGCCCCTGTGTGCTTCGTACTGATAAAGTAGTGACTCTGGGACACAGGTGCACTGGTGCTTCAATCACTCCCTTCGTTACATCCACCCCATCTAGATCCTCAGACAGCTCGAGCTGCGGTGTGTGTGCCAGCTCAGGTGCTGGGGCAGTCACTGCCCTGCCCTGAGGGAGGTCAGAGCACAGAGCATCACTCCCTCTGTATCACACCTTAGCCTGCCAAAGCTGTTAGCTTAGTTGAGAGAATATGAAAAGGTCCTGAAAATATCATTTCAAGTTCTGAAAATATCATTCCAAACTAGGCCAGGTTTACTCCATTGTTTACAGGGAACAGCATTTGCTTTCAATTGCTTTGCCAAACCTTAAATATTTTAATTTTACATCAACTCATGCTAACTAATTATTCTCTCCAAAAAAAGTTCAGTCTTTTCTCTAGCTCTTCAGCACTTTACTCAGGGCACTCATTCACTTATTTTTTGCCAGAACACTGGGATCTGTATCAGCGTGACTTATTATTTTCTTGAGGTGTCCCTGACCATCAGACACTTCATCAGATTCCTTAATATCTTTTGCATCCTGTTGCTGTAGACAAGTTATGCACCTGCTAGACCATCTGCAGCTGCAGACTGCAGTTCAGCCCACGCACACAAGATTTCCTTATCCATTACTATACACTAAATGCTATCTGTCTATGCAGGGAGGCTCTAGCAATGTTTCTGATGAGGCCCAGCTCAAGACATTTCAGAAGTACAGGCAAAACTGATTTTTTTTTTCCTTCTGTGAGGATCAAGGACCTCTAGCACTATCTCCAGAAGATGAGAGGAGCACTCCAGTGAGTCTGCAGAGCAGCTCCAGCATGATAATGCTGTCCATCTTGCACCCAGGGAAACGGGAGTTTGGAGATAGCAACTAGTGCAGCAACACCAGCCAACCTAGTTTCCAGGAACTCCACCACAGACTAAGAAAGTGTGGGGCTATGATCCTTTCCCTGCCAAATTTTTTGCTTTTTTTCTGGTTTTGTCACATGTTCATTTTTTGCTTATGTTTATGGAACAGCACTGCTAARACTAGCTGTAATCACCTGTCATTACCATGAATTTATGTTTTGCTGTTTATTCTTTTCCTTCCTTTTCTTTCTTTTTTTCTTTCTCTTTTTTCTTTTCTCTTCCTTTCTTCTTTCCTCCCTCCCTTCTTTCCTTCCTTCTGTTCTCCCTCCCTCTCTCCCTTCCTCTCTTCCCTCCTTCCTTCCTCCCTCCTTCTCTTGCCTCCTTCCTTCCTTCCTTCCTTCTTTTCTTCTGTCACAAGCCAGCTAGTTGAGGAACAGATTGCACAGACTCCTCTAAAAGTTTATTAGGCAGTCTGGCAAAACATCCAACTTTTCACCATATTCCCAAAGCTTTGCATTCATGGCAATATTTTACATGCTGATTTCTTTGCAGTGTAAGCTCAGAGGAGAATGTTTTTGGTTTATTTTGCTCCATACATGATCCTGCATCACTGAAAAATATGAAGTTTAACAGTGAATGGGAGGACTTTCGTTCCTTGCCCTCAAGCTCCTAGCCGCTGCAAGTGTTGTTTTAGTAGATCTTAATGGACCTTAACGGAAGTGTGTATCCCCCAGAGACATGCTTCCTGGATGACTTACGTGTCCAGTCTCATAAGATGAGTTCTTCACATTCGGTTTTTTGATCATCTCCAGTAGGAAACAGCTTGTCAAGAAACTTCACAGAAATGAATCCTTCTGGTCTACTCTCTGTTATAGCTGCTGATCACTATAGCCACTGAGCACCGACTTGGTGTGAGCACCTCCTTTCTGGTGCACCCTCGAACATCTCACAGCCCGTTTGATCYCCTTGCAGCTTTCACTGACAGATTCTTGCCAGATCTTTAGGATTTGGATAACTTCATTCGTTTTGCTCTCTCTGCTAAGGGAAGACCGACCTTGATTTGCCTGGCTGGAGAACAAAATACATCTAAAGAACAAATAGTTAAATACTCCTTGACAGAGATTAGGAGTCCATATGTACTGACCCCAATGGCAACTGTTGGTCCCGTTGTTATGTTCAAGATCTGTTTCTCCCTATAAATGTTACCTTACCCATCTGAGGAAAACAGTGTAATCTAAGTAGCTAGCAACACTACTGGGATAGTGGTTCAAGATTACCAAATTTTCCACAGTGGCTACACTGGATAAGTTCAGGAGAAAAACAAAGCATTGAATGGGCTTGCACAAAACAGTTGATCAAAAAACTACATGTAGTGATCAAATTATCAAATAGTGATTTCATAATCTCCCTTATTACTGACATATCCACAGTCTTTCTGTGGGTTATTCATGAACAGAACAAAGGTCTGAGGTTGTGAAATAACATGTTCACTGTTCATTTTAATTCAAAAGTAAATTTGTAGAAGGTATTGCCATTAAAATACACTCTTTCCCTACTCACTGAGGTGATCCAACAACTTCCGGTGCTTTACTAGCAAGCTCTGTAGGACTAGTACATTTAGAGTAATCGGATTCTTGTCTTGGCTCAGTTTTGAATGTTTTATGAGTCAATTAAAACCACTTGAAAGAATTTAATGACATAGGCACCACACATTTTATTCCTTGACAACTGAGTTCTGCATTGTTTTCCTAGGGCTAGGATTAATGAACGTTTTCAAAAAACTTTGCCCTAAAGGGAAGCACCCAGACCCCAATAATTTGTATTTTTAAGCATTGGAACTTGGCAATCAGGGCACTCCTTGAAGGAAGTTTTCAGTGATCCAAAAAAGCCCCACAGATACATGCGCTTAGGTTTTTGTGTGTGCTAAGCATTGTGTTTACTGGGACCTGTGTAGCCCCGCAGCATCTCCTGAGCTTTGTTTTTTGTGCCTGCGTGTGCGTGAGTGTGCATATGTATATGTGTGTGTGTGTGTGTGCACTGGGGACACTTGAGGATTTGAACAGAGTTTTGCCTAAAGAGCATTTTATGAAAAGTTTTATCCACACAGGAAGTCACACGGCTCCGACTGTATCAGAGCAGTTACAGTGCTGAGGGTCTCTAGCATGACTCCCTGTTCAGACTTCCTTTCAAAATGAGGGATTGGTCAGCAGATAGAAAAGTTATTTGCCATCTATTTTAAACGAGGATTCATCTGAAAATAGTCACATTGTGTGACGGCCAAATTTTCAGGAGTGCAAGTCACCATTTTCATGGATTTCAAAGGAGCCGTGATTGTTTTCCACCCTCAGGGATCTGATTTCTGGATTTCTCTTCAACTTTTACACTTCTTTTTACACTATCTTCGTTACCACTTCTTTTTACCAAACAGAACTGTATTTAGTCCTTTCTTTGATATTTTATGCTGAATTCAATTTTCCTGCCTCCACCAAGCAACAGATAATACCTCCACTCATGATTTTACAAAGCCATGAAAACAAAAAGCAGGCCTTTTAAAATATAGCTCTTACTTTACTCTAGAAGTCTTGTTGTAATTAGCATAGTTTGGTGACAGGCATAGTTTAGGGCCTAGTGCTACAAAATGAGGAAGCAGAAGGCAGTGACAATGGAGGTCTGGTTGCTCTAATAGTAACAGAATCAAAKGTCAAAAGGATTTTACACTACCAGCTCATATGTGCAGAAAAAATGGGAAGAAGAAATGAGTCAACTCAATGACCTGCTGTGGGTTTTGGAAATGTGGAAAAATCCTTAGAGGCATCACACGCACTTGAAAAGAAAAAGCTGTGGTGCTGGGACAGTAATTAAGGAAAGAGAAAGAAACTAAGATACTGTTACTGTAAACATCCCTGAATCAGTGCTCACGTACAGATCGCCGAAGTCACCACTTGCTTTGAGAAATACACTGAAGCCCTGTGCTGACCCAAGACCTTAGGCATTTGTTAAATTGCACGCAAAGGAAAAGAATGCAGGGATAGTCCTACTGAGTAAAACTAAAGGTCCATCCAGCTTAATATCCAGTTTCTAGCAATGGGCAAGAGCAGATTCCTAGAGCAGATTACAAGAACTGGGCATGTAGAGACTAGTTCTGGGTTCATGCTCTCAGCTCCCATCTGTCAGCCAGGTACACAGTCCTTACCGTAACTGCAGAGCACCCAAGTTTAGGTGTACTTTCTTCCCCCCTACAGTTGCGAGGGTTCAGACTAGACAAATAGATAGTTTTTGCTCTGGCCTGTCTGCAAGCAATGCCCCCCTCCTCCACACCCACAAGTGCACAGCATTTAAGGCAATTTCAAAACATTATTTTTTGAGGCTTGAAATAACTGGATTTCCCTGGTCTTCAATTTACCACTTGACTAGTTTCCTATTTAACCTTTCACTTCAATCCTTATTTCACAGCATGAAATGATACCCCTGCACACCATATTTCTCTTTTTGAGGCAAGCCTACCAAAATTATCTTCGTCTTGGATGTGATGGGAAGTGCATGCCACTTTCTGAAAAAAGTCAGTGAAAACAGCACATTATTTGAAAGAAAATTCTCAGTGAAGGTTGCAGCTGAGAAACTTTGATAGGAGAAATGGCATATCAGACAGGTTTTAACCAAAGTTCCACTTATTTAGAAAGGCAAGGGCATGAAAACTTTCTATAAGAACAACCTTTCCCAAAACCTCATTTCAGTAAGGTACCTAAGTCTGTGCCTTGCTTTAAGGAAAGGAGTTGCCGTAGAAATACTCCTGAGCTTAATATGATGCCCACTAAATTGTGGATTGAACTAGAGACTCTAGAATTAATTTCACAGGTTTCTACAGCTTGAGCTGAACAGTCAAGACTTGCTAGCTGAAATTGTAAGGAGATATATTTCTTATGTGGATAAGGCACAGCAGGGAATCTTACCACTGGTTCAGACTTTAATTAGGCACATCTTAATTATCCTGTTGGATGAAAGCCTAAAAACAAGGCTGGAGTGACTGTAACTCCTCTCCAACAGTATATTTAAATCATTTTACTAAGGATTAAAATAAGAAGAGTTAAAGAGAAGAGGAAGCCCACACAGAAAGATTCTTCACATCACATGTGACATATTTTTGTTCACTGCTATATATCTAACTATTTTTGTGGGCAGCAAAAGCTGCTGTTGAATCATACCAGTTTTGAACTAGCCGTGAATATGTGCGTGTGTGCRCGCACATGTGTGTGTATGTGTATATAGATGTATATGTACATACCTGTYGGTGAGGGTGTATGCATGGAGGAAGTATCATCCTTTGCATTTATTTAGCCTGATGAAGAACCCCAAACTCTGATTTCTCCCTCTTGGGGAGAGGATATTCAGCAACATTAAACTGTTAGCACAGGTAGGAGGGAGGTAGTGTGCTGCTGTTGCCTTCACTTTCCAACGCCATCTTCTTTTCCCAGGTGCTTTTGTCTTACTTTGGGGCTGGAAAGGCACTTCTCTACAGCATGCAGTTGAAAGCGCCTAACTGCAGTGAGGCATCTTACTTTACTGTTAGCATTTCTGACGGGCTGGTTTGGGTGGATGGTTGCTTAGCAGACATGACTTTTGGGAATCCCGCTGTTAGGCACTAAGCTCTGAGTGGTGAGCCTGTGTGCTTRGTTCAGGATACTGCTTTGGTAACCAGGCCATGATGAGTTTGGAGCTACAAAGCTGAGAACTGCTGTGTCTAAATCCCTGGTCAGTCCTAAGCCCAGTGTTTCCCGTCTGTAAAGAAAGTGGCTGATAGCTTTGCCATGCCGCCTTAGAAGTGTTACAGAGACAGATACCTTGGAGACTGGATGTGATTGGGATCWTCTAGGAAAGAAAGCTGCAGCAACCCTGGGTGGCAGCACAGGCAAAACAGACTCCCATCGCAACTGTGTTGTGCTGGTTGACTCCAAAGGGAAGTTGCTTTCTCTGGAGTTCATTTCACTGCAGCAGTGAAATGAAGCCCTTGGGGATCAGTCAGCCTATAGCCAAGTCATTTAGTCAGAGACACTGGGATAGTTATGTGCCTTGGTCAACTGCATCCCATTGGAAACATCATTTTTGCTCCAACAATCACTGAAGATTTCAGATGCCTGTGGTCCCTTTCACTCAGTTGATCAGTTTTCGCAGGACAAGCCTGCCTGCTGGAGAGACAAGGAGGGCTCAAGGCGGGTAGCGAGGCCACAGTACTGCCACGCTCACCAACACATGAGATACAAGCACACTYACAAGTGCAGCTCCATGGCCCAGAGACAAAAACAGCTGCTGAGCAGCATGCAGTTTTGGACAGCTGAACATCTGGATGTAGCCTTTGAATGGGAGTGGGCCAATGCCCTTTCAAACATATGTCACCTCAGAAGGAAGGGATGTGTGCTGATTGCACTGGAGACAGGTTAATTTCCAATTTGTGCCAGCCTATTTAAGACCAGTGGGTCCCTGGTGAGTGCACCAGGGCAATGGGGATTATCATGCTTGACCACTTGAGTTTTGTCTACAGKGAGAAAAATCAATCTGGATCCACAATAGTTGTGGTTTTAAAATGAATTTGTTAAACCACATTAAAACTCTGGGCATTTTCAATTAGAAGTGGTCTTAATGTGATTAGTTTCCCAAGTGAATTAGTCTGAGCTTAATTTAAGATGTTTAAACCCTGGATGGGAGGATCTACCTAGAAATTGAATGAGGTTTCARTATCCACTCAAAAAAATTAATTTCCATGAGAGCACATTGTGTGGATTAAACATTAGTCAACGGAGTCACAGCAACAAAGTGAGAGAACTGTCAGTTCTGATGGCATCTGAGGGTTTTGCTGCCTTGTGGGTCTGGATTAAATAAAGATCGTCAAAATTGTTCTTTATAACACATTTTCACCTTCTATACATTTTCTCCCTTGTTTTTTATTTTCAGTGGYCCAGTTTTTGGTTGTAACTAGTGATGTTCTTCAAGAATGTAGTAGCTATTATGTCTGTAGAAACAATGAGCCACTTTGGACTGGTATTTTTTTTAAAGAAAGATAAAGCTGATACCCATTAAATACACTATTTGTCTAGTATATGTATAGACCATTTGTCTTTCATCCCAGATCAAACAGCATCAACACCTTGTCCGTTAATGTGACATGCAGTTGGTGACCAAAAGACCCAGAAAAGGTTCTGAAACAATGTATATTAAAGTGCCATTTCTCTTGTTGTGAGTTTTCTGAACTTTCACAAACCAAGTCTGTAAAAATTGTTGGTAGATCACATGCTCTTGGATATTGTTTGTAGCATCATATATACAGACACATGTACAAACAACTCCAAAATGTACCATTTCCTGAAAAGAGACGTTAGTGAAACGTCATCACCTGTCACAATTTCTGCTGTTGCCAAATGCATTGGTCTGTCAACTTGACCTTTAAACTGCTGTTGGRATACTTGTACATAATCAAGATCTTCAAAAATGTCCATAGAACAGAAGCTGGTGCTGTCCTGACTCAGCTGAGCAGATATCAAAGACTTGTGTTTAGGTGCTGACAAAATTTCAAGTCCAACTTAAGATGAGAATGTATTTTATTCCCAGTTATAGTAAAGATATATCTTTATTATGTATTTCTACTTATACTGATGTTTCTTGCCCCTTTCTTGCCATTAGTGAAGCAGCGATAAGTGGCTTGATGTTTATCTGATGTAGGTCCAAAATTCTGCTCGCCTTTATGAGTTTAAAGGAATACTGAATGAGAGAAAGAGTAATTGCTAATTCTCAGACTGGCTTAAGAGTAACTTGAGAATAGGGTTAACCACTAACCATATTGATGCAAGAACCAGTTTTGTTAAATCAGTGCAATTTTTGTTAAAAAAAACAGAGGTCTTAAACCACTACATACCCTTTCGGTAAGGCCCTGGAGTCTCAAAGCAGCTGTAATTAAGCCCCCTTTTTTATGGCCACTATATTTGCAAAAAGGTGCCTAAAAGCAAAAGAAACATCAGGCTGTTGAAGTTTTATTCAACTGTTTGTTACATTGGAGTACTATTTATTTTTGTTTACTGATCAGTCTCTTTTGCCCCACATTTCACCAAGTTGTTTACATGAGTGTAAAAATTAGACTTAGCAGCATTTTGCATTAATTTTGCATTGTGTAAATAACTGCACAAAGTGCAGAGATTCAGAGTAGCCAGTTTATCAGCAGTGAGATGAACTTGGACACAGACAGAACTTTTTTTTTTTCATACTGAAGAGAGTGAGATGAAGAGAGCAAAAGATGCATAAGCAAAAGCTCCACAAGCAGCTGGCACCTACTGTGCCTTGATGACTAGTGGGCAGCTCTCCTCTACTTATCTTCTAATGAAATGATGTACATGGGAGTTTGACTTCTGTTCCCCTGATATCTACATAATCTTTCCCAGGTTGGGCAACATGTCTGAGCTATGGTTCTCACCACATTGAAACTGTGTAAATGATAATATCCATCTACCCGAAGAAGTCCAAGTGG
The DNA here is from genome assembly GCF_003343005.1 of Rhea americana. NCBI lineage: Eukaryota > Metazoa > Chordata > Aves > Rheiformes > Rheidae > Rhea > Rhea americana. Next base: position 1,894,594 of record NW_028185206.1, on the reverse strand, counting down.
CCTCTTGACATGGAGATGATAAAATCTTCTGAGACCTCTGAGATCTGTAGATGGTACTGTGCTGTAACAGCTCAAAACATTGTTGTATGCAGTTCATTTTTTGCACACACTGTGAAACACCCTCTGATGAACACTCTCTTATGGCAGCAGCCAGGCCACCCCCAAGGGCCACAAAACAAACCAAGGCCACATCTCCACATCTTCCATTTCCTCCTTGCTCTTTACCACCACTCTGCAACAAAGGAGCAAACCCAGCTGCCAATATGGTACTAAATCAGCCACTACCAGCTCTGTAGTAGTATCTGGGAGCTGGCAGTAACTGAGGAAAGACGAGCTTCAGTGTCCGGAGCGATCTCTGCCACTTTCACATCATTATACATAGGATTAAATCTTGCCTTTCCTCTGCAGATCTATGACCCATTGCCTGACAATATGACTCCTTCTGGGTGTATTTTATCTCAGCTTCCTGTGGTTGTCTCACAGTACTGGGCCCTCACAAAGAAAGTGGCTTTGGTGGGGGTCCATCCTGTGTCATGCTCATTGCGCTCCAATGCTGGCAACTCCTAGGCACGGTTATACAATACTAGTGAACACGGTGTGGAAGTAAGGTTTACCTTGAGCATTTAAATTCCGCAGAGCACAGAAAATGAGGTCATATCGAGATTATTTAATAGCATACTTGGTTCTCCAGGCACAGTTTCTCCTTATATTTCGCCGAAGTGTGCTCCCTCCTTGCTGAGTAGTGACCCCTTAAGGAAAAACAGAGCTACTGCCGCCGGGAACACCTTCTCTGTCATAGGCTGTTCCTCATCGAGATTTGCTTTTTCTCCCCTGCCTGGGTTTTATCCCCGGATTACCAGTTCGGCACATTTGAGAAAGGGTGTCATAACCCTGTGTATGAAGAAATTCAAGTGCTTGTCAAGTACGCTGAGGAGCAGGTCACTTCTGCTRCTTTTTTGTGTCAAAAATTGTACCCAGGTCTCTTTTCATGCTCTGATCAAGTCACTGATGCTGTGCTGCCAGGCCACTTTGCGTGTTCATTTTTTTKCTTTATTGTTTTGCAGTCAATGTTTCTCTTACAATAGAGTCATGGCTTACACAGGCTTGGGGTCTTTCTGATTTTATGTTTTAATTAAGTCCGGATGCTAACATCCCAGTATCACTGACTAACCACAGCTTTCTTCAAAAGCTTCTTGCTACAGGGGCTTATTGCGAAAAATTTGAAAAAAATGGACCCTAAAACTTTCAGCTCCATRAGACAAGGAAGAGGAACTCAGTATTTATTCATTTTATCTAACTCAACAAGAAAGTTTTCTGAATGTTTTCAGTTAAGCAACAGTAGAAAATAGTTCTATGGTATCTTTTGTGCACRATGATCACTGTAAATGTTTTTGCAGCCTAACAAACACTCAAAATAGTTTCCTTAGAGTGAATCACTAAGACCTGCTAAGTAGTAATTCTAGTTTAAGGCTCTGATCCTATCTGCTTTTCCATGTTGCTTGAGATTTCCAAACCTACAGGATTCCACTGTGAAGTTTTGAGCAATTCATGCCATTTTTTTTCCTGTAACATATCAGAGTATCCCGTTTCTGGCCTGATGATGTAAGCGCACCTTTTACAGATAATACTGTTACCTGCAACACCAGGGACAGTGCCTCAGGTTAGCAAAGCAAGTATTTACACAGACTTTTAGACAAGTTTTCTAGGTGCTGTGAACTCCACACTGTCGTAGTTAGCATTGACACCACTTCAAAGCTCACTCGGGTATGTCCGTGCGAGGAGCAGCTGCATCTTGCGAAATGCAGAGAGGTACAGACCTGGCCTATGCTGACCCGTGTGCAGGTGTTTCTGCAATCRGCTCTGAAGAAGGAGACAAAAATAGGAAGGGGTGAGGATATGAGCTGCCACCCTGAGGCTTTCCCGGGGGTGGTGGGGGACGGACAGGTCCCCTTGCGGGGCGCAGAGCCGCCCCCCAGTCCGGCCACCTCCGCTGCTGCACGACTGCCAGCGCACAGGGCCCCCCCGCGGCTCCGAGCCCCGGGCCGGAGCAGCCCCCCTTGGCAGGGGGGAGCCCGCACCGCCCCCTGCCCGCCGCGCCCGCAGGACCCGTCCCGTTGCGTCCCGTCGCGTCCTGCCCCGCCGGGGCCGCGGTGGCTGCGTCCTCCCCTTGGCCGGGACCGGGGCCGGTCCCCCGGCCCGCCCCACGCCCCGGGGCCGCGCAGGCTCCTCCCGAGAGCAAGCGTGCGATGCCCGGGGCGGGCATTAGCGCAGCGTGTGCGCAGGGGGGTGTGTATGTGGGCCGGAGTTTATTATTATTATTATTAAGAAAGCAAGGGGG
>NW_028185206.1:1819555-1891981 GCF_003343005.1 Rhea americana | reverse complement strand
GGCCACGGCCACGGCGACGGCCACGGCCACGGCGACGGCCACGGCCACGGCGGGGGGCACCGGGCCCACCGGAGCCGGGATGGCCGAGAAGAAGAAAGACGGCAGAGGCAGGAAGGGGAGGAAAGGCAAAGGGCCCGGCAAGAAGCCGGCTCCGCCGGAGGAGGGCGAGGCGCCCGGCCGTGCCACAGGTAAGCCCGGCAGCAGGTGCGGGGGGGCGGCCCTGCCCGGCCCCACCGCCGCCGACGTGTTTTTTCCCCCATACTGTGTGTGTGTGTGTTGAGGGGGAGATGCGGCGACGGGTGCATCCCCACACGGACCCGGAGCCCTGACCCGCACCCACCCCCGGAGCCCAGACCCGGACCCGGACTCAGACCCCGGACCCGGACCCGGATCCGGACCCGGACGCGGACCCGGACCTGGCGAGCTCCGCGCTCGGGTGGCGGTGGCCCCGTGGAACAGCGGCGGCGCTGCCCGCAGCCCCCTGCAGCCCCCGCAGCCCCCACAGCCAGTCCGGTCCTCCCTCCAGCCCTCCGGCCGGCTACTAAGCCCTGAGCGTCTCCCGGCCAGCTGTTGCTTTCTTTTGAGGGGTGTGTGTAGAGGGGGGGATATCTCCCATGACAAAATGCATTTTCTCTCCCTTCCTTTCCCCAGAAAGCACTCTAGCTGAGTCGGACAAATGGCAAACTTTCGGGTCAGGTATCTCGTCCTGGGGCTAGGCTTGCAGCTATCTCCTTAGGGACAAGCAGAGAGGACTTTTCTCTCACTTAGCAGCACGTGTTGTTTGTCGTACGCCTCTCTAGTATGAAGTGCAGGGATTTTTGCTGAGGCCTTGCTGAGACCCTCATCACTTGCAGGGGTCCACAGAGGCAGGACTAAGGCTGACCCAGAGGAAGGCTCTCATGCTGCAGCACTCATTGTAGTTACTTGTTATTTCTATCAGCTGAACGTCTCGATCAAGCTCAAGGCTCCTGAATGTTGTACTAACATTCAAGAGCACATGATGCTTTTCCTAGAGAGCTCATGTTATGCCACCTAGTTTATAAGAAAGCCTAGGTGTATGTACACAGAGAGATGTACTTAGCTATTTGCAACAGCAACATATAACTGGTGTTATCGATTAATCTCTTTATTTGTTCAAACACTGTTGTTTGTTGTAATTACTTTCAAAAGAAGTATATGAAAAGTAGAGTCAGTAGAGCCAATCCTCCCTTTTTCTCCTCCCCCCCCAAAAAAAAAAAAAAAAAAAAAAAAAAAGGCAAATAAGCAGAAAGCCTCAGAAGGGTAAAACTCTCCAAACACACCTAAGTTAATTTTGTTTAGTGCATCATGGCCAAATATGATGCTGCTCTAGACTTTAATCATCAGTTCTCAAGGAAGATGAGCATGATTCAGCAGTGGCAGGTATCCCTTCTGGCTAATAATCTATAGAAACCAGCACTGCCCAACACATCCTTTCCTCCTCTCTCCCTCAGAGAGACACATCTCACTTAGCTTCTGCTCAGCAGTAGGTATAAATGAAAGCTTCAAGTCCAGCAGGAGAGGTTTCCCTTGCTAAGCTAAGCTATAGACAGACTCTTCTTTTGACCATCTTATTGTCCCTCTTTCACTCTATTAGGGTTTGTTTATGTGTATAAAGCTTCTAACCAATGTTCACAGTGTGAGCATGGTGAGACTGCTGCTAAAAACTAACTGCCTCTTACAAAATTAAAACCTCTGGCAAACCTACCAGTGACAGCTGGGCAGCCTGAAGTGTTTGGGTTTTTCTGTTTGTTTTGGTGGTTGATGTAGAAAATAAGAGGACAGTGACGTGCCGGAGGAATTGTGACAGGAAAGCTCTGTCTAGGACTTGTGGTAAAGTAGAGGGACCTTTTCTGGCTGCATATGCCCAGAAGGCTCTGTGTCCCAACCCATTCTTGCAGGAGAGCTCTCCTTCTCCTGCTCCAGGGACAGTTTGCTGTCCCCGGCAGAGCAATATTGCATGAGCTGGGGTAGCTGAGATGGTCTCAGGCAGCCAGGACCTGTGTGCAGCACTTGGGAGACTTCAGGTGCCTTGGGCTCAGTGCTCATGTCAATGGGGAAAGAGCTGGGGAAATCAGCTGTGTTCTGGAGGAGGTATTTTTCAAGTAACCCAGCTGCCCTGACTCTAAGCTAGGCAGAGCTTTTGGGGAAGATGAGGATGAGGAGTACTGGAGTGACTGGGTCTGGAAGACCCACACAAGTATGATTAGACTTAAAGTTTTGGTGTCAACATGGACTTAATTCCCAGTCCCTAGCGTGGTGTAATCAGGCCTGCTGTGGAGAGAGTTTTATTTGAAAAGCTAACCAGTAGCAAGTGCATTATTATTGAAGCTTGAGGTGCACCAAGTCAGAGCTCAGATCAAGCAAAGTTCCTAAGGCTTTGCTAAAACACTAGAGGGTTTGTGTCCCTACTAAGCCAAAATACGGCTGTGTTTATATTAGCAAAAGTCAAATTTTCTGGCAATACTTATCTCATTTCTCCAAATGAAGACAGAAAAGCACTTACTTGGAGAAAACGCGYCTGTGCAAAGGTGCCAGTATGTTTTTGCCAGCAAAAAAAGTGTAACGCCCTCATCCATACCTGACATTACTAGTCAAAAGTTTCTTGTGTAGGCAAGAACTGAGCATTCCTCTATCTTATGTAATGAAAATCCCACTCCTTCCAGGATGAGTGCATGTGGCAGGTAATTCACATGTGTAGCCAACCCATGTACAGTGTTTGCAATAATGGGCTCTAACAAGAAGGATCAAATAAGCATGAGACATCACCACACACTTGACTTGCAATCAAGTAATGTCAAGTAGAAAGTGTTGTATTTACAAATTATACATATTATGTTTTTTAAATATGTTTTTGTGTTTGGGGGGAGCTTAGAACAAGAGCTGATACTGTAGAAGAGAAAGAGCAGAAAGACTGGTACCATAACATGCAGCGAGGAAATAGTTTTACATTTCGTGCAATAGGCTTTTGTTCTGTCTGTTCAGGCATGTTAGAGCTTAGGGTAGTGAATGGACTATACATATTGATTAGTGCCACGATAATTGAGGATGTAGTGAAGGCCTCAGTGGGGCCACAATTTCTCCTTTTAGATAATACAGTTTTGCAGCAAGAAATAAAGCACTGTCATATATACTGATCAGTTGGTGTGTTAAGAGTGTAAAGTTGGAGAGGTCACACAGCAGCTTTGCTTTTTAGTTGTCTGCTTTCCTAAACTGAAATATGTTAGCAATCATCATTGTTGTGTTCCTCTCTGTCAGGATTTTACATCTATTCTGGGGCTTACTCCTGTGTGAAAAGTTGCCCTTACACTCAGATAGCAGTTTTAAGAACTGTGCACAAGCATGAAAGTGCTTAGCAGATCTTGAGGTTTTTGTTTAGTGCTTGCTGGTTATTGCTTCTCTCAGCTTAGTTTGATGGGCTTTGACTGTCAAAGTAATTCACATATCCTTTCGGTCCTGAGTCTGAAAGCACTGTTTTACTGGTAATTTGTCCTCTATTTCAGAGTCAACTTTATAATTTTTTAAAAATTGCTTGGGAACTTTTCTATCTTCTCTTAAAAGTATTCCTGCAAACTCCAGAATACATGTTAGAGAATAAAGATAATTAGAGCATTATTAAAAGAAAAATCTTAGCAGGTTTGGCCTGTTCTGCTTAACTGCATACTGACAACATAAGAAAGTGTCATGTTTTTCACTGCCAGGGGATATTAGGGCTCAGTAGCAACAGTTCGGGGAGGACCATGCTGTTGTGGTTTATTTGTCCTAAAACTGGGCAGAAGAACCCCCMCACACACGCGCACACACACACACATGCACATACACTTCAGGAGATCTTGAACAGATCAATTCTATGTGGTTTGGTTAAAGTCCAGAGTGATTTTGTATTCCTTCATCTGGGCACTCTGGACCATGATAAATACAGAGGGCAGCAAACTCTGTAGAGAGTATTATGAATTGACAGAAGCTTACAGCTTTTCTCCCAGTGATTTCAWTGACCTGCTATGCCAATCGGATGTGCAGGGGGCTGAGCTATCCTGCCAGCTGGGCCTCCTGGGGCACTGTCGGCATGCCTAGGACACCCCACATGGGCAGATGGACCTAACACTGGAGGCTGAGGCGCTGGAGAGAGCATTGTCTCCAAACCTGCCCTGCACAGAGTGATCCTGTGTGATCCTGACCCTGGGTGCTGTTGCAGCTAGGGCTGGGAGGCAGAGATTGAGCCCCCTGTGTCAGTCCTTGAACATTGCCCTCAGTCAGATCTTGGGATTATGCCCCATGTGATGGGGCCAGTGAAGTAAGAGAAAGGAGTCAGTTTGGGAAAAATCTCACTGTGAAAAAGCAGTGTTTTGGTAAATAAGATGGTRCACTGGTACATTGGCTGCCCAGCCCCTTGGTCAAGTGTTTGCAAATATCTTGGGGAAGGTGAATTTTCAGACAGTCTCTCCTTCACAGAGAAGATGAGGGAGAGGCTGCTGAGCTTGAAAGGATGAAGTATGAGAAGGCATGAGGTACTTCTGAGAAAAAAGCCTTGGTAGGATGCAAAGACTGGCTGTGCTGTCAGAAAAGAGGTTTCTGTGGATGTGGGTTGTGTCAGCTACTCTGTAATTCAGTAACGATGGTAGGATGGTAGGATGAGCAAGGCTCTGTGACAGTCTGGCCAAAAAAAAAAAAAAAAAAAGAAGAAGCAAAAAGAAAAAAAATGTGACAGGATTGGGGGAAGAGCAGCAAAGGTGGGACCCCAGTCATCATTTCTGTCAGCACTGTTCTGAACAGGTTTTAGGGTCATACGTCTACATTTGCAGAGCCCAGGGAAGGGATATTGAAATCATTAACATAGATGATAACAAGTACATCCAAAAGAAACTTTATTTAGAATTAGATGAAAGGCCAGAGCTTTGAGACTGCATGGCAGAAGAAAAAGCACAATATTCAGATGAGATGAGTTGGCTGCACATCACCTTTGACTTCATCTGAGTAGCAGACTTGTCTAATGAAGAAAGAAATGGTGTTGACCATTTTAAAGACTAAGGGTTAATTAAGGGCTTGTTGAGGAGGATTGAGTGCTCAGTCTGGGGCTCACAAAGTTTGAATTGAGACTCAACATTAATAAAAAGAGGTCAGAAGGCAGATAAAGATTTTAGCACAAATTGAAAGAGAGAGCCATGGAGGTGGCAATGGAAGCTGTGATTTCTGGGAAGAGTCATCCATTTCTGGAGAAAAATCACTGTTTAGAAGAAGTAACAACTTGTGGTGTGTTCAAGCCAAAATATTCATGTGCTGCCAGTATGCCTGTACATTTTTCTGGAAGGAAAGTAAAGCCTCTCCACCTGTCTGCAATACGTGAACGCTCCAAACATTCCACACAATCTTCAGAGCAATTTTGAGAATGAATCTTTTAAAAAGCATGCGAGTGTGTTCATGTTTTCTGAATAAATGAGATTAGTCACTATTCAACCTTTTTTGACTTAACACTACAAGTACTACTTGACTGTAACCATGGGAATGCAAATAAAGTTGTGTGGACATACCAGTACAGTTGTCCAGTAAATGCTGCACATGTAATAGAAAGACATTCCCCCCCACCACCACCATCTTCCAGAAGCTGTTCTGAACTTTGTGCAAATATTGATAGCTGGGGAAGGCTGATCTGATTTTCTRCCTTGGGTATAGAAATACCAAGATCTTCTGAGCTAGGCAAAGATTTTAAAAACATTAATGTCTGGCAAAGCTTATGAACTGACACTCAAATCTAAGTTGGTCTGTGCAGTTGTGGGTTTGTCTTCTTCAAGCTTCTGGAAAGGCACTAGCAGAACAAGAAAAAATAGCTTGAGTGAAACAATTTGAAGCAGTTCTTTAAAAAGAAGAAGAAAAAGAAAAAAGATTTTTTTACAGGTTTGACTTTTCCAAAGGCTTCAACATKCAGTATCTGAGGCAGTTCACTTTTCAGCTCTTGTACAAAATCAAAGTTACTGGCTTTTCAAGAGCACATTTTTGCTGCTGGTTTCACAAAGACCTAGCTACCAGTCACAGAGGAGCTGCTGAGCATCTTCAAAAATGAGTTATACTTTAGGCATCTAAGTGGCAATCTGTTCCTCTGAAAGTAAGGAGAGCTAAGTACTAAACTGGAGAAAGTTTTCTTGCAAKCACCTCCCCCCACCACCCCTCCTCCCCTTAATCTGTCCCTAAGCATCTGATAGCCTTTTGAGGCAGGTACTTATAACCCAAGAGCAAAACAGTGAAGAACAATCATGTCGCAAAGTGTCAGAAGTTCTGGAAATGCTATGAATTCTTACCAAATCAGTGTTTTGTTAACATTCCAAAAGTAACAAGAGTGAATGTGGCTTTAACAGTACTGATAGTTTATCATGTTCCGTTATGATACAAGAAAACAAACCAAGTGTCAATATTTCGTGTGAGTCATTCTAGCTGTACAAAGAACTGCCTGAATGTGCTTTAAGTGTTTGAGTTAACCCTAAGTTACTGCCTCGAATGTACTGAGGATATGACCCAGGTGGGAGGGAGAGTTTATTCCAGCCTGAGTAAATTTACAGGGAAGGGTCTGCATGGGAAGAATTACATTGTCAGGTCTGCATGCAACGAGCAACGGGAGCAGAGCTGAGGCGAAACTTACCTTGRGTGTTTTATTGCAGCTTGCAATGCTTTAACGTGCGATGCTAGAGAGGCACCTGGGGAAACGCGGCTATAAAAATGACGGTAAATAGTGATAGTGGGAAAAAAGGAGAAAAGGGTGGGGGGAAAAAAAAAAAAAAAAAAAAAAGGCTTTGCTCCGGTGAGCTGAAGCGAAAGGATGAGTGGCCGGTGCCGCCGGGGAAGAGCCCCGCGGTGCCGCTGCCGCTGCCGCCGATGGCCGCGAGAGGGTGCGCGGGGCGCGCCGCGGGCCGCTCCCGCGGTGCCGCCGCCCCGGGACCCCGGACCCCGGGAACCCGGGCTGCTCCCGCCCTGGCCGCCCCCCGGCCCGCTCCTCTCGCTTCCCTGTCCCGGCAGTGCGGAGCTCCAGGCTGAGCCATGCAGGAGTTACAAGAGTTCTGAGTTGTTTTTTCTTTTTTCCTGTTCATATTCGAAGTCTATTCATGAACATGCTTTTCTCTTCCATTTCTTCCTGCTTTCCTTCCTCCTTTCCCTCCTGCCTTCCTTTCTCCTTTCTTTCCTCTGATTCCTTCTTTTCTCTTTTACATTCCTCCCTGCCTTTCTTCACTCCCTGCTTCCCATTCTTCCCTCCCTTGTTCCCTTAATTTTTTCCACTCTCTCTTGTWTTCTCCTTTCCTCAGACCCTTCTTCCTTTCCATCYATCCATCCTTCCATCCCTTCTTCCTTCCTCCCTCTATCTGTCCTTTTCTTCCTTCCTCCTTTCTTCCTTTCCTTCTACTTTYCTTCCATCCTCCCCAGCATTTCTCCTTTCCTTGTTTCCATCCATCTGTCCTTCCCTCTGTCCTTCCCTCTGCCCTTCCTATTTTCTTTGTTCCATTAACAGAGAAAAACAATAAAGGGAAAGTAAAACCAGAGATTTTATAAGGGACAAACAGGGAACTTTAGTATAATACCCCGTCTGGAGTACCTGCTGTCCTTCTTGTGTCTGTTTTCTCATTTCTGCACAYGTAATTTCTCTGGAAGCATAAGATCTGGGAAGAAATCAACCATGTTATGTAGGTTGCTCGTTGTGGGCTGTTTGACTCCCCCTATCTCTGACAGGGAGTCCATAGGCTTCAGAGGTCAGGGGTTGAGAGAGTGACATCATCCAACCCTATGTTTTGGCTGGTGAGATGTTAATCTAGTTGTGATAGTTAGTCCAGGCATCTTTCCTCATTCCCTCTGTGCATCTGTTTCTCAGGTTTTACGAGCTGATCATCCCTTCCACCTCTGTAAGCAGGGGGAATCCAGGTCAGGCCATTCGGGGCTTGGCATTCACAGCTCGTACTCAGRTTGAGCCTTGCTCCATGGCTTTTTCCAGTGTTAACAGCTTTCATCTCACTCTGAGTTAACTGCATGCCGTGTCCTATGGCTAATAGTTAATCCCTTTGAAGACAGTTAAAGGAGCATGAATGCATATCTGAGATGATATAAATAAAGTCTTGGTAACATCCAGTTGCAGAGGTGATTGATAAGGGTTGTTCCCACTACAGGGGCTGCCAGAAGTGTTAACATTTTAAATCCAGTATAGGGAGATTGTCTGTGTGCATATGTGCACATGTGTATGATGTTTTATCAGGATCATTGGCTTCTATAGTAACAGACTCTAATTTTCCTTTGGAGAAATATGCTGGACTTTAAAAAGGGAAAAGAAAGGACTGTTCTGTCAAATCTATATTGCATCCGTATGTGAAACAGCACCTGTATATGAAAACTATGTGTATATGAAAACTGCTTTGAGTTATTGCATTATGCTCGGAAAGAAGGCCAGGAAAGAAAATAGAACCAGTAATTCTGTGAGTGTTTTTTTGCATGTAGCCTTGAATTGGACCAAATGCACAGATGTTATTTGTGCCATGGAAGTGCTTCAAGATCTACCTAAAATCTGTTATCCTTCAAAGTGCCCGCTGTGGAACAAGCTAAGCTGAAGAGCAAGCCTCTAATGCCAAGGAGGCTGCAATCTACATGTCCCATATCAAAGTCAGATGATGAAAAAGTGCACAGAGCTTTGTCTGGATAAGTTAGCTAGGAAAGGTGAACATAAAACATGAAAGCTGCTAGCTGGACTTTTTGGAAAGAGTAGACTGGCAGTACAGAGGTATAAAGCATACTAAAATGCATATTCTCCAGAGGAGCTCTAGAGAATGAATGGAACTGCTAGCCCACAGATCAGATTAGATAAAAGGCACTGATTTTGAAAGTGAGAGTAATTATGTATAGGGCTTGTCTGGGCCTGTAGAGGATTTCCTGTCGCTCACAGCCTGGGAGGCAAGGATTGGTATCTTTTTTGAAAGCTATTCTATAGCTCAACCAGAAGATATGGAATGAATGCAGAAGTTACTGGGTGAGGTTTTTTGTGTGTGTTTGGCTTCTAGGCCAACCTCCTGCACAATTTATTGACAGACTTAGTTTTCTAGGTTCCAGCTGTCCTGGCCTCCTCTTCCCCCCCCCCCTTCCTCCCCCCCCCCTTCTTTTTCTGTTGATAGATTTGGACTTAAAACTGATTCTTCTCTTCAGTATGATGTGGGTGGCACATCTGAGAAGGTGCTGCAAGTGTGCAACAGGCTAAGTGCAAATGCTGGATGAAAAAATGAGCTGTAAACATAAGTGAAACTGATGCTAGAATTTTTCCTCGCTGTGAAGGGCTAGCAAGATCAGAAACAGGAAAACTATTTCAGATTAACTATCTAAAAAAAATGGGGGGGGGGAATTAAAGTGAAGGAGGTGGAAGATAGAGTGAAGTGAAGATAGATAAGTGTTCTTTCATCTCAGGTGCACTCTTACAATATTTGGCATTGCTATTCCTCGATTACTTTTCCTGCCTGTGGGTGAAACTGTCTATCACCTTGCTCCAGCCTCTTTGCAGGCTGAGAGCCCATCCAATCACAAAATGGTCAGTACTCAACTCTAGCCACAAAGTTTCTCTTGAGGTTCATGCTAGCCCCACAAATCCCAGGTCCCGCTCTTCTTGGCTACAGGTGTCCTCTTCCCATCCTCAAAATGCTGCCTGCCTCCTTCCTTTTCTAGCTCATTCCTGACCAGCAGAGGCTGTTGCCCGTAACCAGATTGCCTCCAGTTTACTGGCACAATGTGTGACATGAACCAGTTCTCCAGCTGCAGTGTGAGTTGTACTTAACAGCAGGATGTCGGCAGGCCTTAGTGTAATGAGCGTGTTATCTTCACAAGACAGAGCAATGGAGAGTGTATAATTTCTGAGAGCTATTGAGAAGGGAATGGCCTAATGCAGACATTTTATTTAAAAGGCATGGAAATGATTGCATTACTGCTGCCAGTGGCATTCTCACTTCCTCCTGAGAGGAGGTGCTGAAGAGAGGTTCCCATGGGTGTGTAAGGCTGCTGAAGATGGCTCAGTCCAGGGTGGGTTTTAACAGCATCTCATGGCTCACTCTGGAATTCAGTGGCTTCCCTTCAAGTTTGCTTCATGTGCAAGTGTCATCAAAACTGAAGTAGGCTGCCAGTTTGGATATCTCTTTTCCTCCCCAGAATCTGCAATTTTGATTCTACAGTGTGTGTTTCCTTCTAATTTCCACAAAAGTTAGACTCTCCTCCTGCAATGAATAGTCCGGAGTACTAACTGCCATAGCAAACTTGGCTGAAGATAGTCCCAGGTCAATTAAATCTAGTGCCCTACATTGTGGCAGGAAAACAACACGTAGATTAGATGAAATGGCAAGAGGAGATCTTGCCTGCATATTGGAAGATTTTGCTTTGCAAGCGCTTTGAATACTTCCATATGAAGAAAGCATTTCGGGGCCTCTTCTGCTATTTCCCTGTGTGGAGTCTCTGCATGCCTAACCAAGATGCTTCTCAGAGCTGGGAATGACAAACCATTCATTTTGCACCAAAGCCTGCTTTGAAAGGGAGGCAGTTTTGTCACTCACTAAAATCTGGGTTTAGTGACTGCGTTCTGGTCGCTTTGGGCTGTCCAGAAGYAGCCAGTTCTCAGTGTTACCATCTATCTATGAGCTCTGAAAAAGTCTGGTTGGAGGGCATCTTTCCTCCTAGAAGCAACAAAAAGTAGATAGTAACACCAGATTACTTCAATGTAGGCAGCTTTCGTTAGCTGTTTCCCAGGCACCTGCATGCACCGTGGCAGGAAAAAAAACAAAAATTGCGGCTGGTCATTTGAGGYAAACCCCCAGAAGAAGAGGAACATCCATTAGAGTTTGATTTGGGAGGAAGAAACACATGCATGACAAACATTGGGTGCCAGCTTTAGCAAAACCACTTGAAGAAATGTGCATGGTCCTTATTTCATAGTCAGAAGAGTGGGTCCAACCGTCTCCATGCTGTTAATGCCCAGAGGTCCAACCTCTGGGGCTGGTGGGTCTGTGTATCTCTCAGTCCTGTGCACTGCTTGGTCCTGCACGAAACCTTATCTCCCAACTTACTTACAGACAAAAGTTCAGGAAACTCCTTAAACTTCTCTGGGATTGTTTACAGACTTCAACTTAAGGATTCATTTAGGTACTTTGAAAAATGCAACTAATGGGGGCTGTGTATGAAGTGAAGATTTTATGCTTACATTGACATTTCCTCTCAGGCTACATGGATGACCTATAGTTTTTAAACTGTGAGCAGGCCCTCCCAAGTGTCTCTTGGCTAGTTCTAAAAGAGAGCAAGTGTATAGGAAAAAATGCAATTAATGACATTTCAAGTGATTTAAACTGAAAATAACAAATGGTCTTCACAAAATTGCAAACAACTTCCATCCTGCAAGCACGGTATTGAAAGAAGTTGACATCATGCACTGTTTCATGCCTGCTGGACTAGAGATGATACAGACTGAATATTGAATGAGAAAAATAAATACTGAGTGTTWACTGCTGAGGTTACTGTTTAACTCAGTTGACCAGTGAAATCAGGTGGTTCTACATCTTCAGGTGTTTCGGCATCTTTTTCATCTTATTCTCTTTGCCTCAGCAAAGTTGCAGACATTTTTTTTCTACCTTGACGTATTCAGCTTTTGTAAAGAGAAAGCAAAAATGTTTCCTCTATCTGGAGTTATACTAGAACAAGGTTATAGCAAACACACATGCAAACTTGTGCACACAAGCACTTTCTGTCACAACTGCAGCAAGAGGGGAGGGGAGTTAATTTTTAAGTGTTCAAGCCTTGCTAGAGTTGTATAATATCAGAGAATTCCTTCAGTGGGGAAATACCAAGAAAAGTAAAGACTCATTTTTAATCCATTTTTAATTTTTGGTTTCGTAGAAGTGCTGGAGCCCCAGGACCGACCTCCTCAGGGAGTGGTCGTGTGAAATGTGCCAACAGCTGGATGGCACAAATTTGGAAAGCACTGCTGTCCATAAAGAACAGAACTGAATGCTGCTTTGAGAAAGCAGTGCATTTTCCAAAATAATCCTTTTATTTCCATCTTAATGTTTAAGAGAGAAAAAAAAATGTGTATTCTTTAGATAGAGTTGAGAAGTCAGCTCTTTACAGAAAAGCAGAAATCTCCCCACGACAAATCACAGCAGGGAAGTGTTGAAATGTTTTAGAATCGCAAATTCCCTTTGATTTTTTTTTTTTTTTAACTACAGTTGATTCAGAACTCCCCTGACAAATTAAAGGAATATCAGGCAGCCTCAGGACTGCCTTACTTCATGGCGCGTTTCGTGAATTTTCTCACTCTCAGTTTCATGGCAAAAGCTGGGCTATTTCTGATCAATCTCAARGAACTCAAGAACAAAATAAGAGCTATGACACACTTTGATGTTATGGGATAAGCAACAACTTGAGGTATTAAGAACTGGAATTTGTTTGCTTGGCTGTTTCCATTCATAAAACCACAGCAATTGCTAGCTCTGTAACAAGGGAGCAGGTAAAATCAAAACAAAAAAGCCAATGCAGGATTATACCGATGGTGTGTGTGGGCCGGAGACTCATGTGTCTGGGAACATTGCATGAGGGTGGCCTGCTCTGCTCTTGTGAGGAGCTTCCCTTCACCTGCTCCCTCTCCCAGGCCCAGGCCCCTTCGCAGGAGGCATCTGGGCCTCYTCATCCACCCCCAAGTCCAGCCCAGAGAGGTAAGAGTGGCCTGTCCATTTGTGTTTCAGCACACAGGTCCACAAGCATCTAACCAAACCCACCAGTAATTGTTTGCTCATTGGCTCACCAACCTGGAGGACCTCATCATAGCCAGATGTATCACAGTTAGCTTTTCCTCCCACTTTTTTTTCCCCAGTCACCTACTGTCAGTTGSTGCTAGAGGTAGCATCCCAGGTTAGGCAAGTTTTCAGTCTGACCAGGGACACCATTTTTATGGGTAGTGAAACTTTCATGAGGATGGAGGGAAACATGGGTATGCAGGCCTGTCTGACATGGGAAAGCATGGGGTGTGGAGGATTTTTCGAGCAGGAGTGGAGCACAGACACTTGACAAGGAATGAATGCATCGGCAACTGAGGGAGTCCTTCCTTACGCAGCTGCCCATTTCTCATGTTCTCAGTGCTCTGCTGCATCCCTTTTCTCAGCACCACCATTCACATTTCAAGCGAACTCTCTTGCCTGGAGTATGCTGTATATAATGTTTCTAAGGAGGAATGTGGGGGTGGAAAGACCACATGAGGTCATAAAGTTTTTGTGGAGTTGCAATTTGATCCAAAAAGTGAATTACCAGGTGCTTCTTCAGAGAGGGATTGGAGGTTATATTTAAATACCTCATTTAGGAAGGCATTTTACACCAGGAGAGAATCAATTCCATTTATTCTYTAAATGTACATTTGTTTTACCATAGCATAATTCCAGGGCAATGTTTCAATTGATCAGTGGAT
Source organism: Rhea americana (assembly GCF_003343005.1). Taxonomy (NCBI): domain Eukaryota; kingdom Metazoa; phylum Chordata; class Aves; order Rheiformes; family Rheidae; genus Rhea; species Rhea americana. The sequence goes on along the minus strand of NW_028185206.1, from coordinate 1,878,519 downwards.
TGAACTGACAAATTTTTTTAAAAAAAAACACACAGGCTACATATCATTATCCCTAATAGAGGATTTTACTGGGCTATGGAGTAATAAAACCTTAAAAAGGCAATACCCGTTGGATGTTTATTTTCAGAAATTTCCTTCTCTCCTTTAGCTTGCAGGGAAGGGCAGGAATGGGGGTGCTGTCACCATACGCAATCAGCACGTGATCTCAGTGCTCCAGGACCAGGGTGTACACAGCACACATCAGTCAGTCAGTATGCTTTAATCAAGCAGCTTTGATAGTACTCTGCAAATGAATATACTGCTGCTAAAATGGCTCTTAGCTCAGTTACCTCTGGGGGAGGCTTCTTGTAACAGAGGATTTGTAGACAAGATGTTACGCTTCTGTGAGTTGTAAAGCAGGGTTGAGGCTGGTCATGACTTGGCTGGGAGACCACTAAGTTTGTTCCTGATTCACATGTAGACAGGGTTACTGGAAACACAGACTATATTTTCTTTCTGCAATTTTACTGAATGACAGAGCTGRGCATTGCTCTTCTGCCCACTTCTTCAGATGTTCGATGGGAACAACCTGCTGTAACTACACTGCTTAAGCATGCTTGCAAGGCAAGAGCCTGCAGCCAGTGGCCTGCTTCTGCAGGGAGACTTAGAAAGCTCATCCCCATGAGCTTTTAAAGTGTGTTCATTAAGCCATACTAGGTCACCAATTGGATATTCTTATCTAGCCCTAAAGTAGCCAGACTTAGGTCTCTGTTTCTCAAGGTGAGTGCCTCCATTGTAGTTTAACTTAAGCAGTTCAGACTCGCAGTTGTATTTAGTTCAATCAAAGTTTGCAGCCCAGCCTCATGCTAACAGCCCTAAAATGCCCCTTCCTTGCTGCTTAGGCTGGGCTAAGACTCTAGCCGCAGCTGAGACTTCAAGAGAGAAAAAGGAAGTCCAGGGCCATAGTGCTCCTGCATCATGAGGCTTTAATAGGGGTGGGGAGAGGTCGGCCTGGGAGCATGTTTGGGAGAGGGGACAAGCGATGGAAAAGTGCACATATATATAGGTGGAAGGTAATGGTGGAGCCAGATAGGAAGCTGTGGGAGAAGATCTATAATGAGGAGATGTTCTTGATGGAGAGCAAGGAGAGGAGGAGTAGAGAACATGAGCAGAGAGCTCAGGAGCCAGGCATGGCTGGGAGATGACTGGGAGAGGGGCAGTCACACTGGGCTCAGTGCAGGCTGACTGAAGATGYGACAAGAGGAAAAACCACGGCACACCACAGCATTATGATTGTGGGTTGAGTGAGATAGAGAAGGAAGGAGGCCTTGGGGGTGGAGGCTGAAGGCGGCTAATGTGGGGGACTTTGTGCAGCCCTTCCTTCTCCCAGGTATGCAGTCAAAATGATTTCACCAGTTGTCCTCAAGGTCTTTCCCCTTACCTGCCTCACCACACGCAGGTACCAGGGCAACCCAAGCCCTCAACCAGCTGCTGGAGGATGGTAGCTGTAGGATAGCAATAATGAGTATTGACGGAGGGAAGGGAAAGGAGAGCAGCTGCGGAGCAGGGGGAGCTTGCCTGAGTGCAGTAATCGTGTTTGGCAGGTCAAGGGTGAACTGTGGCCGGTGGGATTTCAGCAATGCCCAAGGCTAGCAAAGTGGTGTTATAATAAACCCCAGATGTTTCCGCTATTTACAATGCATATATTATGTTCAAACCTGCAAATGCATCCTAGGATCTGATGGGTAGGGAAATTGTTATTAGCAGTTTGGAAATGACTTGTCAGTAACGAATCTGTTCCCCTTAGATATTAGTTGTTGCGTGTTTAAAACATAAATCTTCTTAGCAGAGACCCTCAAGAACAACTTTTCTCTTTTCTTTTTTTTTTCTCCCCCCCCCCCCAAATTAGTGGTTCCTTTTGACTTCATGAGAAACTTGCACCGTGCTCCTTGACAGCTTTTTGGGAGAGATGAACGTGGGTACTGCAGATCCTGGGAGCTGTGCTCGCAGCCTGTGTGGGAGAGGGGAGAGATGCTGCTGTCAGGCATGGGGGAATGAGGCAGTCACAGGTGCACAGAAAGCACCATTTAATTTTCCCAGTCTAATTGTTTCAGAGCTTGGAGTCAGAAACCTTGTGGGATGTCATGGGCCACAGCAGAACCATGACAGCTTTGAATAAGCGATTAAGGGGGGATTTAGTTGGTTGGACTTTTATGTCAAATCAAAGACTTGTCTACAAGAGTAAATTAGTTAACTAAATTGCGAATTTACAGCTCGATGGTTGCTCTGCACAAACCCTGCAGGTGCTCACAGTTACAGCTGGTCCAGACAGGGCACTCTGAATATTAAGTTTAAAGTGGTTTAACCGAACTGTGGAAAATGCTGAGGTGGACATTGCTGTGAAGGGTTGAAGAGTTGTGAGTGAACTTCTGCCGAATCTGCTTTGGGAACAAGTAAAACCAAAGCAAACCAAAGCCACCTGAATCCTGCATGGACTCACTCACACTGATGTTTAATTTGATTTAACTATTACAGGTGAAATGTACATCTTCATTGAATTCYAACTGATTTTTCCTCCCCATGTCCCCTATCTGCCACAGTCCCTATAGATCACCCCGTAGCTTGCACTGTGAAGCAACCACACCATTGCTTGAATGGCAGCAGTACGAGGGGACTTGTGTGGAGTTCCCTGCACCTGGATGTATGGAGACCAGACATTGGTGTCGGATGTGGAAGAGAAATGCCTTAAAAAGCCAGGCTCTGTGGAAACACTGGTGAAGGTCAGGCTGCCATTTGCAAGGAAAATTGCTAAAAATGGAGTCCTAACCTGGAGGCACCAGTCTAATCAAAAAGATCCTTTTGCCAGGGGTCCCTGGGGCATGAGTGAGTGCTGAGTAGTCACATTACACTGCACTTGTCGGGTCTGGTATGTCTTTGGGTCTGGGTACAAGGAAACCTGGGAGTGCTGGGAGCTAGCTGTGCTGGTCTTGACAGTCCCTTCTTCCTTGTTCTCTGTGTTTATCCTATACCCTTCCTGTGCAGCAATTCAATCACAAGTCTATTGTGGTTTCTACTAGGAAAGATATCTTTTTTTCTTCTTCTTTCTTTTTTTTTTCCTCTTGGGCTTTATTGTCCTCCCACACCCAGTGTGCCTTCCCTATAGAGATTTTCTTGTGCTTGAGCCTCCATGGACAGCTCCCTGTCTGGCGATTCCAGTTTTACAGTATTTCAYATCATAAAAAGGGTCATGGTTCAAGTGTTCGGCTGGACTGCGCGCTCTCTGTAGTCCTTGCTGTTCGCTCGGACACGTCCGCATCCGGGAAGGACCACTGCTTTGTGCGGTTCTAATGCGATGCTGCCCACYTCAGTTGAGGGTACAGGAGGCCACCCCAGCTAGTGTGGATTCAGTGCCTGTGGTGACTTAATGCCCAGGATGACTTGTGAGAGCCCATCCCATCCTATGCACTAGTTTCTCCATGTGGGAAGCCCAAAGTGTAGAGATTTCACTTGTTTGAGATCATTCTGGAATGCTAGACTTGAGAGAGAGATTTTTGTGTTTTTTCAGTTATTTCAATTTGACAATCAGTTTATTCAAAGTTAAGTTGCTGAACACAAGTTAAAAGAGCAGAAAACTACTTTTCCCTCTCCAAATCTATGCATAAAAATGAGGTACTTCCCCTTCTTTAAGGACATGGTGACCAGAAGTAGTTCATGAATCACATTTAATACTTCTCTGTTTAGCAAGCTTGTTGATTCTGAATTCAAAACATGTTTTAATAAACTTTCTGCTTCACTCCACTCCCCATAAGTCTGGCAGATTCAATTAATATAAGACATCTCAAAATTCTTTTTTACTATGTTTTAATCTCCATCCATCTGTAATTTAAGTGGAGTCACAGGCAAAAAAAAAAAAAAAAAAAAAAAAAAGGTCAGCTAAGAAATATGTCAGATAATACACTATTTTCCAGCATAAAACAATCTAAGAATTTATTGCCTGGCTACATTTATATTCAGTTATACAGGTGATTAAACAAATAGAGGGGAAAGATAGTGTATCCTTAGTGCTTGGAAAACAGAATTATCAAATTGAGAAGATGGGATATACCTAAGAAACCAATGTCAATACCTATTTAGGAACCAATGAGAATCTTTTCCATTTTGTCTTTTTAGAAAAATAACAGAGTAAAGAAAGAAAAAGTTGATTAAAACCTGTTGTTTAGATCAGTGCTTCCTCTGATGATTTAAATTATGTTTGAGTTTGGTGAAGCAAGCCTGGGGAATTAGCAGCTGTCAAACATCTAACAACTATCAACACAAWTCCTCTCATGAGGATTTAAAATACTGAAAAATAACAAAAAAAGTCACATTCTTTTCTCTACTCAGAAAAATTGGGATCGAGAGACTAGGGGGAAGGGAGCATCTGATCCTGGAGCTTTTTGTCTTTCTTAGCATGGAAATTTGGGCTTTCAGAGATTGTGCGCCAGGTCTAGTGTGCACATTCAGTAAATCTCAGATGCTTCTGTGAAAGCTCACAGATGGATGGAGGTACCAGACACTGCCAGGGGAGGTCATCACTTTGTTATTATTTTGCTGGATTTAGACCTCCTCTGTACACTGGCAACTCGTGTCAGAGCTACCCATGAGAAAGGCTTTCAGGCCCTTTCGCACCTCCCTGAACATGTACGGTGTGCTCACTTCTCTCACCTTTAACAAAGAGCTTGAGTATTCTTTGGCTACAAGGAAAAACATATACTGATATTTATTTATACTGATATTAAATTTTATTTAATCCTTAGTATGTTCATGCACCACYGTATATTCAGGAATAAGAGGAAATAAAAATGCTCTACAAAATGAAAAACAGTCCTGGAAATAACAAATTCCAAAGTATGTCTTAAATTGTTGCCAGCATAATAATAGGTGATAAAAATCAAATAGGCATTCAGTATAACAATATTGGCTTTTTTAATTATTAGTTGTCTCAACTATACTGGATTTTATGACATCTCTCATGTATATAACAGTATGYGTACTCACAGTAACAGTCGGTCTATTTTTTACAGAACATTTTTCTGGCTAGATTTTCTCGATTTCCCTTAGCAGTAATGGCTTCCTACATAAAATTCCCTTTGCAGCCAGAAGGGGGACTCAGGATATTAAATTTCAGCAGAGGCAGTGAAATCATCCTTTACATTTCTTCTGACCATGCCTTTCTGATGCTCTTGCGGCCCATTCTTGGCTTCCTCCATCAATCTTTCATGGCTTTCATTCGCATAGCTGTCRTTATTATGTACTTATCAATGTAACAAATTTTTGAAAAGGAAGTACTGCCAAGCTAGGACATATGGCTGGAATGAAGTTCCAGTCCATCAGGAAGAGGCTTTAATATGGCTTTTTTCTCTGTGTATTTATCACAGGAGTTGTCAACCCCTATCAGACCAGGCCTAGCCACAGTTACGTCCTCTCCCCAGCAATCGGGTAGGGGAGATCATCCCAGACTGAGTTAACATAGGAACATTTTGGAAACTGGGACTCCTTATCACTTGGGAGTATTGTGAGACCAAGGGAGAGTCATTGGTCTGTGGGRTGAGCTTAAGACCACCATGCACAAGCATTAGAAAAAAGAGTAAGTGGGCATCCCTCAGCAAAGATACTCATATTATTTCATGGTAGTGGCAGGAGTAAAATCATCTGGTAGAGAAAAGCCAGATGCWACATCACTTTAGATAAAGAGCAGACTCATCTTGTTGCTTATCCCTASGATGTAAATCATGTCTGCAGCTGGGCTTCCTATAAAAGAGTAGAGTCTGCTGTGCTCATGCCATCTCGCAGGAATGTATGTTATAGCAGGCTTGATATACCTGCTAGTTCTGCTGGAGGAGCTCCACAACAGTTTCCGCCGTAACCCCTGTTTCCTGAGCCCTTTTCAGATCAGGCTTTTATRTTCGTTTGTTCTCTTCATGGAATATGGGTTTCTTTCTCACGTCTTCTAGAAAGCCTGGACAGAARAGACTCCTGGCAACCCTTATGGGTTCAGCATGGTTAGGGAGAAAGTAACGCATTTGCCCTGTTAGGTGGCAGCCACACTGCTCAGTGAAAACTCCGACAGAAAGTGGACATGATATCATCTCTGGGTGATAATGAGATTTTGTTTGATTTATGAAAAATGACTTTTTCTTGAAGGAGTACTGAAAGAAAGAAAAAAAGTGGTGACACTTAGAACCTTTGGCTTTCTGTCAGGGAGCTGTTYCAAGGCAGTCTGGCTTGAGATTTTGGCTCTGTTGGGAAAACAAAGAGATGTAGTCTCAAACCTTGCAGTTCAGCAATCCAAAAACAAATTGAGCTACTTTGAGCTCTCAGTGGGGCTCTACAGGAGAAACAACCTTGCTGCAGATAAGCGTGTAGTGGTACAATTAATGCTCTTCAGTAATTTATCAGCAGCAGAAAAGCACATTTTATGCAAGCTGCCATGTGTATGCTATCCAGGTGATTCATGATTGAAGTTGRTGCCCTGGCTGGGAATCGAAGGAAGTAGAAGAATTTCCTGTTGCAGAAATAGCAGTAAATTGAAACTTTTGTTTGTAGTGACATGGAAGAGAGAGCCCACAGGAGATGATATGCGAAAATCTCCAGTYCAGGAGTAACAAAATAAAGTTATTGCCCATAATGCAAGTATCAATTGACAACGAAGCAATAAAGAGAGTAGGTAAAGGTTGGGAACACAGGTCCGGCTAGCCCTTTTGTGCAGATGTTTAGAATCACATTAACGTCTTTGTAACTTGAATGATGGCCACATACTTACATGTACRAGTGATAACACACAAAGTTGCTGTCATTAAAGTCAAATTTCTTGAATCAAATCAATTGAGGTAGAGAGAGCATTGCCTCTAGCAGGACCTGTTAGGACTAATTTAATCCAGAAGTTTATTGATTCGACTTAATTTGTTAAGGAATTTATTTTATTATGCACTTAATCATAAATCAGCTTTAAATCATTTAAGTGTGTTCACACTGAGGCTTTCCATTGATTTAAATAAAATTGATTTATACTTTATTTAGAATTCTGGAAATTTGGAGATAGAAAAGGTCTGCACTTTATTTTTGCCTCTTATAAAGATTGTAGCACATTTCCTAGTCTTCTAGGGTGAAAAGCCGGCTGCATCAAATCAATGACAAAGCATTTTGCTTTCACAGGGCCAGAATTTTGCCTTAGCACTGTGCTGGACCTTCAGTTCTTATTGTAACAAATAAAGCCCTAGATATTTGCACACTTCATATAGTCAATTTTCAGGCTGTGACTTCACCCAAAAACTGTGACACACAAAAAGCATTTCTAAGTTAGGAAAAAAAAATAGGAGAATTCTACTTATTTTACCACATCTTTATTCTTTTAGCTGTTAGTCATGTATGTATGTATGTTAGTCATGATATTCTTCTGTTAATGGAGGCTCTATAGTAGGGCATAAGATTTGGAAAATTTTGCACATTACTTACTAAGATTGATAATTTTGAGTGAGTTTAGAAGGTCTGTGTGTAGCTCCTATGTATCATCTTCATACAACTAAAAGCCATAATTCCTTCCTAACAAAAYATACCGGTGGCCATGTTTTACAGGGAAGAGATACTTAAGATTTTAAATAATTACTTGCTGTTAGGATTTATTTAATGTATGTTATATTCTTTTTCATATACTCATAGATTTTAAGGTCATTGAGGGATTCTGTGAAAAGATTACATAAGCTCTTGCCAGGATGAGTTTAAYAGATAAGGACTGGAAGCTCCAGGTTGGACTTGATGGCCACCTTGACCCCTATTTCACTGCTTTTTCTGTTCGTGTGCTGATCCCTGTCCTGTATGACCTTCCACTTTGTTTTCATTCAAGTTTCCTGGTCTACAGTTCAATGGCTCTCAGTTCATCTGGAATATATTTTTTAAAAGTCTTGTAATTTTTTCTACATAACTTTTGAACCTTTGACTACAATCCAGAGACCATTTTGGAGTTGCATAAAGTCTTTCTGTCCCTCTTCCAGTGAAAGCTGAAGCGTGGCATATTTCTGCATGCTTTACTAATCATGTGGTTATAGATTTTTGGAGGTTGACCTCTAAAAAGAAATCTAATCTTGTATAAAAATTTAACCACAAGAGATGCTTCTAATTAGGTCTTCTTCGGAGATTTTTTTGATTGTAGGTATTTAGCAAAATTTATTCTTAAGAGTTTTTTTTTATTATTATTTTTCATTTGTTTGAAGATTGACTGCACACATATTTAAACAGGTCTGCAGTTCTTCCATTTTCCCATAGCTGCATAGTCAAAAGTTCAGTGTATGTCAGAAGCAAATTGTTCTGAGGGGTCTCCATGAGATCCCTTCTGCATACTGGGTAAATGCGTTATCTAAGTGCTATGCTTACAGTTTTGCTGAGCTGCGTTTGAGTGGGCAATTTGTGTACAGTGTCCAGCTATATCTGATCCTCAGTTCCTAAATGTCTTTGGGATGCATGGACTAAACTATTTGTGTATCTCCTGATAAAAAAGAAAGATCTTGCTAATAAACATTACCAAGTGATGGCAACCTTAGTTGTCTGAAAGGGCAGCGATTGTGTGTGCTGTGTCCCTAGGATAACGAAGTCCTTTTGTGGTGCAAATGGTACTCTTTGGGGACTGTCAAACCAAATTCTCCTTTCTTGGTGTGTATACGTTATAGCAGTCATCTTCTGATAGGACTTTGGGGTGGAGTTGCAGCACATTCTGCTAGTGACATCTCTACCATTTTTTACCTGATGGGGATTTCAACAAGCAGGTGCAAGAGGAATCCCTCTTTCATGTACTGTGATGCTTAGCTTGATGCTGGCACATGCAACACTGCTGTCCATGCCCAGCACCAGGAGAAAATAAACCAGAAAAACTTCACCTAGTTGACTCCATAAAAGTTTGGGTTGGAACAGACCCCACTATTCCCAATGTAAGGACAGTAACTCTTGTGAACGAGAGCCAAAATCCATAGTGTTAAGTTCAACATATGCATTAGCAAATCAATGTCTTGAAAGCTTGGAAGTTCTTCACACTGCAGTGAATTTTTTATGCACCCTGTAATGCAGTGGCAACTTCTTTCTTTTGATGCTTAAATTAATCTTCTTTTCTCAAAATCGATCTCTACTTTTTAGCTTTGGTTTGGTTCATGTCAAGAAAGACATCAGGCTTAGGCTTCAGTTCAGGTATTCCACTTTCCCACTTCAAAATTTCAGCACAGATGAGTGGTTCTTTGTGGGGAGAAACATGAGCAGATGACTGAACCCATAAAATTGCCAGCTGTGTCTGAAAATGTCCAGAAATATTCTAAACTATCATTCAGCTACCATTATTGATAGAGTTTTTATTCAACTTGTTGTTAACATGGGGAAGTTCTCAAGGATGGCCAGTGGAAGCTTTCCCTGGGGGCATTCACGTAGGGTTGGGTGCAGTTATGGTGCTGGGGAAGAGGCAGGAGAAGGCCATATGGAGGCATGGGGTCACCTCTGTCGATCTTTATGTGTCTTTCCGGACGGTGTTTGCATGGAGGTTACCACTTGCTTTACTCTTGCAAAGATATTTCCACTTCTGCGTGTCACATTCCTAATGTTAGTTCAAGCACAACTTGAGATACCTATAGGAAGCAGCTATTCCCAGCTACAAGCAGCAAATTGTTGAAATGCAAAGGCTGCTATTGCTTAAATACTTTCTTTAGGGCGTGTAGAAATTTGAATATTATTTATGTGAGGTTTGGGCAATCCTTTTTGGTTTTGGTTTGTACAACACATAGCTAGGGAGCTTTTCATTAAGAGAGTTTCCAAAAACTGCTGCAATAGTACTTACCAATGGCAGTAATAAAATCAGTGCTTGAATTCTCCTAAGCTATTTGATTCAGTATGTTATAGCAGTGTATTCCATGGGCTAATCACATACTTTTATAAAATAAGCATTTTTCTCCAGATGCCTAGGTGAGTTTTCATTTTTTGCAAGGTGTCTCCTTAGCAGTTTACATATTCAGCTTTATGCATTTTGTTATTCTACATATGTCTTTCACCGATCTTGCACAAGGAATTCGTCTGTTGAATACATCCTTATACAGAGGTATTGMAGTGCATTTTGTCCTTTTTTAGGGACTTCTGGCTTTCTGAGCCATTCTTATTAAAAGAAAATTACACGAAATTTGTGGCATAAAAGATTTGTGTACGCTCATGTGTTACATTTGTTCATGTATCACCTACTCACGATTATTCTGTATCCTTTTCTTAAGGTACCCTGTGATTCTGTTGTTTTTGCTGTACCTTGATCCAAGTGTTCAGCTGAACTATCTTCATCATTATGCTACTTTCAAGGCAAAGATTTCTGAGAATTTGAGTCCTAAGTTCATGCTAGGCCGTCGCAGCAAAGTGCTCCTGCTGTCTCCCATTGACATGTGTCAGATACCGGTTTCACTGGACTCTTGAAAACTTGAGTCTTTTCATCTGATGCTGAACTACGGATTTGGTGACCTTTCTGTGGACTTTGTGGAGAATTGTCCTGGGCTTTTGCAGGGGGGAGGAGGAGACAGTTGTTTTGGTAAAGCCCATTTCAGGTCCTTCTGTGGACTCAGTGGTTATTACTTCCAGTACTTATGTCACTGGTCCCTACACTCAGCTCCCTCAGGGACCACTCTCTCGGTGGTGGCTGTGACTCGGCTTTGTGAGTCCATGCAGCTCTAGGATTTTGTGGTACGTTGTATCCCACAGCCTGGGAATCCCCGTCTGACTCCTTTTTCCACTGAATTTCATCTGTCTTAGCACAGTGTTTTCTCCCTGTGTTGTATCATTGGTTAATAAGACGTCCATGTGCACTGTAGGTCCTTCTGGTTTTCCTCTTCAAAATGGAGAATTATTTTAATACTTGGAAAATTTATGTCAAATATTCAACTACAATTTGTCCAAAGAMATTTTAATTCTCTACTGCACACAGATCAGGCAGACTGTTGCTTTTATGCATATAGGACTGACCTCTCCCTGGGAGTGGGGACAGTTTGGCAGATTTAATTAGGAAGATCTCTGCCCTGGCAGAAAAAAGTCTCCTCATAACACTTCTGTGATGGATGGTGTTACTCTTTTTCTTAATGTCTTCACTGCCTCAGTGGGGATAAGGCAGGTTTTGAGGAGTATCAGAGCCTGCCATGGACTAACCCACAGGAGGCAATTTGTTGACTGATGCATGGCGCACTTTCATTTGTAAGTGAAACTATTGCAGAATCAGAACATTCTGAAAAGCCAAGAAAACGGTGTAAGAAAATGAGCTGTTTTTATGAGGATTTAAGGGAAAGCAATGATTYATTTCCTTGTGCATGAATGCTCCAGCCATGCTGGAACAGTCTGAAGGGAAAGAACATGATGGAGAAATGCTGAGAGGATGGAGAGGCAGCTGAGTCCAAAGGAGAGAGAAACAAGGGTGAAGAAATTTAGCCAATACACATGAGATTTCAAATCTCACAGGGTTCAACACATAGAAGACTGCGTTCCCTGTTAGTAGCAAGTACGGGAGTGTGTGAGAGAGTAGAAAATGTGAGAGGGAAAGGAGGAGATAGCKGCAGCATTTTGCATCCCTCAGACTGGAAGATTAAAGCTGTAGGGAGACTATCAGAAAGTGTAAGCTCTACAAAAGCAAATAATAAAAAAAAGGAGTTACCTAAGGGTTAAATTTTCATCAACAATCCGCTGCTGAGGAGTGGAGTGCACRTTGAAATGATGACAAAAGAGAATGTACTTAGAATATCGTTGTGTCGCTCATCTTTCCTTTCTTCTCCTTTTTTTCCTYCTTTTTTTCCTCTGTCTCRTTTCTCTTTATTCTTCCCAGCAGCAACTTTGGGTACACCTAAATTGCCAAATGTATACCATATTCTAGATCAACGCTTAAATTTGGCATGTGTCTCAACTCAGTAATCTGGTGAATCTTCCAAATCTGGCAATAAATTGTAGTTTGAGATCCAGCCAAATTAACAATGCCATCAAGACCTTATGCATAGAAAGTTCTCAGCTGTGCTGTCTTTGYCTGATGACTTAGTGCAAGTTTTTTACAAGTAAAGATATGGATTAGTGTTGAAAATACTTATGCTGGAGAATAGACRGGAGAAAGTGATAAATGTATGTTGCAGCAAGCCACCTTTCCTCCYTTTGTCTGACTTCAATGCATACAATTCAAGATAAAGTTTTCTAATGTGCAGTCCTGAAATTCAGCTCCTAAATCAAAAGCAGCTTCATTTTTTAAAAAAATCACTGAGTATTTGCAGGTCCCCTTGAAGTCCATGGTATATGCCTGCCTAGCATTTCTGAACATTGGATTGCTTTCATTTTAGTGCTGAAATAAAGATTCTGGAGTATACCTTCATGCACTTAGGTATGTAAAATAAGGCCTTGCAAGGTTTTTGTATTGACTTTATGAGCAGTTGTCCCTACATTGCTTATTGGATATCAAGTATATTTATTTTAYGCTGTCACCGCTTTTTCAGCCTGTATGATCAGGATTTTTTATTGACAATGTCTAATAGGATCATCAGCATTTATCAGGGAAGTAGCTAGTTGGAGTCAGCTGCAGCATTCTGAACCTGAGGAGAGAAYGTTTAATGTAATCAGGCTGTGTGTTTCTGTAGATGTGATCATCAGTAAATAAATTAAGTGTTGACCTTTAAATTATAATCTTTAGGTTAGATGTTCACTCACATCCAGTTTTGCAGGAATTTTGCAAGAAACCTACAGTTCCCTGTCTCTGAGGAGGTCTAAACTCTGAAACTGATACTTTGAGTGACTGCACAAGGCTTGACAGCTCGGTATTATCTTGTTACAGGGAGTAAATGGGCACTCTCAGCCATTCCCTCATGGGCGYGATTCTACTTCTAGACATGCTGGTTCATCACTGCCATCCTTTTTCTGCCTCTGCTGGAGACACTTTCTATTTACATGAAGTAGAGGGGGTTAGGCAGACCTTCTCCATTTGCACAGTACTTTSTCTACCTTTACATTTTCAGCAACCTGTTGAAAATGTTGCACTTCCAGTATCTTGTTATGAAATGGCCTGTAAAAATCTTCTTGGAAGAGTTCACTGGGATACCAACAGTGAGAACAAAAGCAAGATTAACACAAGCTCAAAGAGCAGCTTCATGGCTAGAGATATCTCTCCATGAATGCTGGCATCAAATACCATGTACTTGATTGCATTTCACCCAAAATAAACYAGTAATCTAGGCAGAACTCTCTGAGTCTGTTGAGTGCACCATTGCTTTGAAAGGATTGAGTGAGTCTATAGCACCATCATACCTAAACCTATCAGGCTTGCTGAATTTAGACCCAGACTCTCCACAGTGTGGGAAGAGCAGTTCCTGGTCAGGGTAACCAGAGTTACAGTTGCCTTTGCAACTAGCTTTTGGAAGGACTGATTTACGGTGGCATTAATTTGTTCCTTCCTGGTCCCATAAAAGTATGTGGCTACAGTGCTACTCCCTCTCCTTTTTGCTCTGTTTCTTGGTACTAGTTATTCATATGGTSTCCCTTCTCTTGGCCTTCACAATATCTAAAATTCCTGCAAAAATTTCCTTGCAGCATCACTAAGAAGAATAAGATTTTGTGGACCTTGGCTTTGCATGCAGTGCTCAAAAATAAATGTTGGTTCTTCTTTTTTTTCCTTTTGCTCTTCTTTGCAGYGTTCAAATCATACCAAGATCCAGAAGCTGAAATGTATTTGGCCATATTTTCAAAAGAGTTCAACATTGAACAATTCCCATTTAAGTAGATAAAWAACTTGTTGATTTTGCAATTTCTCAACTTCTATTTAGTTATTTTRGTATTTTGAAGAGCTTGCTTGTGCAGGATTACATTCTATCATCACCCAAAACGCTTTATCTTATAGGTAATCTGCACAGAGATTTAGCATGTGGGAATGAAATAGCTAGATTTTGAAAATTGCTCAGAATCCAAATGTTGCCTGAGATAATAATAAGAGGATTAAAAACCAAACCAAAACACAAAACAATCTGCTTTTTTAGTTGTCTGAGCAGGAGCAAAATTGTTTCAAAAAATAGCTTATAGAATTTACACCAAAGGCTTCAGAAAATATGGACTGCTGATGATAAATCTGACTTTGATTACAATCTCATATGCAAGGGGAGAAGGCTTTTTGGAAATAATTTAACTTGCCATGTATTACTTCCCTGCATGGAGCGTTATGCTACAAGAAAGCAAATTCAAGCCCAACGCAATGGATGTTATTCTTGTGGCTTCCATTGCTATTCACTGAACTGTTGGTGACAATTTTGTACAGCACACCTGTGTATTGGCAAGAATGCCTAACACATTCCTGCGTTCAGATGCTTAAAATGTTTTGTGCCTTACTAGGAAAAACAAAAAGAAATAAAAATAAAACTCACAGATTTCAGCTGAAAGGATGTGGTTGTGTGAAAATATTTTGCAGGTTTCCTGTCTAATTTTTTCAACATGTTGAGCTTCCATGCAGATTAACTGTACAACCAAACACTGAGGGTTAGGAGATAGCTGTGTGTCTTGCCAAAGTCACCACGAAATAAGAAGTTATCTCCAGTCATATATTATCAATGTGTCTTTTGCTGGGTTAATATGGAATGAGTGTTCCTTGACTGAGATGATATTATACAGTTCAGTAGGCATACACTGCTGAAAAACAATGCTAGAAAATTACAGCTATTCAGGCTGCCTTAATAAGCAAAGGTCTAGAAATTTGCATGCTTTGTTGATTAAATCCTTCTCTCAGGCTGCCAGTGGTGTGGGCCTTTTGCTGACATGACTGCTTTGCTGCTTTGCTGAGGCCTTTCACATCTTGACTACCCTCCCTCCCTGTTATCACCCATGTTGCTTTCTTAGAAAGTCTGTCAAGTCAGTGAARGTCCATGGGTCACAGACAGAGGTCCTGACCAAGGAGTGTGAAAAGCTCGAGGTTAAACATGGGTGCCTCTCTCTGTGCCTAACTGACTCCTCAGCTGGGAGGCCCTCCCAGGGTTTCAGCATGTTTCCAGTGCAAAGAACACATATAGAGTAGATCCCAGTGCACTTTCCTTCAAGCACTGCCACACAGGAAGTGTTTCCACGGTTAGTTTCCAGCGTTTCTCTTCAGGATGTGCTTATTTTCYTTGCTGTCTGGCCTTTGTCATTCTTTGACTGATGGCACGTGTAAGAGCTCTGCTGCTGCGATACAGCAATGACTTACAGTGGCAATACTCAAAATTTGATCAGCAGTAAATGCTGCAAGACCTCTCTTCAATGTTCACCTCATGCTTTGACCAAGTCATTCCATCACAGATGGTCTCTTAACCTCTATGCATTTTTCAGGAGCCACAGAAAGGGTTTTTCTTACCCTTTCTCTCTTTTTCTTCCCTGCAAGAGCAAACTTTGCCCTGAGCATCTGACAAGAGCCCTGCTGGTGATGGGAGCGGAGCTGTGGCAGGCTGTGGGAAGAACTGGATGGAAAGGAGCCAAGCTGGCATAAGATGCCCTAGGAGGCAGAGTGGAAGGATAGGGAAGCAAGGAGGGGGGACATCTGTGTTCAGTTATCCCTATAAATATCTGTGCCTGCTTTAAAATCATTTTCTTCCCTCAGACAAGGTCCTTCCTTAGCAGAATGGGAGAAATAGGCACAGGTTGTGATAAAGTCAGCTATCTTGTGTTTTGGAAGCCATAGCTGATCTCAGTCCAAACACCCATGCTACAGTTTTATCAGCACAAGTTTTCTCGTGTGCCTGGCAAGTCTGGTTAGCTTTTGCAAAAGAGTAGCTTCAAGGAAACAAACACAGTGTAAAAGAAAGGGGGGAAAAAAGAAAGAAAGAAAGAAAGAAAGAAAGAAAGAAAGAAAGAACCACTTTTCTGACATGTCTGTGAGCAGCTTTTACTGTTTTCCCTGGAGAGATTGCATGCTTGGACAGCAAGTTACTGTGAAATACTGAGGGTCACTGCCATTGATTAAATCCTCTTTTATGTTTCCTGGTAACTCCTGAATTATGGCAAGAGCTGAGCATATTAATTTCACACCTTTTTTTTTTCACTGACACCCCTGATGGAGGAAAAATTCTGCAAGTCATTTTGAGTAGATAATATTGAATTAAAATAAAATTCAGGAACAAAATGACATCTCCTTCTCATTCCCAGTTACACACTGATGTGTTGGCAGGAAAATCAATAACTGGCTGAAGTCTGACGCACAAAAATTTTGAGYCTTGCAGTTATAGTTGTCCCCTTAATCTATAAGATATGGAACAGGAATACTATGAGTGAAATATATTAAATAAGAAATATTACCTTTGAATTTCATATATCTGCAGCTCCTTTTCTCATTTTGTGACAGAAGCCTTAACCCAAATTGACAGAATGAAACTGTCAGCACAAACCTCAGCAAAGCTGTTAATTAATGCTAATTATTTTGTTGGAAATTTTAAAGATGACTGTTTTTAAAAAATTCTTTCATTCTTTTGAGTGAATATTTGAATATTCATGCATGTGTATATATGTATATGTGTGTGTACAAATGTATCTATTCACAAAAACACATACAGGTACTTAAATATACTGCTTTTAGAATGGTGTGTGGGCATTTGTTTTGCAGCAAACAAAAAGTGTTTTGGTAGCGTTTGGAGGATGAGTTGGAGTTTCTTAAATTATGACATGGGTAAAAAGAAGAAACCAAAACATAAGAACACATTTTGAGGGAAATTTCTTCCTGATCATGAAATTCTAAACTTTAAGCACTTACCTAGTTTGCCATATTGCCTGAAGGCAGTACACTATTCCAGACTAAAATCTCTAATAATGGAAGCTAATTCTATGTCCTGCCTAGACAAGCTATTCCTGCCTGTGCTGGTCTCCCTGTCAGATATATTGCTGAAGTCCAGTCTATGACTTCCTGCCAGTTACTCTTTGTCCTAGACACTGGAGACACATAGAAAAAGTTGTTATCTTCCACTTAATCAGAATTTTTTAACTATTGAAGGCTATTCTTTTGCTCTGTCCCCATCTGACTTTTATGCTGGTGGCACATCAACCATGCCTCGTTTGGTCTTTTGTTGCAGAGCATGTTTTCCCTGACACCCACCATTTATGTTGGTCATAGGACCATGTTTAAGACTTGCTGGTATCACGATGAAAGCTCCTGATTCTTGTGTTGTGGAGAACCATTGGCTGCTGAAGACACAGCCCATGTTGGCCATTTGTTTCCCTGTGCAATAGTACAGTAACAAAAGAAACAAAAAGCAGTAGACTTTCACTAAATGTTCTGCATGGGAATACTGTCCCCCTGAGTATCCAGAGCTGCAATGAGGCACAACTGAGTGGAGCAGGATTCACAAGCTACCATCCATCAGCTGCCCAGYTGTAGCTAACAGCACTTCCCTTATCACCCGTCCTCAGTAGGGCATTAAGTGTGTTATCCCGAGCCTCATCAGAATTTTTTTTTTTTTTTTTTTACCTCACTATTGGAGCAGGATAGATGCTGGTTTACAGTTAACTCACAAGGTTACGTGAAGGGTTGCATCTCACAGAGCGACTGCATCTCGTTGTAAAGCCTGTGCTCTGAGACCTGTGCTGGAGTCTTCTTTAACTGTGAAAGTCCTAAACAGTTTGAAATTTACCTGCACAAGAAATACCATTATTAAAAAGTTACAGAAATCGAGATGCATCAGCTAGAGCTCCTTCAGTGCATATGAGCTGTTGGCTCGGCATTTTCAATGCAGTGTCCCCTTCATCCTTAATTCACATCACTGATTTTCTTGATAGGCTTCCAAGCCCATCTCTGGCCTGAAGGAAAGGTTATGGCTAAACTGAGTTTTGAGTTAGGTGTATAATGTGGGTTATAAAGTTCAGTTGGAACAAAAGCCTTCTCCTCAGGTTAGAGAAGCTGTTGGGTTTATATTTATGCTTTGGTTTTCCATCATATGAGTTGCACCTGGAGCCTTTGCATAGCCACTGACTCAGAGCTGTTGGAATAAATAACATAGCAAGACACACTCCCTCTCTCCTGCATTACCTGCTAGGACTGCCTGCCTCAGTATGCTGTCTTGCATCTAGGTGCACATGAGCCGTGAAGTAATTTTAAAACTTCAYACTGGATACAAAAGCAACACTTTAGTTCATGGTGAGGATGCATTTGGCTTGCAGGTCTGTCACACAAGATGCATATAAGAAGACTCTGAATGGTCAAACTAGTCTCTTGTTAAATGCTCCCATATCCACTAATTGTGGTATGCATAACACACAAATGACTCTGACCTATTGTATCTTGGTGTAGGAAACTTCACTACTCTGGTTGGAATTGTGCTCTCTGTGGTTTGTCTTAGATCAACTTCAGTTAGCAGTGTTTTTCTTTTCGAGGATGGTCTAATCACCAGCACATTCTTTTATTTCTTTAGCAGTGCCTCCTAAATTGAAGGAAATGAAAAACCAAGAGGCTGCTGTGGGTCAGAAACTAGTGCTAAGGTGTGAAACCACTTCAGACTACCCTGCGCTGAGATTCAAATGGTTAAAGAATGGAAAAGAGATAACCAAAAAAAACAAACCAGAAAATATCAAGATCCCCAAAAAACAAAAGTAAGTACAGAGATATATCTTGCATGCGGGCCTGGGGGGGAAGGAGTGTAAGCTGTTCACCACCATGCAAACACTGAGGTTATTAATTACGGTGTCTCTGCAACACAGAGCTAAATGCTATGAGTTATGGAAGAAGAATATTTAAAGAAATGGATGCCAACTTTATTTTTCTTGAACTTGTGTGTGAAGTTGTTGTATGGTATAAATATTCCATAATTTTCCCTTTTTAGTTCCTATTTTTATTCTGACATTCAAAGGCTATTGTTTTAACTTGTGACCTTGGAGACAGGCCATTTTTAAAGTAGTCATAAAACAGAGGCCCTTATGCATGTTTTATGAAATCCAAGAATGTTTAAAATAACCGAAACAATGCAAATTTGGACATATTTTTGCAAACAATCCAGTCCTGAAGGAAGGCTTCCTGCATTAGCCCCAGGTGCCCTATGCTCAGCTGGCAGTAGCCCATTACTGGAGATACCCCAGTACCTATGAAGCGAGGTACCAGTCTAGCAGACATCAGATAAGTTGAGAGGCCTGCAAATCCCCATCCTCCCACCTGGCAGAGAGTCAATATGTCTCCCTACATGTGGCTGGTGATGGATGCCAAGGGATGGGCTGATGCCTAGTTTCTGCTGGGAAAGCAGAAGCTATGCAATACCTTGTCTGCTTTGAGGCAGGAGAGAAGTCTTTTGCTCTTGTGTCTCTTCCATGCTCTTTAGATGCAAAGGCTTTGAATGTGGCTGCTCCTTCACAGAAGGGAGCTGTGAAATCTTCCTGTGAGCCCAGCTTTGCAGTGCCCACTTCTCCTCCTCATAAGTAGGGGTGCTGCTAGCTGCACTATGCCATCTCTTCCCTCTGTGCAAGGCACAGCAGAGCTGGGGTGGYTCTGCAAGGGAGGTATTTCCCTCCAAGATGTTAAGTGTCCCTGTACTCCTTGCCAGCCTTCATCTCCTTGGACCAAACAGCAGCCAAAATGAAAGAGGTGCTTGTCTGTTTGGACTCATTCAGGACGAAAACAAGATGTCCTGCTCTCCCATCCAATTTCTTGTGTCTCAGCTAGGAGCTGCTGAAGTAAGGAGTGAGGCAGAGCAGCACTGCGGCAGTCTCATGCCGTGGTGGCACAGGCGGAAAGAGGGCACTGGTGATGTCTCTTTACAGCACTGCTGAAATGGAGCTGTTCCAGGTGGCAGATAGCCTGGTAGCTTGTCTAGACCCATTTGCAGGGCCGTATGTCTCAGTCGGAGTCATGTTTCCAGTCTGTTCTATAGAGAAAAGGTTCAGGTCAGAGCCTGGACCTTGGCCACTCTGGCCACACAATGATGCCTACGCAGGAAAAACTGTTTTGGGACAAACCCAGTCTCTCACAGTTTTATGAAAGAAAAAAGAGAAAGAAAGGAAGTGGTAAAAGGGAAATTAGCTTGGTCAGAGCACGAATGTGGAACATGTGAGGTTACTTCTGAGGCTTATGAGTCAAAAAAAATGTATGACATTCCCCCAGAGTTATATTTGTGGTAGAATAATGAAAAAGATAACAATTGTGACTTTTTTAAAAAAATAGAAATTTAAGTTTAAGCACAGGCTTAATCTTAAGTGCAGGCTTCAGCCTGGTTTTCACACTTGTGTGCAGTACCCCAACAGAAACTCACTCTGAAACAGAGAAGACTTTCACTTAGAGATGTGAAAGTCACTAGATGTAAAGTAAGAAAAAGAGGAAGATGAGGATTTTCTGTGCCCATATGTGAGGGATTTGGCTTGCCTTTTTACTTTCAGATTGTAACTTGGACAAGCATCAAGCGCCTTACCATTCTCTCTTTGCTCTTTACATGTTCTTCCAGGATTGAGTGGATACGAACAGCTTACAAGAATTCAAGTAGATTTTATTTTGTTAGAAAATGGGACAGCCACGTTTCTAAAGCTAATGAAATGGAAAAAAAATACAGTGCAAATGAGTGTATAAAAGACCACAGAGTAAATAAAGCCACATAAGAAATTCCCATAACAAATTAATTGAATGCCAGTGATTAAGAGTGTGTTTTTTCATTTATTTTCCTTATGTTTTTTCATGACAGCACATCGATAAATACTTGTCTCATTCATATGTTGCCACATTGTTATAACAAGCTTTCTTAGTGAGAATGCTTTATAATTATTAAGTGTGGGAAACATGCACAAGGAAGGTTAGAGTGGTTTTTGAGCCGTCTAGGATTAATGTTTATTTTAAAGGTCAAATGGCTACATAAAAGTAGACTGTGTTTCTGAGCACTATCATCAATATGCAGTATTGATAATACTGCATAGCACAGTCTTAATGATTCCTTCAATCCAGTCAGCTGAGAAAAACACCTTCCAATTCTTATAAATCCTCATAAAGTTTGCAAACAGTGTTCAACAGCCAGAAGTGACTTCTGGCAATTTCATATTTTTCAAAAAATCACTTTTCTCTTTGTGCAGTGGCAAAATAAAACTCATTCACTGTGGGGAAAAAAAGAAATATTTCTGAGTTCTGACTATTTAGCTTTAGGTTTTTTATCTAGAATTACTACATATCTAGCTCAGAAACAGAATATAAAGGCTTTAGGTTGTCACCTGGAACAGGCTTGGGAAAGAAAAAATTGCGGCTTAGTATTTATTGGATGTATTGGGTCAGGAGGAATATTACAGTTTTATAAGATTTGCTGAAGTGGTGGGCAGAGGCTGACTGTTCCCCCAGCTTTTTAATGTGTTTAGCAGAATCTGTGGAATTGCAGGTTTCCCCAGAGCTTAGCATTTTGAAGATTGGCATTTCATGCAAAGTGAAGTTCAAGGATCACTCTCCCAAGTTTGCTAGATAGATTTTGTGGTGGTTGGTTCAAAAGACTCAGAGCACAGACATGACGATATTATCATACCACAGGTGAATCACATTAAATCACTGCATCCCTCCAAATTCAGCAGAAACTAAGAGACACTGCATGAGTTAAAATAAGAGAAACTACATGAGTTTAAATTGTAGTGAAAGGTATTAAAAGTAGTCAAACCTTTCAGTAAAAGATGCAAAAACAAACACTTTTTACTTCAAGTTTGCCATTGGCAAAGAGCAGGCTCACAATGAGTTTCTGCTGCTTTTATGACTGCTGGTGACTCATTAAGCCATAATGCATTAATTCATGAATTAATGTATTATGCACACATCCATATAAGCATTTCCTCTGTGTCAATAGAAACATAGGAAAAAACAAGCATCAGACAAGGTCTTTTCACCTGTTAGTCCTGCTCCTGCCCACTTGTAATAGTAATGCTTCATTGTCCTTCTCTGCGTTTCAAATCCAGCTGGAGGCTCTACTTTTTTGTGTTGGGTTTTATGCTGAGTAGCGTAATTTCACGTTGTTACATGAATAGAAACTGCTGCACCGGGGTTGTTTTGTCTGGGCACAGGGAAGGCACTTGCTGCTTCTGCCTGCTGATGGCATTGGAAGATACAGCACACTAGGACACTTGAAGTGCCCTGTATTTCAGGCTTCTTCCTAGCTTAGCCTAGATACTTGTTCATAGATAGGCAATTCTGGATCACAAATAGAGCCTGGGAGCAAAGTGAGTTCAAGCAGTCAGATTAGCTGGGCTGGGGCTGTGGGTATATTTTTTCCTTTAACACACAAGTGTAAGCTTAGTAGTGTTATGGCTGTGATGAGCTAAAGATGTAGGAGAAGCAAGGCTGATAGGGAAAGGCATTTTCTGATATAGTATGGTATATATTGAGGAAAGGGAAAGGATTTGGACACAAAGTCCCTTATCAGGAACTGCAGCAAGTAGTGTTGGAGTACCATATTGCTAAGGCGCTACTTCATTTATGGACATTGAGCCAGACTATTTTGAATTCTGTCCTAGTAAGTCTCAATATAACCGTAAGGTTATAAATATTCATATCATTTCTCCTGTTTGCAGACTTCTTCTACAACCATGAATAAATTTGGCTTATTGGACTTGTTAGAAATACGGTTGTTTCACTTATTTTAATATCATCTTAAAATTGAAAAGGGAAACCCACACTTCCTCATTTCTCTCCATAACTATCACTTAAATCAGAGAATAAAATTAATATGTAGGGACAAGCGTTGCCTCCTCTAAAAGTCATGAGTGCCACAAAGATAGTTTGCATTGACATTACTTAATATCACAGAGAGAGTCACAGAGAGCAGAGATACAGAGAGTGCCCAAATAAAAGTGTCATAGCTGTAGCTGCGCTTCTTGTTTATCGCTAGGTTAAACGGAGTTCCCAGAAGCCAAGAGGCAATGTGTCTGCATTGCCTCTTGAAGTATCCTGAGGCTACAGTCTGCTCTCCATATAGATATACATCTGCAAGCATGGTTGAAAGATAACCTCTGGAATACAGAAAGTATCACCTGTCTGCACAAGATTTTGGATGGCATAGACTACTGGACAGGCCATCAACTTGTTATTGCAAAGGCAGATGTGTAGATGGCTGGCAAGAAGACTAAAGAGCAGGTCATGTTTACTGTGATAAAAGCATAGCTGCTAAATGCAAAATTCCCCCCCAGAGAGGCGGTAGCTGTCAATGTCTCAACTCTGTAAGTCTGTGCTTGCATGACCTCAGATACACAGCCAAGAATACAGCCCAGTTAGTTTGGTGTTGGGATCTGGGCTCCTAAAATGAACCAAAAAGGGGGTCAAAGTGATCAGCTCTTCAGTTGATTATCTTTTGAGTAAACCTGATCAGATTGCTCACCTAAGCTTGGCTACTCCCTCTTCTTACAGACCCCAGGGTTACAAGAAATCTCTTTCTGAACATGAATTTCCCAACTCTTATGATGTGGGTCCCTAGTGGAGTTACAGGTCCATAGCTTTCATCTCAAGGTTGAGTCACTAAGCACCTTTGCTTAGAGATGGGGAAGGCTGAGCTACCCATAAGCAGATGTTAGAGACAGGGTAGTTGACTATACTGCTGGAGTAATAGATGGCTCACAGAGGAACACTGGGAAGTGGAGCTGGATTTTTGGTTGCTCCAGAACCCCTCCAGCCATGACATTCCTAACCTGCCCTGCTCATTCATTCCTGGAGAGGGAAAGAATTTGTGACATCAGCACAGGGAGGCTTGGCTGTGCCAAAACAAAGCAACTCCTCAAACATCTCTTGGCTCAGCACTCACAGCTAGCCGTGCTGGTGACATGGGGAGATTTTAGAGGGGAAAACCTCCACATTCTTGGAAACAATCCTTTCCACTGGTATAGGCCATCACAAGGAAGCCCATGCTCATGCAGTCTCCCAGGTGGCTATTCTGTGGGTGATAAGTGAAGATCTTTATTATAGGTAAAACTTCCTCAAAGCACCTAAAGGAAAACTGGGAAAAGTAATAATTTTGCAATTTTTCTCCCATCTAGCCATTCTCAACACCGCAGGTAATGGGATTACTGATATCACATGTTTTGGGGACCCCTTGAATGACACCAGAACATGTTTCTACCAAATTAATGGGCAGGCAGCAGTTCTGTATTTTAAAATCTAATCTTAAAACCTTGGAGACTGATTAAATTACATCTCTGAGCCAGGAACAAAATGTAGCTTCATGCAAATTGTGCTCCTGCCCATAATTTTTTGTTAGTGCTGGAGGATGATTTACTATTAGGGTTTCAGAGGTTGTTAAAGTGAGTGGTGTATCCTTATCTCATCATTATTTAGTCAGATGTTGGAAACTATAGTACTTACCCAGAACTCTGCTACTAGCAACATGAACCCATAGGAAAGGATAATCTATTTTAATATTACACCCATCTCCATGGCATCTGAATAGCCAATAGTTCAGCTGAGAGAGAAAGGCACTTTTTTTTTTCAGACATTTCCTTTAAGAACAAAGCCTCCTCTGAGGTAGAAAAGCATAAACAAGTATCTTGACTTGAGTTCATTAATATGTCTGTTTTTCGTCAGCCCATAGGAGAGAGATTTTTTTACTCACATCCTTTCTTTCAAACTTGGGTAGTGTTAACCTGCCAAAGTATAAGAAAGGGAGACAAGATGTTTTGTTGGGGGAAAAAAAGGTTGCATTAGTTGATGCAGTGACTATTACAATGATATAGGATGTTTTCATGCTTTTTCTAATTTCACAGGAAATACTCTGAGCTTCACATTTATAGAGCCACGTTGGCCGACGCTGGGGAATATGCATGCAGAGTGAGCAGCAAACTAGGGAATGACAGTACCAAAGCCAGTGTTACCATCACGGACACCAATGGTAAGGCTTGGCTCTTTATTTTACTGTCGTATTCAGAGACCTTGTATTTACACTGCCACTGGGACAAAAGGCTTTCAGAGAGGAAAAAGATTTTGCTAGTGAAGTGGAATTGGAAACACTGAAATGTATCAAGCACGCCAAGAAAATAAATTAGGTCTGACTTGTGTTCTATGTACTCAGTATCATTTTGACTTTCCTTACCTAAAGAAACGCATCCTCTTGCGGATGTTGGGAGAGAGCATCATTTTCAGTGAGACACCTTCCAAGACCAAGTACAACTCATGGCCTAAATAATCAAGATAAGAAGAGGAAGAAGGAAAGGAATATTATTTTTACTCCTATCATACGCATAGGTAGTGGAGGCACTATAGGCCTGTGATGGAGCTTTCATTAAGCATGAATCAAATCACAATCTAATTTCTAAACCAAAATTTCATCATCTGTCTTTAGGTAATATTTGTATGGTTCTGATTGCCACAGCTTCTCCTTTCAGAGATGTTGTTAGTTTTTCTTTCTTTTCTTTCTTTTTTTTTTTTTTTCCTGATTTCTGCCATATTAGAGACATTTAGAGCAAGCTCTGTAATCAGCCTACCAAAGTTATTCAAAGGCATGAATGTTATACAGGTACTGTAATTTAAATTTATTTCTTGAGGAACAGAGATTCTCATTAGGCACATGGCTTTCAGACTTATCCAAACATTTTGAAATTATTAAAGCTTTTTTTCAGAGCTCCATTCCATTTCATTTATAGGAAGTTCCAAATGCTCCTGGCAGAATTTAATGAATGTTTTCATTGTACACAAATGTTGCAGCAATACTGTTTCTCACAGTAGAAATCTTGGTTTTTTGAGCATCACATTGACAAACTTAACTCTGGCAAATTAAGCTGCAGGATCTAGCCAGTTGTGAAGTATCAAACAAACATGCCCTGATCAGCAAACAAATAGTTAATTCTGTGTGTGTATGAGATGGGTTTTAAAATTTTGATGCAAGAGGAAATTACTAGTGATACTTCTGTTCCACGCTGTGCTCTAAAGCAGGAGATAGATATTTCAGTAAACAGAAAGCTGAATGTGACCCTTTACCAGCGGGGTTTGTCGTTGGCTATTTGTTGTTGTGTGGTCATGCAGTGATTGCTAGGCAGCTTTCACATCGTATATTTGCTATGCTGATTCATCAGCTAAAAACTCTCAAGTGCTGAGATTTCGATGCTGAGATTTCATAGTTGTTGTATAGTATTGCAGTCATGATCAGATGTCAGGAGACTGACACAAAAGATCAAGTGTTATTTGCCAGAATATTATTAGGAGCAAAATGGGGTGGGTACTTCTGTGTAACTTTGTAAATGCGCTTAGTTTCCACGAATACAATATTTGGTTGCTCACTAGCTGCTTACACAGGAAGCTCCTATACTTTTTCCAAGGAGCCAGAGCTCCTGAAACTCAACTGGAAGCATCGTCTCTAGGCAAGGATACAGATAAATGCAGGAAATGTTTGGTCATCCTCCATGTCTTTCCAAGAGAAGGGAAAGTTGTGGAATGCATGTACGACCTCATTCCTATGCTAGATTACATGAAATCTGAAAACTTCTCTTTGAGCTGTACTGAATGACAGCAAAGCATTCCTGCTGCAGGGAAACAGGAGGTTGATTTTGAATGAGTGCCTCTGCAGGCAAGCTCATCAATGTGCATTTATAACTGATATGTTAGAATCTGTCTAATCGTGTTGTGAAACATAACTCATTTAAAACGCAATTGTGCATGCAACCCCTCCTTAAATACAGGGAAAATTTGGATCCAGTCTAAACCTGGCAGATGGCTTGTATCTGTAAAACAGCTCAGCTGGAAACCTATGTCTCAGTGATATTTGATAATCCAGAATCAGGCGTGGCATCTTTCAGTGGATAAGTAAATCAATCATGCATATTTGGTTGCCACACATACGTTTGAGCTCTCTCTGCTTACTATTGCTTATAAATTACCAGTAAAATAGTTACTAATTTTCCTCCAAAAGATGGAATTTTCCACCCAGATCTTAAGGAACTGCGTGGGCAACATCTGGTGACTGAAGAGCAATGGATCTCTAAGGCTTCTGAGGGCAACATCTGCTTTCCAAACAGGGACAGACCCCCTGTGTGGGTGACCTCCTCACCCCTCCTTCCCCTGCACTCTCTGACCTCTTCCCCTTGCTCTTTTAATGACAGATTTGGGATCCAAACTTGGTAATGAGCCCTGAAGGGCAGTCATTACTCAGGTCTGATGTATCTGTGTGGTCCTGCCATATTCATAAGAAAATAAAAAAAAAATGCATATTTATCCATTATCTTTAATTTCCTACTCATGGGCTTTCAGAGGAGGCCTTGGTGTCCAGAATATCCCAAGAGCTCCTGTAGAAACATAGTGTGTGGACATCACAGGGGACTGAACATCATAGGGTAGGAAAGAGGTTGTTTCCTTTCAGCAGACAGAGCGACAGGGTATGGAGCATGATGTGTTGAAGACCCTAATTTTCTTATTTTGGGCCTAACCCACTCATCTCTGTGAACCACAGCGTTAGTTAGCCACTTAATTATTCACTGCTTCTAGGTGTGTGCTCATCTAGTAGTGTTTATTACGCATGCTCTTCAATCTGCAAACTAGATCCTCCTGCCCCTTAATGTTTGGTACTTTACACAATAAGGTGATGACATGCGCTTATTCTTCTTTCCACTAAAAGATGAGTGCTTTCCATTAAAAAATCCTTGGTTTAATTTCCTAGAGCTTTGCCAAACTTTAACAATTATAGTTGAAATTTTCTTTGTTGGTGGACATCCCAATAGAAAACTCTAGGACAAGACCAAAGGTCCATCTAGCACAGCGCCTAGTCTCTAACATCCACCATCAAAAGTATTAGAAAAATAGCATGTGAAGAGCAAGACAAATGTAGATTTTTTTTACAAATAAAAGAAAAAAATACGCCTTCACTACATTTCTTAAAATAGCTAATTTCAATTTCCGTACTCCAAAGCATAGAAATATTAACACTTTTAAACAAAACCACTGTAAGAATTTCTTTTTTGTTGTTAGTGAGCAAAGCATTTTATTTTTCCTTGATTTCATTCCCAGAAATGATGAAACTATTTTACCTTAAACAACAGTAATCAAAGCAATAGTAACTCAAGTTGTTGTTGTTATCATTATGTTATTTAAAACTCACAAATTTGCTTTTGTGCAAGTTTGTTCTACAAACTCACAGAGGGTATGTGCTATGTTTATCACCTAGAATTTTAAGTTTTTCCTTTTATAATGAAAGAAACATAAAGTCTTGTATATAATGCCATATATATAGCTTAAAAATGCAACAGATATAAAAACAGATAGATAAACACTGTTTTCTGCCAGTCTTAATAGCATGCAGAAGGAGCTGTTCTATTCTCTTTTAAATTTATGAATTTAACTTGCCTGCAGGATATGAACTGCCTTCTTATTTTCATTCACCCCCATTCATTTATGCTCCCCAGAAAAGTGTGTAAATGAGGTTAGAAGAGAGGCAAGAAGTTCTTCTGGAGCTGTGTAACTGGTGCACTGGTTTGGGTGTGTGGTAATAATTGCCCCTTTTTGCCTAATTCGTCACTTTAGCCAGTCAATGGATTTTTGCAGCAATTTTTTTTCACAAACCTTCTCATAAATTTAAGACCTTACTAAGTTTACTAAAGGACACTGAGAGAATATTTTATACCACAGGCAAAGTTTTCAACTTCCTGTTTCAAAAGTTTATTGTGAATTAGACAACCAGGTAAGTGATCTTATTTTCTGAAATGTTGAACAGCTATATTTGATGTCAACCATTCACAATAAAACCTGCTGCCTCAAATCTTTCATCCCACTAAGGAGATATGCTTTTCCCAGCATTGCTCAGGGTTCAGAAGAATGAGTTCCTGCAGAGATATTTTGAGAGTCATCAGTCTCCAGTGTAGAGTTGTGGTCTACACTGCCGGGCTGTAGCAGAGCACTGTGTGAGTGCTCATCCTCCACCTCTGCACAAAAGGAGGTGACACGGTTTCAATCATCAATAGAGGTTCTTGGGACAACTTTCCTTGAACTGAAGGAAGCAAACCCTCAGGTTGTCTGTTGATGTGGCTTGGCTGTGTGTAGAGGTAAGCCTTGGTAAATACATTACCTGCACATCCAGCGCCCTGCACAAGCTTCTGTATTTGCATCCTTAGGATTTTCAGTGATACTAACAGCTCACAGTTGTACAGTATCTAATAGGTATCTTCTGCTCCTCAGGCCCCAAATGTGTGTGTTTATTCTTCTTTTGAAAGAATCCAGAAGCATTTTCTTTCAGAAAATGACAGAGAAATACTTAAGTAAAACCTGCGTTGTGTGTCTAGTGCCCCATTGTGCATGTTTCTAACCCTTGCTATTCAAATGTTGATCTATCTGAGATCTGATCAGGGCATGAGATCAGTGTATCTCTTCATTAGCACAATTACAGGTGATTTCAAGACATAGTTTAYTACTAATAGGCTAGGCTAGCATCATGATTCTCAAGTCAGATTCTCAAGTAGTGCAAATCAGTATGTCTTGAGTGATGTCACCGATCTGGGCCTCCACATAGAAGATTATTGTTTGCCTTGTTTTAACTGTGGTGTTAGAGTAGGAAGAACAATATTGCTCCTTCATCATCTTTTAAGACTGGATAAGAAAGACGAGAGGTTCGGGTGCAGTCACGCACTGGGGGAAAAGTACGTGTGTGTAATGTTCATTCTGTTGGATGGCGTTTACAGAATTTTAAAAAATAAACAAACAAAAAGTATTCCAAAAATACATGAGCATCATTCAGTCCACCATAGGAATTCTTCTACGTGTTTTGCATTAGGAGATGGCTTCATGAATGCCTCTAGTTGCTTTACCATCAAGGAACAATGTGGTTTGGCTCTTCTTGCATTTGGAACTTTTCAGAGGGACATGATTCCTTTAAAGAAGACTTCTCTAACTGTACCAAGAAGCAGCAAGGCAAATGCAAGTGGATAACAAGCATGATTTTTCTGTAATAGCTAAATAAATAAGACATGAATGTGAATGAAAAGCTTTAACCTGTAGAGTTAAAAATTTCTTCATTTTTAATTATTTAGAGGAAAACCGTTGCTAACACAAACACTACATAATGCATAGATTCTTGCATAATCTAAATTTTATATTGTATAGTTCTGTACTGATAGGTACTGTATTTTATCAGTTGTCACTGCAGAAAAAGCAAGTGCCATAAAAGTTTGCAAGGAGAGAATTTAGATGTGTAAGATTCAGATACCTACCTACTATTCTAATTTATGAAGTGCTCTGTGACTGCTGTTGCCTTGACATTGTACACTTTTTAGCATTGCTTCCCTTGCAACCACTAGGTTCATTAAGACTGCATGGCTGAGTGGTGTGGAACAAATATACGGAATTTCTATGGAAAGACAGCTGTGCAGCAGATTCCTGTTTGCTGTGTACTCACTGATGTACATTGATAGGATAAGAATAGAGTTTTTTTCACAATGGCTGGGTTAACAAGGAGTAGATGGCCAGGTCAGTCCCTCAACCTGTCCCTGTTCTAGATTTGCTTTACAGAAACTCAATATTTAGAAACAAAAACAAAAAACAGAAAAAAAAACAGACCTTGAATCTTTCACTGCAGATTGATGTATTTTATCTGCAATTTGACATATTTGAACCCATCGTTTCATAGGAATGGTGCTCTTTTGATACCATTCCAGACATCACAGTTTCTTGGAGGACAGAGTAAAAGGGAAAGGGACAACAGTTTTGCAAATCAAGGAGTTTATCAACTGGATCTCACACCTGGCCAGCTGTGCCCACATGCCTCTAAGGCCTCAAATATGGCCTTACTCACCTTGTAAGAAATGAATAAGTAGCAGAGGTTTCAGGAACTTCCCTTTTCTCTATGTCTGTACTAGCTGAGCCTCTGAATGGCACGATCAATGCACAAAGCTTGGTTTTAAATCACTGCCAGAACATGCACCTCAGGATGATAGAAGACTAGTGTGCTGCTCATTGTATCTGAATCCTTTTCAAATCCCAGGTTGCTTTCCCTATCAGGGTCCTTAGAGCCTTCTTCAAAGCTCTTCTAAAGAAGAGCTACTGAGATCAACCAAAGCCCTTCAGTTGTCTTAAGCAGGCTTTGCATTAGGCCTTTGACAAACTAATTGGAAAAGAAGGCTGTGAGGGCTCTTTACAACAGCAGCCATAGGTTTGACAGTTGATCAACCCTGAAAAATAGTCTGACGCAGTAAGTAGACATGCTACCTATCTCAGAGATGCTACAGCAGAACTTGTGGTCCAGGCATTGAGCTGTTGCTGCTCAGCAGCCCAGCAGAGCTTCCTGTCTAGCAGGGTGCATCAAGATGCAAAACCCAGCATGGTGTCTTGTGCTGGGACACAGGGTGTCACAGGGTGCTCTTCTCCACCTTTGCAGAGGAGACAGCAGAAGGTGACCTTGCCAGAAAATATTAAGGGAATGGGAATGGGAATGAGAAGTTGCAGGGACCTCTCTGCTGAAACACCCCTGAATAAGGATTTCTTGGCCTTCCTTCAGTATTTTTATACAAGAACTTTG
The DNA here is from genome assembly GCF_003343005.1 of Rhea americana. Classification (NCBI taxonomy): domain Eukaryota; kingdom Metazoa; phylum Chordata; class Aves; order Rheiformes; family Rheidae; genus Rhea; species Rhea americana. The sequence goes on along the minus strand of NW_028185206.1, from coordinate 1,847,119 downwards.
AGAGGCAGGCAAACATATCCAGTTTCAAGAAAGAAGCACCTCACTAGTGTTAAGTGCTCCCTGGAAGAGTCAAGGGGCAGAAGTGGATGGAAGATCTGAGGTTTCTGCTCCTCACAGGGACTGAAATATAAAGATGAAAAGAGGGCTGCAAGTCTCCACATCTTAGCAAACTAGCAGCAGCTGCAAGTACTGTGGCTGGGAAACGCCTGCAGCTCTTCCACTTCAGGCAGATACTGAAGGCCCTCTTCAAGCAAGCTCTGTTCTCTCCACTGTTTGTTTCCAGATGGTTTGTTATGTCAGATGGAGTAAAATGTCCTCTCGCCATTGTGGCATACTGCCCTCAATAAGTGAAAACAAGCATGTTTTGCATCTTTCAAAAGTTAACATCCACTGTTAACGTTGCTAACACAATGTTATTAACAGGACTTGGTAGAAAGTAACTCTGCTACATCCTTTCCAAATGCGTTTCTTGACATGCTTCTCGGGCAGCAGGCTCTAGCTATATTTCTGCCTGCAAAGGGGAATTTTCCATCTGCATCTGTACCAACACAGGGTGAGCTGCAGACGCAGCTAAGCCTGCAGAGGTAACAAAAAGAAATGCTCCATCAAGCTCAGCACAGGCGCTGAATGGAACAGACCTTCTTCACTGGGGAAAGAAAGAGTTGCTCCAGCATTGCCAGAGCTGAGCAGCTCAGCTGTCAGACCTGCACTCTCTCCTCTTGTAACTAAGAAAGGTTAATGGCTTGAGCACCCTAAGTGTGCAACAGAGAATTGCCTCCATCTCCAACAGATGGCAGAAGTCCTGAGAGCTGTCTGGCTATGAGCCACCATGTTCCAAGACCTCACGCAAAGATTTTTGACCTTAAAATTTTTACAAATGATAATCTTACTGTTATGCAACAGATTTTACTAATGCACATAACACATTCTCTTGCATGGTGAAACCAGGTCATATTGCCAAGACAAACAATATATATGCCACTGGACCAAAATGCAAAAAAGTACAAGAATAGAAGACCTAGCAAATAGACCTAGAGGGTCAACATTGAATTGTAGTGACAGGGATTTTCAGGAGAAGACACTTGGACAAGTTTTGTCTCTGGTCAAGTCTCTGTGGATCCTGAAGATAAAGACAGAGGGGACAAGCTGATCTAGAATCACAGAAAAGAAAAACATTTAGTTTTGTTCGAAGAATTTGAAGTATTTGGAGTAGTGTAACAAGACAGAGTGACTTAGCTGAAGAAAACAACATCTGTTTATCTTTACCATCAAAAAAAGAGGGGGGGGGAAAGCTTGCACTGTAGAGTAATCTTCATTGATTTTCCAGGATTTTTTCCTAAATCTCTCATGAGGCTTTTTCTAAATTCTTTTTGCTCGATCTACCAGAAGATTCTTGTTGTGCCTTGAGGATTCAAAACCAGGCTTTTTCCACGAAATTTGTAGCCTTTATCCAGCTGTGAAGTTGCAACTTGTACATTTATACTGAGCTCCACCACTCTAAGGTTAAGTCTTGCACCAGTTTGGAGAAGACTGAGATTGCTGACACATGTGGCTGAACAGCAATGTGTTCACACTCAGAAAACTATGCATCTGTGGCTTTTGGGGTCTGCACTTCACAGACAGCCGATTGTTGTTACTGGAACAAGGTCTCTGTACAAACCTGTGAAGCTCATTTTTCTTCCATCTGCAGTTAGCAGAGATCTAAGCATAGTAACATCATCCACCATAGCCATCAACCACAAAACAAGCAATACAAGCAGTCCACTGTCCTATGTCAATAGCAATAATGTATACCTGTATGACCAGTATGAGAAGATCAACTTTCCTTCTCTCTTCAGCAATGCAATTATTTGATTTCCTTTGCAGATCCTCATCAGTCATTCCATGAGAGACTGAGTTTGCATGTGTGATTTAGATGATTTCTCTCAAGTGGCAAGACACATTATTGGATGTACTTAGCAGCATTCAAATGAGCTGAGTAGGAACCCATCTTTGCAAAACCTAACGGCCTAAAAGAATAAGGACTCCCTACTCACACTCACATCTTCCAGAAGTAGAGCAATCTGCATGATTTCTCTCATTGTCACTGACTTGTTATTCCCAAAGGAAAATGAGAAACTGAATAGTGAGATCCTTTCAGAAGAAACTAGCGTTTTCCTTCAGTCCCACCAGCAGACACTATCATTTTTTGTTTTTTCCCAAAAGGAAACTTTTGCAAACTGGTGTCTGACTGCAGCTCCTGCCCAATGAGCCTGAGTCTGAGCTTACTTTTTTGAGCATCTTTTTCCCCCTTACCTTGTCCTCTTGGAGCTGARTGCTGAATTAGAGGATCGTCTGACTCCACATTATAATTTCTTGTTGCCCCTTTTGTTTTCCAGAGAGCACCAGCAAGATACCAGTATCAACAGAATGGACAAAAACTTCTTCACGTAAGTTGAATTAACAGACTCTTTTTCCTTCTTTTTCTCTCTTTCTTCCTGAAACTGCTTCTTCAGCTCTGAGACTGCTCTCTCTCAGCATAAAGCAGTTCACCTGCATCCAAAGCCTCAGCACGCAAGTACGACATTGAATACTGGAGCTGCTTCAGGGACTGAGAAATGAATGAAGAGAGCTAAGCAAAACTTTTAGTATCCTGGAGCTAAACAGAGGACGCTAATTTAATCTGCAGGATTCAGCCTGCTGCAGCTCAGGTGAACCAGTACCTGATTCGGTAGGATCTATGCTCTGAATAAGGAGACGTTTCTCTTGTTCCTCACCAGTCCTACCAGCTGCATGCTACCTTGTAAGGTACCTACACATATTGGTGTTTCCTGCAGAAAGTCTGTAAACTAGACTACTCTGTTTCTCAGGGCTGTAGTTACACTGCAGCTCTGCTGGATCTATGAATGTGGACAGGTATCTTATTCCTCAGTATTTTTACCATTTTTGAAGCTGCATCAGCATACTAACAACCTTCTCTAGAATGGCTTCTTTTCAGACTGATAGCATTTGGTTTTCAACATCCTACCTGCAGTTACGTATTACATGCCTCCAGATTTACTCCTGGAACTGACCATAATGAGAAGTCACTTTTACTATTTTAACTCTTGGGGCTGCTTTATACAAGACTATAATACAAGCAGTCATCTCTACTGCTGAGTTTGGCTGAGGAAGGTGTAGATAGGCGTATATAAGCCGAGCATCCCAAGGACTTACAAAATGCACATATCCTGCTTGGCAAAGGGGCTGGGGTCCTGCCAGAGTTTTGAGAAAGCTATGTCTGGCAGAGACAGGCTTTAGTGTGAGATGACAGTGTTTGTAGGCTAGATCAAGGAAAACAGTGTGATTGCCAGTTTCTGCATTTAGCATGCCTGCAGCCTTTCCTTTGATGCGTCTGCGTGTGTGGCGACCTACTTCTGAAATCTTGGCACTGCTGCCTGACAGAAGAGCCCATATTCTTTCATATTCTCAGTGGGACTTGTCACTGGTGCTTCACTGGGTGTATATGAGACCACATAGCTAATAGCAAGTGTCCTGTAACCATTGGAACCATTTTTGTTCAAAGAAGGTGACATGCTGGTCACTGACTCCACTGAGCTCTCTGTGCCTTGTATGTTAGGAAGCCAGCATGTAGTCCCTGAGCTTCGCTCCCTTCTTTCCCATGAACAAAATTTGGTGTTTTTAGCATTTGTTTTCCTTCCAGTGCCTGCTGTCACAGTACTGTTCTTCTCTTTACTGCTATTGTGTCACCGCAGAGGAAGAGGCTTGTATGTTCAAAAGGCTGGCTGCATTTCTGATAAATCATTGTGCTTGCACCTTTAAAATCAAGTGGCACATCACACTGTCGTCTTGAAGGAAAGCAGAAGGTGAAACATACAGTCAGTGGCTGCATGTTGAGATTTTCTAATGTATCCCTGTGGAGCTCTGAACAGGGCTTGGTCATGTGGCTGGAGCAGAGATCTGCTCAGTTCTAAACCTAGCCAGGTGCCCTTTTTCCCACAGTTGTCGCCAGCCTTGGGCCCAGACTGCTTTCAACTTTCTCAGTCACTGCAGTGTTCTCTTGCTGACTGATTATGACTGGTGTTTTGGGCATCATGGATTTTTTCCAGGCCTTGCAAATGCAAATAGGTTATTATTATACTGTTTCTTTAATCAGAGATAGGATGTTTTGAGATGCTTCTATTTAAATTTTCAAGGGCTAGGTTTCTTGAAATATTGCTACAGCTGTCATGGGTGAAGGACTTACAAAATGGCCTTACCTTTTAGGTGTGGCTTTACACTGCCTAAAGGCTAAACTCTATTTGGCTGTATCTGATGGTTATATCATTGCTATTAAATATATCAGTATAGAGAATGCAGTATGTCTGACCTATTCTTTGGGATCTGCAGCTACCCTGACTACCCTGACTTCATCCCTCTCCAAAGTGCACATCACAGTGCCACCTTAGGTTAAGTGCTGTTTTTCCTCAGGCCCTTCCTTCACTTACGATCACAGAATCATAGAATCAGTACGGTTGGAAGGGAAGGGACCTCTGGAGATCATCTAGTCCAAACCCCCTGCTCAGCAGGGTCACCTAAAGCGTATTAGACAGGGTTGCATCTAGGCGGGCCTTGAATGTCTCCAGAGAAGGAGGCTCCACAACCTCCCTGGGCAACCTGTGCCAGGGCTCCGTCACTCTTACAGTGAAGAAATTCCCCCTCATGTTCAGGCAGAACTTCCTGTGGTTCAATTTCTGCCCGTTGCCTCTTGTCCTGTCATATGGGACAACTGAAAAGAGTTTGTCTCCTTGACACCCTCCCTTCAGGTACTTGTACACATTGATAAGATCCCCCCTCAGTCTTCTCTTCCCCAGGCTAAACAGGCCCAGCTCTCGCAGCCATTCCTCATAGGGCAGATGCTCCAGCCCCCTGATCATCTTTGTATCCCTATGCTGTACTGTCTCCAGTAGCTCAATGTCTCTCTTGCTCAAATGCACTTTTGAATTTGTTATTTGTGCATGATACCATACGATTTTACTGGGCTCCAAAACAGTAAAAGCCCAAGCAACCAATCGAACGCATGGCCTCAGTTTACTGCACACTTTGGTACCTCACAGCTCAGAGGTTCAGCCCTAGTTTCAGGCTAGCATGTTTCTTCTTCAACTTTTCTGAGTGCTTCCCTTCTGTGAGTCATATTTAAGGTCTGCTTCTTTCAACTGTCTTGCAAGATTATTTGCCAGCTTGAGAGTGTTTCTCCTTTTGCCTTTCTTTGTGACCACTTTGGGTCTGGTGCTAAATCCTGTTTTACCCTGGAACATACCTTGCTCTGCCACTCAGCTGCCTCCATCTCCAGAGATGGTAGCAGTCATGGATCCTGCTCTTTTCAAGGCAGAAGTCCTTAGTCATACCTGTTGAAAGCCAGGACTCCTGGCTGTCCATCTGAAACTTGTATGAGAAGAGGATAAACATCTAGAGCCTCCAGGGTTAGCACATGGAGCTCCAAGACCCACTGTCCTCTGCTTTTCTCTGACGTTGTCACAAACAGCTGAAAACTTTGCTACTCTCTGCCAGTTTTCTCCTGGGCTTCCCTCCCAGGACTATGGAGCATTTTTGCTGTAATTGTTTATTCACAGTGTGCTAGGACATGCTGTACTGACTTTGAAGTTCTTTGCTTTCTGGAGCTATCTCATTTTTTTCTTCGCTTTGATGGTTTCTGATTACTGTAAAAAAAAGAAAAAGAAAAAAAAAACAAAGACAATAAGTAGAGAAAGAAGAAAATACTCTTCTGGGGGAAGACATTCAGGCTCCTCCAGTATAACAGTGTAGCTATGGTTGTATTCTTACAACTTTGTTGTCACCTTCTGTGTGTTGCAGAACCCATGCTTAGGATACAAACTTCAACAGAAGGAACAAACACTTCCTCCTGTAAGTACATACAAGTTCTTTAAATTATTACTGGAAAGCTCCTCAGACACACTTCCTGCTCTAGCTCTGCAAGCATTATACTTGCACCTAGAGTGACAATATGCTCTTACATCTGGGGACTAGACTGGAAATGGTTCCTGGACCTACAGATATGTCTTTGAGGGGTTGCTATTTATTTGATGCTACATTATAACTCTTGGAGCTACCTCTTTTGCAGACTGAGGGCTAAACACCTTCCCTCAGAAAGGTCGAAGAGCACATTCATGCAGAGCATAGGAATAAGCAGATGCTTTTAATTCGCATTTACAGTACCTACTGTGGCACTGAAAAGTGGGATGTTCAAAGCTGCATCCCTGAACACAGTACTCTGAACATTTTTCGTTGTTTATACAAGACATGGAATATTTACTTTCTAAAGCTTTTCTGAGGTAGTGGGGAGCATTAGCTTGATTGTTGTTTTAAGTGTGCATTAAAGGAATTTCAGAAAGGACTTCTCTGACAAAAAGGTAAGAGTAAATGTTTTTATTTTTTCCCTCAATGTACAGCAGTAGGGCAGGCAGGAATAACTACTGTAGCAATTTAAAGCAATCAGTTCTTTCTGTTCCCTTCTCAGTTGCACTGAAGTAAATCAGGAATAGGAGTATTCAAGCCACTAAAATAACTTAGGAAGGGGAGAGAGCAACACTGGACATTGCTGTCTTTCATGGGTACTAAAGGTACTACAAAGCAGGAAGGAGCTGATGTTTATTACTAACAGATGTGAATATCTACTCACACCATGGAGCAATGAGGGAATTGGGTCCACGCACTTATGCTAAAGTTGCTTAGGGCTTTGCTTTTCTGGATTTCAGTGGGACATGTCCATTTCACACTTGTCACTGTCAATCTTGTAACAGCTACAGGAGATAAAATAAACTGTTTCCTTCCACTTCTCAGACAATAGCAGATGTTTCAGAGAACATGCCAGCACTGACACCACTGGCCAGACACTGGAAAAGACCTGAGAACAGCAGAGTGATTAAATAGGCTCTCTCCCCTGAGGCTTCACAAGTGAACAGATATGTTGCACACTTTGCTTTTCTGAAGTCCAAAGGAAAGACAAATGTTCAGAGAGCTAAAACTTTCTAAAAACCCCATCTCTGTAAGAGCATCCAGAAACTGCAGATCTCTCTACCCTTCCAGGTGTGCACACTCCTCAAAATCCAGCTCATTTTGAGAGTGTTGGCCTCCATTTGAGTAATCCAGAGTCCTGCCTGGAGCTGTAGGGAGGGAGAAGAGCACACTGGGTTTCATGCCATCACATATAGGGCTGATGACTGGCAGGTTGGAAATCCAAGGGAGGCAGAGGAAATTCATGTTTTGGGGTCCTGTTTCATTAAGGCAGACTGCAACACTCACAGCTAACTACACTCCTGTTAGGTGGAAACAGTTCCCAACTTCCCTTACACCCTGCTCAACAGCCTCAGGATGGTTGAATATATATTTATTTTGTAGTGTGTAATATTGGAAGCTAAACTATAGCTTTCATTTTCCTTGTCAGTGAAATTCTCCATGATACTATTTTCCCTGCTGAATGACATAAACAAACCAGCAGTAACTGGAGCCCCAAGGGCTCTTGTTACCGAGGAGTGCAAAGGTCATTCTTAATAACTTAAGAAGAGTTTGGGGGTGGAAGACCTTTTTTCTTCCCCAGTTTTCAGGACTGCAGTGCTCTGAACAAGTCCTTGATGACTTTGTGGCTTTCTTCTGCTCTGGTGTTGCAGCAGAGAAAATAAATGTGAAACCCAACCTTAGTGCTTTGGTTTTGTGAGTTCAGTCAAGTACGTGTTCAAGACTGGAGAAGGAAAATGCAATAGTCTTTTTGTTGTTTTGAGACTTGTTGTTAAAATTCTTGTCTTCTCACTCTGAGAGGCAAAAATAGTAGACACATTACCTCTTCTCTTTTAGAGGAGCAGTCCTAAAAGTTGTTTTCTGGTTTGTGAATTAGAACATACCTGTGAAGATATTAAAAGTAAGGGGGCTTCCAGGGTTAAAATCACTAGCAGTATACAGCCTCCAGCTGGAAGATGTATTCTGCAGGAACATCTGTGCAGTACAAAATCACGAAAGGCAGGGGCAAGATACGGGGTGTTTGTGGCAACCCTCTTGGTGAGATGGTTGTCTGTGGACAACCCTCAAGTGAGTGTTGACCTGTCCAGCCTCAGAGATGCAGTGTGTAGATCAGTAGAGATGCAGTAGCCAAGCTTATTGTTTCTACAGCAGTTTGGAAAACCTGTGCTAAGCATTATCTGGTAAGAAGTGGAAAATGATAAAACTGGATAGAGCCAGCATCCACAGGAGCAGGTGGAAAAGACTTTTCATTGCTTTCTTAGCTGCATCCTGCAATATTACCTTCCTGTCCTTGTTAATGCTGTCCATCAAGGGCAGTTCCCCAAACTCTCTGTGGAGATACTTCCTCCAGCAAAGTTGCCAGGTATCCTGCGTGTTGTCTTCTCCAGACCTGATTGCCTTAGGTTGTGATTCTCAGTTCATATTTGTTTGCTGTACAAGACTGTGAGCAAGCAACCACAGCTTGGACATGCTTGGAGCATATTCCCTGCAGCTTTCCTCCTCTTGACCATGGCCTGGTAGGCCTATGTGATGTCTGGCTGGGAGCAGATGGGAGGCATATCCTACCTTACTCACAGCTTGTTTTTCAAAACAGTATAATAAGTGTTTGTTTGTCTTCTGGCTGGAAGGAAAAACCTGTTATTTGTCACCTGCCTATCTTATCCTCCATAAAACTTTTGTGCTGGCCTCTATAAAGTATGCAGAAATTAGAAAGATCAGCTGGAGAAGGAATGTGTCAGCTAGGGCTGCTCATCTCTCCAGAATTAATAACTTGCAACCTCCAGATCTGGCACAGCAAGGGACCTTCCTAACAATTCACCTTTTCATGGTACAATAATATAGACTCCAGCTTGCATAGAAAATGGACAACAGACACAGCACACAGCAAGGAGGCATGCAAAGACATTCTGCCTGTCACATTTGCTCAGGTGAGAGGGTACTGAGCTGCTTTTTAAAAATGTTCCATGCTGAGCAGTGAAACCTTCTCTGACATCGTATGAGAGGCTGTTTGTTTACAGAGCATTTTTATCATGGATATTTTGCATTTACAAGTAGCCTTGCCAGTTTATATCCTAAAATCTTAACAGGGAAAGGCTAGTTTCTGTTTTCCTGCATCTCTTAAGTGAACGCAGCCCTCCTCCTCAGATTACTTGTTCATTTATCTAATAACAGGCATCCATTTTAGAAATACATTACTTTTATCTAAGACTCAAGCAAACCTGAATCAGCATTTCCAGAAGACAGTAAGCCAGAGCCCATAACGGTGCAAGTTTTACAGTGGTGGTTCAGTGTTCTTGCGGAGATTTAGATGGCTGAATACACTGTAGCTGTTTCCTCTGTATGTGGGATACTTATCCAAACCTCTAAACACCTTCAGATTTAGTCACTGTTTTCAGCAAAATTTAAACACGTCATCTGGATTTGTAATGCACCCATAGACTTGTCAAGTTACCCTGTTACCTGATGTTTGGAGATATAGCTAGCAACTTTTTTTTTTTTTTTTTTTAATAGCAGTCATGCAAGGAGACCTACTAGTATATGCTTGTGTTTGATGTGTGAGCAAAACCTACAGAATCAAGAAAATAGAGAATGGAGAGTGGAGTCCCACTCTGAGGTCCTTCCTACTCTCTTAGGTCCATGTGAATTGCGGTTCATGAAAGATGTAGTATGACTTGGTGAACAGATATCTTGCAATATACCAGAATATAGTATATACAGAGTTTCTGCATTAATTCAGAGATCTTTCTGTTTTGTTTGACTTCACTTTATTCTGAGCTTGACTGATGTGCATTTCTAATATTCCCTCTACAAGAGAGGCAAAGAAAATAGTGTGGTGGACAGTGCTGAAGCATGGTAAAAAAGGTCAGAACAGAGCAGGACACAACCTAGCCATTAAATGTGCATTTAACTCCTTTGTTACAAAACAACTCAGCTGTTACATTACAAAGTCTGCTATCAGCCCAGCCCCTTCTGAAATGACTCTATGTTTGATGCAATGGTAAAACTGTTTTAGGAGGCTCTGGTCACAGGGTGCAGTCATTTGGGCCAGGACAGGAAGTGAAGAATGCTGTATCCAATTGAAAAATCTGAAGGAATTCAGATGGGTAAAGGCAATTACTCATATTGCAGTTTTGCTAGCACAGCAGGACTCCCAATCCCTGCTCTTGTAATAAGTTACTCTGACATCTCCAACTGTCAGCATTTAACTCATCAGTTCCAGGGGCTGAAGGGCTCCTTCTCCAGGAAAACCATGTATCTGACACCTTGATGGGACCCTGGGTCAGAGGAAATGCTATGCCACATCCTGCATTTTATTATTTATGTGTTCTTATTTTTTTGAATCATCTTCTTTCAAGAAAATAGTTCACTTTTCCTCTAAAGATAGAGCAGGTGAGCATGTGCAGGGGCATGTAACTGGTTCTCTTTCAATGCAAGATTAATTTAAGCCTCCTGGCTAGTGGAATCTTGTTGAAAGATGAGATATGAAGGCGTGTCCTCTATAAGAAAACCTAGTTCAATGTGTGGCATTTTCATGTTACTTTTCTCCACGGTGGACACTGGCAGCAATGGATGACACAGTGGTAATTTCAGTGTGCTTATGATCTGATCTAGCATGACAAATCCTGTTTCCTGTGTTTAAGTTTCCCAGACAGGGCAAACTCATGTAATTAGTTAACATTTCTCAGTAATACAGCTTTCAGCCTCTGTGCAATTCCCAGTCTACTGCCAGGGTGACATTAAATGTCTGTTTCCAAATCACTTAATCTTGCAGAGTTTTCTTCTGTTGCAATCTCAAACCTCAAGCCTTGCTCTGAAGGCAGGGTTGGGTTGGCATTGAGGATCTAAGTAGAACTAGGCAGCTCTGTTGAGAAGTTTGTACATGTCATCCTTTTGTGATCAGATCGCTACTATAAAGTCAAATATCGCCTGCACTTTTTTTTTTCTTTTCTTGAAGAGCTTGTAGAGGTAAAAGGCAATGATGGGTGTGATGAGCAGTATTGACGTTGGAAGCAGTTGATGTAACATCACAAAGGAATAAGTAGAAGAATTTATATTGCTTAAATACAGATGCCAGACTCAAAGGGTTTTAAGAACATTACCTTTAGCCATCTGCATATTTGTGTATGTAAAGAATAAATCTGTAAGTCTAGCACTTGCCTCAGCGTTTGTATAGGATGAAGCAATATTGTTTTATATATAAATATAAATGCATACATAGGTTTACAAAGCGTATACGTATTAGAGTGAAGGCAATGATTTGGATCTGTTTATTTCAGACTGTGTGCTTTCCTGAGGTTGTGGCATGTCACAGCATTAAAAAGCACCACAGAACATGCAGCTACTCTGCCCCTCATGCATTTCTATTTCTTGGATTATTTCTGGTATAGTTTCACAGGCCTATATTGCATTATGGATCCTCTCCAATTACTGCTAAAGATATCTCAAAAACTGAATGTGTGGCCACTGGTGGAGTAGGAGACACCTTCACAACAGGGTAGCTGGCTAAAACCCATACACAATCAGTTGCTGCCTTGACTGGGTCTTGGAGTTAAGAGATCACGAGCTCTGCTTCTAGCAGTTCTTCGGATCCCTGAGTATATCATGACCCTATGGTCTCCGACACTCCATAAATCATATGGGAATTCGCCTTCATGTGACTTTTGATTAGGCCTAGTTTCTCTGAGGGTCTTCTAGAAGAAAGAATTGGGTCAAAGCCATTTGCAACAGAGTCAATAACTTATGCCTTTCTGACCTGCTCTCCTCACTGTGTTGAAGGCAGGTCTGATACGCACCCACTTGAAACCAAAATCAACGTGTTTCTGTTTTGCCAGCGTACTCTATGCTGAATTAGTGGTCAAGAAGGAGGCAAGCCTCCAGTACAGGGATGTTTTGCCTGTCAGACCTTAGCACTTTGGTTGCTGTTACTCGCCTGGGAAGAAGTCCCGGGTGCTGTCACTGTGACAAAAGCAGGTATTCGAGGTGTCCAGTTCTCCACTGGTTATACTGCTTCTGGATATAAATTATGAACATATTTTGTGGCAACCTTCACAAAATCTTCCCTCTTTCATATTATTTGCAAGATATAAAGGTAGTTTAGACTGAATAAAGCTGCACAACAGGCGGTGATACTAGCTCAGCGGAGATCTGTGAACAACATGGAATACATGACCTTGACAGAAGCATGCATCTATTTCAGGCAGCCTGGTGAATCAAGATATGTCATTAACCATGCTAAAGTCAAGAATGTGAGTGCTTTGTAGGAAACCATAAGGGAGCCAAAGAGCTCAGTGAGAGTGTGAAAAGAAGATACTCACAGCAGGCAAGAAATGATTAATGTGTGCAGCATGGATACAGAATAATATCAGTATTTTAATAAAATAAGCAATTCCCAAGTTTCCCCTAAAATCCAGATACTCCATTCATCTCCTTATCTTCCACGTATTTATCCAACAATCTATGCGCCTGTAGACAGGTTTTGCCTGAGTCTTACTGTTGTGTTAACCTCCAGGTAAGACTAGCAGTGCAAGGTCTTTTCTGTTCCTCAGGAGGCCTTTCTATCTTGAGAAGGACATATTGTAGCCTGCTTTCTCGTTTTGGAGACGGTGTTCTTGTTGTTTCAGTTCTAGAGGGAAAGCTTCAACAACGAGGAAGGGCCTGAAGGGAATTTGGGTTTGAATTGCACCAACATGCCCAGAAGTTTGCTGGAATACCTTTGATGGAAATGTGGGTATATCCAGCTTTCTTTAGTGTATTCTAGGCTTTCTAGTCCACTTCTTCCCAGGGGAGATTTTAGGCTGCATGTGCTGATGTAGTAGAGTCCTGGTCCATTAAAGGTTGTGTGAAGTTAGTGGTCTGGCTGTGGAAAAATTTGCAGAGAGACAAAAGCACTAAATGAATGAAATAAATAAAAAAAAAAAAGACAGAGGAGTGGGACTCATGCTTTGTTTTCACACTAAACTTCCTATGTGATGAATTCTGATCTATTATAAAAGGCAGGTGCTGTTGTCTAGGGAGAAAGGTAGGTTTCTTAGAGAGCCGTTGGTGGAAGGAAGGTGCTCTGAATATCTGTCAGATCTACCGGCTGCTTCTAATTCCTGACCAGGAATCCAAGGAGTTTCTGTCACTTTGATAGCTGGAAGTGCCCCAGTGTTCAACGAGATTTGTTTACTGAAGACAAGAGCAGAATGTTACACAGCAGGGCATAAAAATGGACAAATAGGCACATTGTTGTCTTCAGAATAATTTGTAAAGTTTACGGTTTTGAACAAGTTCCCACTCATTTAAAATAACCAATTGATCAATTACTTTTTACTTCTTAAAAAAATGCAAGCTGCATGGCAGAAGTTGTATTTCCAAAGCCAGAGGTACAGCTCTATGTACATAAATGTGATCTCTTCATAGATGAACAGCTGTAAAAAGCTGTGGCTGTGTCTCCTTGCTAACTTCATAAGCTCATTGATATGCAATGGTTAGAATACAGCCAGTCTAACCAAGTAAATTAAAATCAATGCTTTTCTTTCATGTTTCTATTCTAGCAATATTTTAATTTCGTGGGCAGAAATTACCAGACCTTCCCTCATGTCAATAGCCCTTCTGAATTGCTTTTTGGTAACCTCTCCTAATTGGATGCAAAGAAGAGTTGTATCTCCTGTGACTTTTATTATCAAAGTGTTCTTGCAGATTTGTAATGGTTTCTACTGTTCTTGACATCTTTACCTGTTCAACAAGGAGAAGGAATCACTGTACTTGCTGCAACAATTAAAGAGTAGTCTTTTACAGTATGGTCTTCCTTCTGGATGTACATCTTCCTAAGTATTTAGCAACAGTTGGCTGGTCAGTAACTATGAACTGCATCTGCAGTAGGATGGAAATGCATGATAAGGAACTTGGCTTGCTGAGAAGGAAGCTATGCGGATCATGTGTCTGAGGGGTGTCAATGTTTTTCTTTGGTGAATACATATATATATAACAACTCTTACATTTCTTCCCAAGATTTCTTCTCCTGACTACCCACTCCTCAGGCTAGGCATTTCAATGTTATTGTGGATACACAGAGCTCTGTAGGCCTCATCATTAATTCAGATTAATAGCGGTATCCAGCTGTTTGAGATCTATTGACAAGATAAGTCCAATTTTCCTTTCTACAGAGATGTTCCCGCCCAATGGGAGGAAAATGTTCATGGCACTCTGATTTCCAAACCGCATCAAATCTGTTGCAAGCTGAAATAGCATGGGACATTTCTAATTTATGAGAGGTGATGACTAAGGCTAAGCGTAGACTGCTGGGTGAAGTGAGGCCAAGGAGTGCTAGAGCAGTGTCTGTCTGTTTCATCGTTAACAGGCTTCTTTGTATCTTTTTGGCTCATGTCAACTACTGCTCTCCAAGACACCCAGGCACAATCTGAAGGATCAAGTGCACCAGGACCTCTGCCAGGAGGGCATAATTCTGCCAGGCTGGGCTCCCTTCACTCTAAGCAGTCCTCCCACACCATCCCAACAGATGCTGCACTCCCACTGCTCCCTGGGACCTTCATACTGCATCAGAAGGGACTTAACACATTTCCATTTTCATGACATAAAAATACCACTAGGACCCACCCTCCCACTGCTTAGAGACTTTGCACTGCAAAGAAAACACAGACCCCAAAAGTATTTTTACTGAGGGGTAGAGGGGTTCACCATGGGGCCTGAAGGAGAGCTATGGCCAAGCTGTGTGTTACGTAAACGCAGCCCAGTGATGACACTTGCCTTGGGCCAGGAGCATCATCCCTTTCCTCTGTGTTCAGCATCTGCCTTCCTCAGCCTTCCCCACTGCATGGCCCTTGCAGGGCACAAAAGTCGTCACATTACTGTCCAGTGTCCCAAGCCTAGCAGCCAGGGCCATGCTTTAAATCCCTCTAGGGCAGGAAGATGAGACCACACTTAGGAGACTGCAATCTCAAGCCTATCGGGGACAAGACCACTTTCTCCAGTGCTGAGCATTTGGCTTTTTTGTTTGCTCATTTGTTTCTGTTTTGTTTATTCAGCATGAAAAGCTCCTTACTTCGGAGCTATAAATGTTCAGAACAGATATTGAGTCAGGAAGGATTTGGCTGGATGCAGCTCTACAGCCTGAAGCTTTTACAAGCACCATGTGCTTGGATCAAGCTTATCTTACTGTTCAGCATTTATACTTCGTAGTAGCCCATCAGAAGTGCATCATGATTTAAACGAGATAATAAAGCCATTATTTTTCTGAAGTTCAGAAAGTGGAACACTGAACTTTATTATTGATATTTTTCTGGTAATATTCAGAATGATCTGAAATGTGATTCTTAATAAGGCAGACAGGTATTTAGAAATTCTCCCTTCAGCTTTCCAAAATGTCAGCAGGTTTGTTGAGAAGAATTACTACAGTGGTTGATTTTTAATAGAAAAATATAAAGCCATGCTCTAGGGAGGAAATATGAGGGTGTTTCTTCAGGTGCTTGCATGCAAACATCTAGTTGGTTGTTCTGGCTTTGAGAGGCCACAGTTACCTATTTCGAACAAATCAACCCCATAGATCAACTGCTGACAATCGTGGCACAAAATGTCAGAGGCAGAAGATTTTTTCTTGTCTTCTCAAACTAGGAGTAAGCTAAACCCACATTGTGCTTTTATTTGTTTTGAAAGGTCTGTGTGTCTATTTATAGTAACAAACGATGTTCTTTTCGTTCTAGCTATAATTTTATTGTATCCTCTTAGGCACTGGCATTCAATGCCATGGAATATCAGTTCAAAAGCTTAGTTATTGTTCTGGGAGAAGAGCAGGTTTAAATGTCTGGTATTTTAGTCTGATTAGATGCCCCTTCCCCTGCTTTTTGCCATATCAAGAAAGTCCAAAACTGCCATTTACTGTGTCAAATACCTGAATAATTTATGTTATTTAAAGCAGTACAAAGGCGGAATAATTCCCCTGACTCCAGAAAATACATAGGAAAATAAAACCGGAATTTAACCTAACCTTTTATACAATGACGATGACTTTTACTGTTTCCTCAGAAAAAAATCCTTCTTTTTTTTTCCACTTGGGATCAATCTTTGTCTTAAAACAAGCTGCAGGCTTTACAGAATTCTTGAATATTTTAACTACTTGCATGATAACCATTAGTTGCCACAGTTGGCAATTAATAATTAACAGACGCTAGGGCAACAGTTGTCTCAAAGTCTGCAAGAGGTCAGAAGGATCTTAAAAATGAATTTTTGCAGGAAGTAGCAGGAGGGCCTCAAGGAACAAAGCAGCTCATTCAGACACGCGTCTGTCCGTCTGTCTCTTGGTCGTGAAGCAGAGCTGGAGTCCCAGTTTTCTTGTGTAATGAGCTCTGAATCAGGCATCTGTCCATGGTTACTAGGCAAGCCACAGGTTGCACCGTAGGTGCTTATATCTCCCATACATTTGTTGCTTTGGATGGAGGAGAAGATTAAGGTCTGTCCTGGGAAGGAATGCTGTGAATATGGATTCCACATGTTTTTCCAGTTTAGTAGCCAAGTAAATGTGACTGTGATCCCAAAGAGCTGTAGATCACTCCCAGGAGTCATGGGAGGTGACGCAAGGCTGAAGTCCTCCCCGCCTGTGCTCGGCCAGCACGTCAGGGCTGGGTGCAGGTGTGGTGCCCTCCCAGAGGTAGGGCCATTGGGAACGAGGCATGGCACAGGGACTGCCTGCCTCAGCCTGCTGCTACTGTGAGTTTCTGTCAGATGCAGAAGATCCTTGATCTCTTCCCCAAGGTCTCTGTATCCTGCACTGAGGATATCTGTGACCTCTCATGCCTGTAGCTGTGCTGTGGGTGAATTTCATTTCAGAAGGCCAGAATTCAGCTGCAACACCTTACTGATTCTTTCAGCCAAATGGGGACATAGAGAGGTAACCTATTGTTATTGTTTATGTGTGGAAAATATGCAGTAAAATTCCAGATAAATGGCTGTGGGTTGCATTTGCAGTTATATATTTACTGGATAATAGGCACACATCAGAGACGTAATATTCACCCTAGTGAGAGAGCACAGTCATAGGCAGGCTTAGCAAATGGAGCTTTTCAATGTAAATGTGCAAATGAATTTTATACACACATGGATGCTGCTAGCAGATTGCCAGTCAAGAGGGCTGGGTATAGGGGAGAAATTCTTTGTTTTTGATTTGTTAAGAGTCTGTTTCTCGGGATGATATTTGATCTTGAGGAATAGCTTTTATTGTCTTTAAATATCTTGTAAAATATGAGATTACCATCCACCAAAAGCTAAAAATAAGCAGCATAGATGAAGTACTAAGCGGATAGTTTTCCCTGAGTGAAGAAAAAAATTATCAAAAAAGAGTTAGCCCGACACACTGAACATTATCAAATCTGCGAGCAAGATGTAGAGTAGGTAGCTGTAGCAGAAACACATTAGCCATCATTGATAAATCAGCACAGGTTTAGTGAGACTTTTAGAACTTTTTAAAAGAAAGAAGAATTCTTAAAAATAGTATTTAAGAACAAATGAGTATCAGGTAGCTTTTTAGCATGGGAGATAAAAAAAGAAATGGCTATCCATTTTGGTTCAGCTTGCTGTTTACAGGTTCATCTGCTGTGTCCTAGTATTAAAGAAGTGGGAGAAAAAAGGAGAAGCTAACCATCTGAAAAATCACCATTTGCTGCATGACAGAAATTCTGCCATCAGTATACGGCTAGATTTTAGCAAAGCAGACTAGTCAGAGACATATAAAAGCCTGCAGGCTGGCCAGCCCCAGGTCCACTGAGCCCAGTGTCTTGTCTCAGGCAGAAGGCACCAGTTGGTGCCTCAGAGACTGGTGTGGGAAAGACAGACTAGAAAGATGATGCCTCCTCTAAATGAGTTTCCTCCAGGTCCGTGGCAATGAGAGGTAACTCATCCTTTCTAACTTCTATTTTTCCTCTAGACCTGTGGAGAATCTTGTCTCTTCTCTAATCTTGTTTGGTTGTTGGCTCCAGCCCCCTCCCACTTTCCCATAGCAACCACCACCCTGCTGTGCCTTGGATCAGATTCCTCGCCATGAGGCCACTCTGCCTGTACTGACTTTGGAAAGGAGCTCTTCCCACCTTGCAGAGACTGGGCAGTCAGGGACAACAAATGGTCAGTCCCTGAGCCACTAAGTGAAGTGTACTCCTCTCTGGGTCTGTTGCTTTTCCTCATCTCTTATCAGCATTGAGTAGAAACACTTACAGCAGCAAGCCACATAATCAAACATTACTGTTGAAGTTGCATGCAATTTCAGATGCCTTTAACTCAGTTGCATATGACTGATGTGGGAATATAGATATTGTCCTAGTAGAATATGCCAGTGCTCTGCTGATTACAGTCTCTATATCTAACCATGTGCAAGGCCCAAGAAGAGTGAGGGAGATGTAAGAAGAGTCTTCAGAGACTATTGGAATTGTTTGGTCACTCAGTAAATGTCATCCTTGCTCTCTAGTGATACAGTTGATTCTTATTCAAAAGCATGAAGCTTCCTAGCCCATGCAAAAGGAGTGCCTTTTTTGATAGTGCAGCAAGGGAATGCTTGTTCCTACTTTCCATGCAAATATTAAACCCTTGACTATTCTAGTAATGTGCATACCTAAGCTGAGAGAAGTTTGGGGGTCCCATTTTGCGGCCATTGTGAACTGCTGAACAAGAGCAGTGTGTTGCAGTCACTGCAAGACAGCTAACTGAGCTTAGATGAATAACAATTTCACCTGAGCATCAGAGTTGATGCAATTAATATATGGGTAGACATGCAATCAAAAATACATCTTCTGTAGAGAGCCAGCATAGGATTTCTTGACACTTAGGCAATCCTTTGCTCTGTCATTTCACGTACTATGGTTAGAAACGCAGCAAATATGTCTACAGAATTTGCATGTTTAACCTGCTTTGGAGAACAAGGATTGTCTTGCTGTGAAAGGATATTATGCAGCAATTTCCTCCACAGCACAGCAAGACAATGAATCTGGCTCTTCATTATAGATGAATAAAAACGATTGAATTTCCAGTGCAGTGAGGGCAACATGAGCCATGCTCCAGGGTCCTCTGGGAATTTCCATGACCATGTCTATTTCAAACACCATGCATAATGCTACTATGAGAAAATGTAGATATTTAAAGATGAATGTTTGAGGGGAAGGGGAAAAGGCTCAATTTGTTAAATGAGGTGTTTGATCTCTACTTGGAAGGCAGGCTGTGTGAGTGAGCACAGAGGCTCAAAGTTATTTGCCTGGGTTTTATAATTCATGCATAGTCACTGACAGAAGCAACGTATTTCTCAGACGACTGTAGTTTTTAATTGATATTGTATTCTTTCACTACCAACCGAAATGTTCCCCCCTTGTTTTCATTAGGTGGGAGGCTATGAAAACATAGCAAGCTTGCAGTAACTTGCACTTGCTAAATACATGAAGGAGAGAGGTCCCACAAAGACTCTACATATCTTCATTTTTTTTCACACTCCCACTCACAGTGAACACACCTGTGCTGCTGCCAAGGCATGAAACAGCCCCTCTTTTCAGAGGGATCCCAGGGTGTCTAACTGAAATGCAGCTTTGCTTACATTTTCCCTAAATACACTACTTGAGGGAGGCTCTAGAGCGACAAATGCAGAACTGCATCACGGGATTAATAACCCTGGGACAAGGACACATTCCTGAGAGCTCAAGAGATAGTTCAGCAACTGGATGTTAGCAAAACACTGACCGAAGGAAATCTTTCATGAGCAACACCAGATACCTTCCTTAGGACCAGAACGAATGAAGGTTGCAAACTGGGAATCCTAGTCTGGCACTTGGCCCCTAAGGGAGCAACCCATGCACCCCAAGCTGCATGTGTGGACATCCTGGGAGTGCCCAGGGAGACATTAGATGCCTCAATTCTAAAAATCTTTCCTACTAGGATTGGTGCTAATAATTACCATAAGACATGCCATGTTCGTGCGCTGAGCAGAAAGACAGGCAGCCAGGCTGCAAGTGGGAGATGCCCAGGATGGAGAAGGAGCAGCTGTCTCTGGTCTTTCCTGTGCCATTATCCTCAACACCTTACGCAGAGATTGTAGGGGCACCTGCTTGAATTAGGGTGCTCAGCTCCTTCTGGTTAAAAAAAAAAAAAAAAAGAAAAAAAAAAAGATAAATGCACCAGTTAGTCTGGGAAGAGATAATGTTCAGCAAGTCTTTCCTCCAGCCATAATGTTCAGCAAGTCTTTCCTCCAGCCATAAGATTTCATAGAAAAGGCTTGAGTAAGCTCATTTTCTCTTCAGTCTAGAAAATACTTGCTCTTTTTCTGCAAAGCTAGACACCTTCAGCAGAAGAAGTTTGGGTACAAATTATCCCTGAGACATCCTGCAGCCCAGAAGGGTCTGAGGAACATTTCTGGTTCCTCCAGCACCATCTAGAGCAAGAAACAGAGGACAGCCTTGTTCTGGGTCATGCTCAGATGCAGGTGTGAGAAGGGAGCTGAAGTGTGTAAGGCCACATGGACAGGGTGCTTATAAGCCAAGCTAGGCCCATTTTAGGTTTCTAAGCACTTATTTTTTTGGAGCTGGCTATTTTTTTCTCATAAAGAAAATGCAGTGACTTCACATGTCATGTTAAAAAGTTAGTTGTTTGGCTGGTGGCCATAGAATAATTCTTCTATCGCACAATAAATCAAGCTACTGTCATTTTAAATACTCTAGCTGAATTTCTGATGTGTACATGAAAGAGTTAATTCTACCATTACGGTGATACTACAGTGCTAAAATAACAGCAGATTTGGGGATCGGAATTTTGATCCCCTCTTGGAGCATAAATTTGGAGCATAGTCAAAATCCTTATAAAATTATTCACATTCTGTAAACATCTGTCCTGTTTACTTGGAAAATACACAAGCTGAATTGTGGACTTGTAAAACACAAATGAAATATCAGGAGATGAGCAGAGTTCCTTAGGATTTGTAGGCATTTCCAATAAATTTTTCTTTTTTAAAAAGAATTATTACGATGTTAAATGGTCTGATTCCATTTAACACATTTTTTCCTGTGTAACGTAAGAATCAGGTTATTTGGGGTTTGAAGAGGGGCAGTACTTTAATTTTAAGTTGGAGGGTTCCTTCTCTGAGAGGTATCTGTTGCGTTAGCAATTGAAAGCCTTTCTTTCCTAATAGGATTAGTTCAAGTAATTACCAAAGGATTTGTCTGTGTCAGCTGAGTACAGTTCCCCACAGCAGTATTAAAAAGGCTGTCTACAGTAGAGAAATAGTCGATGGCAGTGTGTAGCTGATGAGATTGTAGTTAACTGTTGCCAAAAGAAGTCACCTTCAGCTGCAGGGTTTCTACCCTAATCCCATTAATGTTTAACGGACAAGAAAACGAAAGAGTACCTTTCTGTCAGCAGAAAACTACGGAGGGTTCATAGCTTGCAGGATGAAACTGTACATCATTGCAATGTGGCAACCCCGTTTTTGCAGCACTTTTTGTTGCTGACCTGCCCAGCAATGAAGAATTGATCTAGGACAACAAATCACTAATGTTGTGGGGACCAAACTTTATGCTAGCCTGCTGGTTGTGTCTCTTGACCAGGTCTTCCCCGCCAATGAGGGAGTTTGTTTGCATTGTTTTGCCTGCATTTTTTTTGGTATGTTCCTGAGATCCACATGGCGCTGGACACTCCATGGGAGAAGCTCCTGATTCTTCAGCTTTAGGACAGCTCCTTGATGCCATTTACAAGTTTCACATTTTAGGCACTATGTCAAGAAGCTGCACATTTTGGGTAGAGAATGAACCTCCTGGGGAGGGAAAAATCATTTTTAAAAAGTAACTCAGGCTTATAGCACACAAAGCATCTTGCTGGGGACACAGGTTTGAATTAATTTCTGTATTTTTAATCTTTTTATTTAATCCACAGCTTTATTACTTGTTGAAGTCATACTATATTTTCCTGCTGCTTCTGAGCCTTCATTTCAGGGGTTCGGGCTATGTATCTATATTTGTATGCAGTGCAATATGCTGCCCAGGCTCAACTGAAAAATGAAATCTGAAAGGCATTTTTTCAGAATGAATGTGCAGATACCATCTTGACAGATACATGTCTGCAATGACAGGTCATTGTGCAGTACGCCAGGAAATGAGCACTTCTGGCTTGTCTGACTTGTTTGATGTTCCTTGAAACCATAGGACAAGTGCAGTTTTTATTTCAGCTCGCTATGAACACCGTATTGCTTTGGTAGGAATTAGGCATGAGCAAAAGGGCTTAGTAAAGACCTTAATTTGGGGCAATTTGTTTCCTGCTGCTGTCTGTACCCATTTCCCCTCTGCCTCTCGTCTGGAGATTTCTGACTTACATAACTGCATTTGAACATAATCACATTCGTGGATCAAAGAAAACACACAACCTTATTGCAGCAAGTTAATTGTTCCCAGAATAATTCCTACAGGTGGTCCAGAGCGGCCTCCTCAGTGACAGATGCAGCCCCACCATCCCTCCCTGTCTCTGGGATTTTCCAAATATCTGATATTATTTAGCTGCTTTGGTTGATACAGTTGGAAACACTCTCATTTACCTAATGCACCAGCCAGCTGACTGTTGCCAGAAGCTGCAACTTAGAATGGTAAGCAGTAAACATAAACTTTCTGGCTGCTGCAGCCACATTAATAATGCATTACACTTCCTGTAGTTACATATATGTTCAGAGTTTTTGTTTTTTTTTTTTAATCAGGAGAAGAAAGAAGGTGGAGGGTGGAAGGTGGTGGAAACAGCTACAAGTAATTATTAATGCTGATTGGACCCCAGCTGCCTAGGGTTTTAATTAGACCGTGTCTGACTCTAATAGTCACTGTTGGGACAATACTAGAGCTCCTTAAGTGAGCTAAGTGAGTGTATGGTCTGCACTGTGCGGTGTTACCAGCACATATCCAGCAGTGCAAGCCAAGACTTTGTCCCCTTCTATTTTTCAGTTAATTTTTAGTCATTCAGGGCAGCTTCAAAGAGTGTTTTGTGCACAACTGGGGTGGGCTGCTTTCCTGCTGAATCCATGAACTGATGCCTAGTGAAAGGAAAGAACAGGAAGAGCAGAATTTTACTTTTTTTTAATGTTATTAACAAGAATACTAGAGAATCGTTTCAAACTAATTGGTGAGGTAGGAGCAGAGTCCTAGCCCTTTTGGGGAAAAAAGAGTTCAAAAGGTTTCAAGACATCCTGCCTTTTCCTTCCTCAGCTGAGTGTCAAGTTTCTGAAATAAGCAGAAACAACATTATGCCCATGAGTATGTGTGCCAGCCCCAGTCTGCCCAGGGGAGCTCTGGCCTAGAGACGGGCTTTGCCCCATGGAGCTCATGTCTTCAGAATATCATCTATTTTGGTCACATCCTTGTTTTTTTCCTCTACCACATGCAAAATCATTAAAATATAGTTCCTTTATCAGGAGCCCTGTTGGAAGGACACGGGGTTCAATGTGAAACTTGAAGCACAGAGATGGTTTGTCACTCTTTGGAAGCTTTTAATTTAATTGGAGTTTAGCAAGCGTTAAGCAGTAGGCAGGGAAATTTTGAGTGAGAGCAGGCTTGCAACCCCCAAATGAGAGCAAGCTCTCTTATTCACTACCGCCTTGGCTCAATGGGCTGAATTCTTGCCCAAACTGGCAAGAAATTTGGCACCACCCCTGCAGCAGTCAATGTTTGAAGGAGTGCTAGAGCTTTATAGGAGCTGACTGCAAATTAAGCCCCTGGTCAGGCAGAGATCTAAGGACAGATATTTGTGCATGCACAAGCTAAGGTGTTGAATGCCTCTTTCTCTCTGTGGGCTGGAAGAGGAGAGTAGGTAAGTTGCACTGCATCATGTCTGATTTCTGTTTAGGCATTTAAAACTCCATTGATTTCAAGGGAAGTTAAAGGCTTCGGGTCTGCACCTAAGTGTTTAGTATGAGTTTTTCTGTCTGCAAATTTACCTGACAGTTGCCATTTGGGTCACTTGGACTTCCCTGTGTCACTTGGGGCCTGAAAAACCCTCTGTAACTGGAGCAGCCTGGGATCGTGTCATACCGCAGAACTGAGAGCTGCAGCTGTTTTAATGCTGGGCTCTGCAAAAGGGTGGCAACACCACAGAAGAGCAGACAAAAACACTGGGCAGAGGAACAGTCCCACTGGTCTTCAGGAAACCATTGTCCTAACCTTGCAAAGCCCCAAGACAGTGTTTTCTTATTCTCCTGCAGCGTCTAGCTACTCGTTTCCCTTCCCTGCTGTCACACCCACCACGCTACATACCTCCAGCAGTTTAGATGAGGACAGCTCTATTTTATTTGATTTTATCTCTGAGTGAGCTCAGATGAGCTTAGTTATAAACACAGGATATGAGGATTGCTGTCTGGCCTACTCTTCTGTATCATCGCAAGCTTTAAAAAATCATGTTTCTCTCTGTTACTGCCTCCTGTCCTCCACTCGTAGGTTGTCCAAAGTCTAGCAGATGGCAATATTGCCAAAGATGCACTACTGTTCTTACATCTTCCAGCAGCAGTGGCCCACTTTGCCCCACACTGTGCATGCCCAAACATTAAGTGCAAGTAAGGTATAATGAGCCCATTTTGCACTGGTGTGAAACTCTGCACAGTGTCTGGAGCAGCTATAAAATCTCTTCTGTAGCCTTGAAGTGCTTCAGAGAAATGAGAGTGCAATAGGCATTTCTTTAAGGATGAGGAGTTTTCTCTGCTGTTCTCCCTCACTCTTTCTCAACAAGACCCAATACAATATAGGAACTTATGTATGAGAAAAGTAACTGCTATATTTCACTTTAAATTCTGATTTCTAAGAGGTGAAAGTCCTGCTTGTGTGCTGGACCATATGTAGCACAAGCAGCAGCTGGGTGCAAAAGTGACAAAGATGTTGCAAGAACACATCGTAAAATTCAGGTTAGGGGTTTGGATTAAAAATATAGCTATGCAATAAAAACATATTGAGTTAGACTACCAAAAAATCATGACTAGACATAAAATCTCCTTTGTCATTCTTATTTGAATTCTTCTTAATTATTTGCTGGAAATTGACAAAGTTTTCCAGCCAATGCCAAAGGAGTGATTCATGCCTTCTTTGGCTTTCTGAATGCACTAAGAAAGAGTATTAAATATTAAATGTCCTTGATGATGCTACAATTCTGAGACATGATGAGAGCTGCCGTTTTTGTTATTGTTGGAACTTCTGCAATAACAAATACTGTGGGTTTACTATAAATTTTAAGCAGTGTCTCAATTCTACCACTTTATCTTGAATATTATAAGTTATAAGGTTACGTACAGACATGACCAGAGCTGGATCAGCCAATGTAATTGAATGAATATCTTGATTCAGGATAAGCTGTACTAACTTCATTATCTGGAAGTGTTTGCAGAAGGCTGCTAATCAAACCAGCTCTTGAGATAAAGCATAATACTTTCTGCAATAAAGTTCTGAAGCTTGCAGATTCTGAATGTATAACTGTATTGTAAAGCATACTTTAGAAATCTAAGCCATCAGTATGTTAATATCCTATCACTGATGTCTTTTTATTTAATGGTGCTAAAGTTCTTCCTAGCAGTAAGTGTGGTGACTGTATGTCTTCTATGTCTCCTTTTTTGTTTTCTCAGTAACAAAATACTAAATATGAGCTGGAGAGTTACTCTGTACAAAAGTCCAGCTAGCTGAAATTTTGAAAACGACACTTTAAAGTAGTGGTTTGGTGCCTTAAAGTTTTAAACAGCAAAAGTTGGAAACATATGCGCAAGTATAATTCTTTCATTACAAACAACTAAAAGGTGTAATAAGTAGAAAGATCTTTTCTAAATAATATGTGTCTTGTTCAGACTTCAAACTGGAGCCTAAGTTAAGCCTTGACTCAGAAAGGGCCTTAGTTCTTGGTGTCATGGTACAGTCTTCAATGGGAAGATCAGGTCAAGGGATTTCTGTCCTTCTGTGCAGGCTACTGCTCCAGTTCTTCCAGCCTCCAGACATCTTTATGGGGCTACACTGGAAGCAGATGGTTAAAAAAAAAAAAAAAAAAAGTAAAAAAAAAAAAAAATGTTTTCTAAATCAAAAGTCAATTCTTTCTTCCAGTTCACAGATTGACCTCTTAAGAAATGGTGCTGAAACAGTACAGGTGGCAGAGCAGAGGCACCAACAAGCAGTGAGAGGCAGGGAAAAGGATGATGTTGCTGCCAAACTCTGTGTATCATGAAACCACAGCACTAGGCTCAAAAATCCCTGTTCAGTTCTTGAATTAGGCCCTGGTTCAAAAAGGTACTTACATGTGTGATCTAGTCCATCTCTAACCAGGAAAGCGTTTCGCTACTTGTTTAACTCCATGCATGTTTAACTGCTTTATTAACTTGGGATCAATGTGGGAGGGATGATTCTTCAAATTAGGGCTTTCAGCAACTTTGCTCAACTTTTAGGAATCCAGGAAGTCCCCCAGCAGTGGTGGGATTATGGGTGTGAAGACATCCAGTGTCTTGAACAGAAGGAGGTAGGCTTGAGGCTGGCCTGAGCTGAAACCTGACCGTGCCGCGTCTCTGCAGAGCAGCACCCTTCCCCACACCCAGCAAACGTCCATGAGGAGTTTGTCCCATCTCCCAATGGCATCTAAGACAAGCTGCTCAGATGCAGGCCCACAAATGCACTTGACCACTGACACGGGTGGGAGTTAGTGAGTGGCTCTGGACCACGTGGCTATAGCATGGTCGCATCTCCCTTGCTGTTGATTAAAACTCCTGGCGTTCACGGTCTGATGTTGAATTCCTGTGTCTAACGTAGTGCTCTGCTCTTGATTAGGATGAAAGAAACCTGGTGTCTCACGTCACACTTGAAGACGAAATGAGTCAGAAGGCCTTTGGTTCCCCTGTAATAACAGCCCACTTCATGGCAGCTTTCAGTTTCAATTACTGGCTGCAGTTATTTAAAGGATAAACATCCCTTGAAAGGCTATTGTAGTTGTGTTGTTTCTTCAAATCACTATCTTTTTAAGCCACAGATATTGTACTTATAAGAAATTGGTTCCTGACATAAAAGGGCAGTGTAAATTTCTATCTAGACTGCAAATATAGAAAATTCTGCCACAGAGACAAGCTTATGATCTCTCAAACATAAACTTTCCACACACACTGCAACTTGTATTCTGTGTTCCAAACATTTCCAAAAAGTGTGCTACTGAGAAGATTTGATTCTTACACACTTTTTGTAGGCACTGAAACAATTTCAGGACAGCTATCTCAGCCTGAGCATACAAAGGTGGTTTGGATGATGGCCTTATTATGTGCTTGTGTCCCATGATGTTTGAGAGGGCTTTGGGGAGAGGGAACCTTCCCATAGCAGTCCTGTTTACAGTGAATTACTTAAACACACAAATAATTCTACTGACATTGACGTATTTATCCACATATCTGAGGCTGAACATGTGCTTAAGGTTTCAATATCTTTTGTGCTCACATTTTCCTGCATTTTGTTCAGGCGTCGAGGTCTTTCCTCCTTGGTCATATATGTTTGTAAATGGGCAGAGGATTGAAAAGAAAAGAAAAGAAAAGAAAAGAAAAGAAAAGAAAAGAAAAGAAAAGAAAAGAAAAGAAAAGAA